>NC_091459.1:121605010-121941081 GCF_027789765.1 Dendropsophus ebraccatus
CCCGGGAATCTGCGGCCGGGATCTTCCAGGGAATTCAAGTTACATTCCCTGGAAATCCAGGGAATGTATCTTGAATTCCCTGGAAGATCCTTCCCACAGATTCCCGGGAACGCAACTATGCCCCCGGTATTGCAGGCATAGTAATTGAGCGAAGATGCCGTCGGACCAAAAGTCCGACGGTTCACTCATCCCTGCTTTACAACATGAACAAGCACTGATTCACATGTCTTTTCTCACTGTTTCTTCATCGGTGGGCCCCTAGGATGATTTCCTCTGGTGGGCCCCAGATACCCCAGTCCGACACTGGCTATATTCCGACCTGTTTCTCATTCTGCCTGATCCCTCCTGTACTGTTATGGATTGCTTACCTGAACGTGCCATCTGCCCTGACCATTCACCTGTATTGGAATACATTTTTGCTTCATTCCTGGGGACCTTCCTAATTCCATAGTGTATGACCTGGCCTCAGTATAATTACCTAGCTGATCTCTTTGTGACACACCCCAGTACCAACTGGCTTCTGGACCAGTTGCTACCTGTACCAAAACCACATTTGTTTTCCTGTGTCTGTCACATGGGTAGAACTGCCACATCTAAGCCTATATTAGGTGTTACAGTGCAACCTATTGTGTAATATTGTCTCCACTCTACAGTTTTCAATATGAAACTGTTTACTGTAGTTTGGCCACCAGGGTGCGCTGTAGCTCATGTATACCGTTCATGGTAAAGGTATTGTTCTAACAGTGGCTTTGTCCAATACATTTTATTGGATTACATCTGAGCTAAGAGACTGGAAATCTGTCTGATGTGCTGCGGTTCTTCGGCTAGGTGCCATAACCACCACATATACCACAATATAACCACAATATATAATCTGAGTATACAGCTCAGATTTTTTCGACTATTATTTTTATTTACCATAAAGCACCATTAATTCCAGGGTACCTTACATAAGAAAGGGGTTTCTGTACACAACACATGAAAAGACACATGTGAACTGATGGGGGCTTCCAGTCTAAAAGAGAACAGTGTAGAATACAGTAGGTGAGGGTAGAAGCTGCTCATATAGCAGCATAGTGACCGCAGGGATATTGTGGGGTGAAAGCTTTTTGTCTTTTAAAGGTTCCGATGGATAAGACATGTATTTTTTTTAATACCATAGCCAACTTCACGATTCACATCCCCACTTTGCCATCCATCATATACAGTATGTTTCAGTGCCTGAAAAACACATTGAAAAATCTGGTTTGACGAGACGATAAACTTTAATAAATAAAAAAAACTGCAAAATATTACGATTAGAGATGAGTGAGTACTAAAATATTTGAATGCTCATTATTGAACCCCATTGAGAGATTACAGTATTTTTCAAGGGCCTATTTGGCAGAGGGGGTGGTGTCTGGTGTACCTTAAAACCTCAGAAATTGATGGAATCACCACAAAAATGGAAAGAGAACAGCAGGGGGAGCATGCATGGATGCGTCTAAGACTCCCTGTCTACTGTATTAGCTGTACTAGCTGTATACTGTACCACTCTGAGACTGAGTAGACCATCTAATACTAATATTATACTGTATGTCAGATGCTTTTTTTATGTCACATAGGGATATCACTAGTCCTAAAAATCACCTTTGTTTATTAGTTTAGTTGTGAATTAATGCTAGTATTCCTGCTGCATACTCTGTAGCACAGTATACTACTGCATATACTAACTATATACCAGTACACTATACTATATCACTATTGGTATCAATATACTGTATAATACTGGTATATTGTATGTAATATATTTTGTGTGTGTGTGTGTGTGTGTGTGTCACACTGTGAGATTACTAGTACTGAAAAGGACTTTTGGGTGTCATCTACCTAATAAAACTAAGCCCTACACTACCGCTGTCCCTGCTCCAGCAGCTCTCCCTCTCAACTAACAGAACACAAGAACACAGCAGCCAACATGGTTGAGGCATAGCAGGATGTGCCAGTCCCTACTCCACTTGTTTATTGGCTAATTTAAGCCACCAAACATGCAGGGATACCACACAGAACTGGTTAGAGTACATTCAAGCGCCCCGATACTCGAGCAAATCGTATACTTGATAATGTATTCTCACTTATCTCTAATTACAATTGACTTCTCTTTGCCTTGTTTGTGTCTGTAGAATTTTCTTTGTATGATGGAACAGTATAGCATGCCATGCTTTTCCTTCTGTAAAGAAAAACATATACCTTAGGTTATTTTTAAGGTAAATGAGAGATAAATGGAATTAGCCCCCTATTGCACAGGAAGCGGATGGTATGTCTCTTACCTTCATCCTTGGTGCTGTTCTGTTGCAGGTAGTTTGCCCCATGGTCCAGTAAGACTGTTAGGAGCACAGGGACACCGTTAGGAGTACTACCCCCATAGCGCCGATCTGCCCCCTGTCAGCCTAACACTTTCTAATTATAATAAATGCAGCCAGCGTGATGGGGCAGGCCGGATCAGTGCTATGGGGGCGGGCATTGCTCTTAATGGATGCCCCAGTTCTTTCAATGGTCTTACCGGACTGTGAATCAAACTACTAACTGCACCGGAACAGAGCAGAGGATGAAGGCAAGAGACATACCTTCCTCCTCTTTGTGTCCTGTGCAGTATCTGTTTAGTATCTGTTTAAGATATCTGTTTTTTTTTACTTCAGGCATGCGCAGTAATAAAGGTATGTACAAAGGTATTGTCAGGAACTCACCTGACCTGGCTCCTGCGGCGTCTTCCCCGGCCTCTGCTCCGGCGGCCGGCTCGAGAACGCGCCGGAGCTCCGCCCGCCGGAGCAGAGTGACGTCACGGAGACCCGACGGCGTCCCTAGTAACCGGGGACGCCGCGGTCTCACGTGACAGTCAGTCAGCTGACCGGTCAGTGCAGCTGATGCGGCTCGTGCGGGCTGAGTGGCAGATCGCTCTGCCACTTGGTCTGCAGCACCGCAGCTGCAGGGATTGCTGGATCAGGAGACCGGACCAATCAGTGTCTGGTCCGGGCTCCTGGTCCAGTATAAAGTAATGTGAAAGCCAGCTGGTATTTGCTGGCTATTAGTTGTTCTGATCCCAGCTCCCCTTGTCCTTCTCCTGCGTATCCCGTCCTAATCCCTTCTGCCTGACTGCTCGTGTTCTGACCTCTGCCTGACCTCCGACTATCCCTTGTATTTCGATTTTGTACTACGTTGCCTGTGTGGTTTGACCCGGCTTGTTCGACTATTCTTCATTGTGTTTGTCTGTCCGTGCTGTTCTGTGTTTCACTTACGCAGTGTAGGGAACTCCTTCGTGGTTGTCCGCGACCGTTTAGGGTCGGCCGAGGCAATTAGGCAGGGCCAGTGGTGGGTTCAGATTCAGGGCCCACTGTCTCTGTCCTGTCTGTTCTAGCCGGTCCTGACAGAATAGCCAGCCAACTGTTGTTTTTGCCTCATGGACAACCGAACAGCCCTGACTAACATTGTGGACCAAATGCAGCGACTCAACACGATGGTTCAGGAGCTCGCTGTAAGGGTCCAAGAACAGGAGACGGCACCCCGACAACTTACGGTGACCTCCTCCACACCTCCTGAACCACCTGTTCAACTTCCTGATAAGTTCTCGGGGGACAGGAGGAAATTCCGTGCCTTCAGAGAGGGGTGTAAGCTGTATTTTAGGTTACGCCCTACTTCGTCTGGGGATGAGGTTCAGAGGGTGGGCATCATCATGTCCCTCCTCCAAGGACCACCACAGGAGTGGGCATTTTCCCTACCATCTGACTCCCCTCACCTACAGAGCCCCGACCAGTTCTTTTCCGCCCTAGGTCTATTGTATGATGACCCTGACTGTGCAGCTAACGCTGAACGACAGCTGACGGGGTTGAGACAGGGCCGACGTCCAGTGGAGGAGTACTGCTCAGAATTCCGGCAGTGGAGCGGTCTCTCCACGTGGAACGATTCGGCCCTCAGATATCAGTTTCGAGTGGGTCTCTGTGACAGACTGAAAGATATGTTGGTGGCATACCCTACTCCTGACTCGCTTGAGGACAGCATGACACTAGCCATCAGGGTTGACCGACGACTCAGGGACCGACAGAGAGAGAAGGGTACCCCTGACCACCCTAGAGCCCCTGTATCACCGCTCTCACACCCCAAATCCTCTCTCCCTGTCTTACCACCACCCGAAGAGCCGATGCAGGTGGATGCCACTGATGCTAAAGCCCGACGCGCCCATCGCCTGCAGAATAATTTGTGCCTTTACTGCGGTAAAGCAGGACACCAAGTTCGGCAATGCCCTTCCAGGCCAGGGCCACCGCCGGAAAACTTCAACGCCTGAGAGATTGTCGAAGGGGTCTCTCAGGCGCACAGGTAACCTTCAAAAATAAGTTGTTGTTACCAATTTCTTTGTCTGTGGGGAATAAAAGTATTAATGGGTACGCCCAAGTTGATTCTGGATCCGCAACCAACTTTTTTAATCCTATGTTTTTTTCTGGTTTGGAGGTATGTCCCCTGTTGCTCCAGCGTCCTATTAATGTCACTGGAGCAGATTCTGCCCCTTTTGCCCAGGGAAGTGTACGTTATGTGACACCGTGTCTTGAGGTCAAGGTGGGGTCTGTCCATGTGGAAAGACTCGACTTCTTACTCATGCATAACTTGTCATCTGACGTGATTCTGGGGTTGCCCTGGTTGGAGACTCACAACCCTGTCTTTGATTGGCCCAACAGGGAGCTGGTACGATGGGGGCCTGGATGTGCCTCCCACTGTAATGCTGTGTCTCTTGCGGAATGCTCCTCCGGAGAGGGGGAGGTTCCGGAATTTTTATCAGACTATGTTGATGTGTTCGACGAAAAAGCAGTAGAAGAATTACCACCACACAGACCATATGATTGTGCTATTGAGCTACTTCCTGGGGTCAAATACCCTCGAGGTTGGATTTTCAATCTGTCCTGTCCTGAGAGGGAAGCTATGAGGGAATATGTAAAAGATAGCCTGCGTAAAGGTCATATACGTCCATCTTCTTCTCCCATGGGGGCGGGGTTCTTTTTCGTTGGGAAGAAGGACGGGGGTCTCCGTCCCTGTATTGATTACCGGGAGTTGAATAAGATTACGGTTAAGAATCAGCACCCCTTGCCATTAATTCCTGACCTGTTTAACCAAATCATAGGAGCTAATTGGTTTTCCAAGGTAGACCTGAGGGGAGCATACAATTTAATCCGCATCAGGGAAGGTGATGAGTGGAAGACCGCATTCAATACCCCAGAGGGCCATTTCGAGTATCTCGTCATGCCCTTTGGGTTGTGCAATGCTCCGGCCGTCTTCCAGCATTTTGTCAATGATGTTTTTCGTGAGTATCTGGGACGGTTTGTTGTGGTGTACCTCGATGACATTTTAATCTTCTCCCCAGATTGGTCTTCCCATGTGTTGCACGTCCGTACGGTAATGGAGCTTCTCAGACAAAATAATCTGTATGCCAAGTTGAAGTTGTCAAAATGTCAGTTTGGTCTCCAGGAGGTCTCGTTCTTGGGTTATAATATTACTCCCCATTCGTTTAGTATGGACCCGGTCAAGGTGGCGGCCATAAAAAATTGGGAAAGACCTACCAACCTGAAGGCCTTACAAAGGTTTTTGGGCTTTGCCAATTATTACCGGAAATTTATTAAGGGCTTTTCTATCATAGCTAGGCCCCTTACCGATCTAACCAAGAAGGGGGCAGACCTTGTACACTGGTCCAAAGAGGCTCTTGAGGCGTTTGACACACTTCGGCATTGCTTCTCAGAGGCTCCAGTACTGACTCAGCCAGATTTCGAACGCCCGTTTGTGGTTGAAGTAGACGCGTCTGAGGTGGGGGTGGGGGCGGTCTTGTCACAAGGGTCAGACACCCTTACTCACCTACGGCCGGTTGCATTCTTTTCTAAAAAATTTTCACAAGCAGAACGCAATTATGACATTGGCAATAGAGAACTGTTGGCCATTAAGATGGCCTTTGATGAATGGAGGCACTTCTTGGAAGGGGCCAAACATAAGGTCACTGTACTCACTGACCACAAAAATTTAGTTTACCTCGATACTGCTAAACGTCTTTCTCCCAGGCAGGCCCGGTGGGCACTGTTCTTTTCTAGGTTCGACTTTGAAATCACCTATCGACCCGGTTCTCGTAATATCAGAGCTGACGCCCTCTCCCGCAGCTTTGATTTTGAAGTTATGCCCGAAAACTATGTCGATACGATACTAAAACCTGGTGTTGTAATATCGGTTTTGCAACCTGACTTAGTGACTCTCGTCACGCAGTCTCAGAGTATGGCCCCCCATAACACTCCTGAGTCTCTCTTGTTTGTACCGCCGAATCTCCGTCTCCGAGTATTGGAAGAGATTCATGGTTCTGTGTTGGCAGGGCATCCTGGTATTGCTGGAACTAAATATCTGCTGTCACGTCATTTCTGGTGGCCAACATGGAGCCGAGATGTTAAATCGTTTGTGGAAGCCTGTGAGGTCTGTGCTCGATCCAAGGTTCCCCGTAGTCTACCGGAGGGGTTGTTACACCCTCTGCCGGTCCCTGCGAGACCTTGGACGCACTTATCCATGGATTTTATCACAGACCTACCACTATCTAGGGGTAAGACGGTCATTTGGGTAGTGGTGGATCGTTTTTCTAAGATGTGTCATCTTATTCCACTACGTAAACTACCCAGTGCTCGCTTATTAGCCACGCTGTTTGTCAATCATGTGTTACGCTTGCATGGGATCCCGGAGAACATTGTTTCTGACAGGGGTGTTCAATTTGTTGCTAAATTTTGGAGAGAGTTTTGTAGTAAACTGGGGGTCTCATTGTCTTTCTCTTCTGCGTTCCACCCTCAAACGAACGGAAAAAACCGAGAGGGTCAATCAGTCGTTGGAGCAGTTTCTAAGATGTTTTGTGTCTAATACCCAGGACAAATGGCGTGACTTCATTTCACTCGCTGAGTTTGCCTTAAACAACCATGAGCAGCGCTCTACTAGTATGTCGCCGTTTTTTTGTAATTATGGGTTTAATCCCAGATACTCGTCCGTCCACTCTGCCGAATCAGTAAACCCTTCAGCTGAAGATATATTCTCCAAACTGTGCACAGTTTGGGCCCAAGCTCATCAGAGCTTGGTGAAAGCCCAAGAAACCTATCAAAAGTATGCCAACAGAAGACGCATATCTGGCCATCAATATGTTGTAGGTGAAAAAGTCTGGCTCTCAACAAAAAACCTGAAATTGAGAGTCCAATCAGGGAAACTGGCACCCAAATACATTGGGCCATACATGATCGTGGAAGTTATTAACCCGGTAACTTTCAGGCTTAAACTACCATCGTCCCTAAGGATTCATTCGGTTTTTCATAAAGCCTTGCTGAAAAAATATGTGCCACCAGTGTTTCCGTCACCTCCTCCTGCTCCGCTAGTCGTCCAGGGTGAACTGGAGTATGAGGTAGAGAGAATTCTAAACTCTCGGTGGGTGCAGGGTTCATTACAATACCTAGTCCACTGGAAGGGTTTTGGACCAGAGGAGCGTACATGGGTGGCAGTCAGAGATATACACGCTCCTCAGTTAATCCGACGATTTCATACCCAGAATCCGTCTAAACCCGGTCCAATGGATAAGGGTCCTGAGGCCCCTCATAAGAGGGGGGGTAATGTCAGGAACTCACCTGACCTGGCTCCTGCGGCGTCTTCCCCGGCCTCTGCTCCGGCGGCCGGCTCGAGAACGCGCCGGAGCTCCGCCCGCCGGAGCTCCGCCCGCCGGAGCAGAGTGACGTCACGGAGACCCGACGGCGTCCCTAGTAACCGGGGACGCCGCGGTCTCACGTGACAGTCAGTCAGCTGACCGGTCAGTGCAGCTGATGCGGCTCGTGCGGGCTGAGTGGCAGATCGCTCTGCCACTTGGTCTGCAGCACCGCAGCTGCAGGGATTGCTGGATCAGGAGACCGGACCAATCAGTGTCTGGTCCGGGCTCCTGGTCCAGTATAAAGTAATGTGAAAGCCAGCTGGTATTTGCTGGCTATTAGTTGTTCTGATCCCAGCTCCCCTTGTCCTTCTCCTGCGTATCCCGTCCTAATCCCTTCTGCCTGACTGCTCGTGTTCTGACCTCTGCCTGACCTCCGACTATCCCTTGTATTTCGATTTTGTACTACGTTGCCTGTGTGGTTTGACCCGGCTTGTTCGACTATTCTTCATTGTGTTTGTCTGTCCGTGCTGTTCTGTGTTTCACTTACGCAGTGTAGGGAACGCCTTCGTGGTTGTCCGCGACCGTTTAGGGTCGGCCGAGGCAATTAGGCAGGGCCAGTGGTGGGTTCAGATTCAGGGCCCACTGTCTCTGTCCTGTCTGTTCTAGCCGGTCCTGACAGGTATGTACAAAAGTATAGATACATCTCTGTATATAACATATATGTCTGAGAGTAGATGTGTACGTGAAATTGCATATTTTCGTATTTCATGTTTTTGATGTCTATTAAATTAGAACAAAATGTTCAAGACATCTCGACTTATTAAGTTGATAAGATTATCTGAGGAGCTGGACACGCAGATCATTGAAATCCTGAGCTGGAAGCTTCCTTTGCAGTTATCAACCAATGACGTCCCAAATGCGCTTAATGGGAGACATATCTGGAGAGGTTGCGGGCCATGGTAGAACATTGTTGTCACACTGGCTGCTCACAGTAACACGAGTAACCTGTGGCTTGGTTTTGTCAGGTTGAAAGACAGCTCCGGAATCTGTTCAGAGAAATGGCTGTACCATTGGTCCCACAACTGAATCAATGTGACCTGGATTGAAGACTAGGGGGGGTCCAACTACTATATTATGCCTCCTCAAACCATAATGTACTAGTTTTCCAACTTAGGAGGCGCTTCTTAGGTCCACCCTCCATCTACAAAGAACTTGTGATGTCCACTTATAACCACATCACAATTTTTGTTCTATACATAGTCTGGTCCTTTGGGTTTGTGTGTGTGTTGGGGGGTGGATACTGTGGTGTTCCATAGGGCCTGCTTGACCCCATTTCCCAGTGCGAGAGGAGACAGACATCATATAATGCAAAGAGTTTGAAAGTTTTCAAACAATATAAATGAGTAATCATGTAGGTTTTCTCACAGTTTTTGCTGGCACTGGGTTGCTATGGCGATTATTTCACTGTGGGTGTCTGAAATTAAACAAATTTAACACGCACCTACACAAAGAGGAGGCGGCCATCTTGTGGGATGAACCATTATTCATGTAGAGAACATCTTTATAGAAGATAATTATGTGGGTTTTCTTTGTGTTTTCTGGATGGAACAGGTGAGAGTCTTATTTACAAAATAATAAAATGAGTATCTTAAAGTCACTTCAAGGAGCGGGATACAGACAATGGATGCTGAGAAAATAACCAACCATTGACTGAAAAAAGACTGAGGGCAACAGGTAAGGTTTCAAGTTTGGTTGTGGTCCAGACAGCTACAAGGTATAATGGGTCAAAATTTCTGCTCTGAATTCACCACCTAAGGGCATCATTGGTCCATTTGCCATATGCAAAACAAATTGTGAAGGAAAAAAATGGTCTTGGATCAATGTCCGACCCTTAAGAAGGTCTTCTCGAAGCCCTACTCAGGTAACAGCTGATTTAGATGCAAAATCTGTTCTAGGATACCAACTATTGCATGCCATGCATGGTCACCCTGCTGTTCCCTATCAAGTCCTCTCTGGGACATCCTTCCCACCAGCCTTGCTGGCTTTACACATCTAAAGGCTCACTTTATGCTGCTGATCATGTCATAAGGGTAACTCTGGATCCATCCCTTGCCAAACCAATAAGGTTCTTTATTTTCTTCTTGTTGTTGCCTGTCCTGACCTACTGCATGTCATCCATGAAGACTGATCTCTGCAAGCACTGACCTACAGTCCGATGCCTGTGATGACCAAACACTGCCAGCTCTGTTACCCATGATGTCCAAATGCTCCATGCCCAGACCTCTGCTTGTACCGCTATCTCTTTTACCTATTCATGTAGTTCTGGAAACATCAACTGTTTCCTTTAGGGACTCCTCTTGGGGTAGCAACCTAGGGATTGCCTATGAAACTGTCCACATCAGGTGCTATGGGTAATGATCCATATAGTCCATTAGACTCCATTCCCAGACATAGACCTGCACCACATCCAAAAGAACCCAGTGATTTTACCAACATTGCCACTTTCCTTATTAAAACTATTGAATTGAATAACAACATTATAGAAACTGTCAATGAAGCTACCTGATCTGGCTGGAAAACTCCTCTTATATTCATCATTCAACCCTCTACATCAAATTTTTATTTTTTTTCTTCTTCTCCGAGACATATTTTAATGGGCAGTAATTTTTAATTTTACTTACCTCGGCATGCCATGCTTGGGCGCATTTCTATATAAAATCAGCATGTAATAAGACGGTAAGATAGCAGAGCCGCCTTGTTACTGCCGTACTCCTGATAGGGGGTGATAAGACCGCGATAAACACAAGGCAGACACTGAGCTGAAACTGCTTATTAAAACCAGCTACTGTTTTCCAGGTCATGCTGATAAGACACTGGCTACCAAATGAGATGCAATTTTAAATAATCTACTGGAACCGGCTCTATACCACATAATTAAAAGTAATCTGCGCTGTAGGGTGTTCCCAGTCAGCGTCCCTTCAGACAATAGGCGTATTTTCACACCCCTTGTTCTTACACATAGAAAACCACAAGCCACCGAGCATCTTCAAGCTTAAACTTTTGTTGTGTTTTTTTTAACATACATGAAGAGAATGGAGGGGATATATGTTTTTTGTTGTTTGTATTAATCTATCGGATTATGCAGGATGCCATAGCGTTTATTCTTCAAAACCTTTCTTTATTGATACAATAGCAACTCACTCGGCATCCTTGGCTACACCTGCGCTAGTTTCCTGGACACAGTGTGTTTCTATGGAGCATGCCAAGACACGTGTATGTCTCCATGTGCATCCATCTTATCGTCAGGATCGCTATCCGGACCACATTGTAGTCAGGGGCTGCAATGGGATAGGCCTTTGGCTATACGAAGAATTGCGCACATAAGGAATTGAGTACTTATGGCAACCTAGGTATTAAAGTATATTTAAAGTACATTATAAAGTGGCCATCCTCTTTAAGGTAGTCATACACTTCCAAAAGCCTTCTCTATTGATCCCCCCATACACATTAAGGTTAGACTCGAACAGGTGTTCATTTGTTCAAAATGGAGAGAGACATCTATGGCAGGGATTTATCTCCACTAGAACAAAGAGGCCAGGCGTTGTCAACCCCCCACTCCCATGATATCTTCTTTTTTTTTAGGAGTGTCAGAAGGTTCCATACATTTTAGATGGTCTGCTGGTCTTGTCAAAATCGTCAGGTTCAGCCTACACATGTATAATCAACTGTAGTAAAGAATACATAAATTATATATTGATGACACCCATGTTCTAGGCTATTGGTGGCCTACGTTGTGTTCTGCAGATAGCACTTCTGTCCATGCACTTTGAACATCTGTTGGCTGAACACCCATCTGGATTCTCCCATATACATGCACTCTTGACTTAGCCAGACATCTATGTATTTTCAACAGAAGAGGGTCTGTTTCAACAAAGGATCACTGCCCAACTTCTCTATGTGAGTCATCAGGACACCTCCATACATATTAGATAGTTGGCTGTTTGACATGTGTCACTAGTGTTTGGGAAGCTTAAGGTTCCCCAGACTACTGTCGCGGCAGGTACTGCCACCAGTCTAGTGTGTATGGGGTCATCCTGATCAACCACAAACAGATTATTGGGTTGTGGATTGTTCAAAGGGAGATAATCTGCAGAGAGAACGCTCTCTGGCTTCCCCCTCTCCTAGATAACATAGGAAGAATTGTTTAGTAGTCAGTTACTGAAGGTGTATACGGGCCTTTAAAGGCATTTTTTCAAAGATTAAAAAGTATAACCTATCCATAATATAGGTGATAGGTATCTGGTTAATTAAGGTGCAGCTGCTGGGACCTCTGCCAGTCAATGACAATGGGGGTCCCTTGTTCACAAGTGATGACCTGCCTTGCCCAATGATAGGTTGAGCGGAAGCAAACCATGACAGGGCACTGTGGGATAGACAGGATGGGAGATAAACACAGTTGAAGTTTTTATATTCTTATCCGTGTCTGAGCCTGGGGGCATACATTTTATTTTTGTTGTCATCACTAACAGCTTTTGTCTTAAATTCCCTATTAGAGATGGTTGTCTTTCTAGTTAGATTGGTAAAGTTTCAGGTTAAGATGAATGGGATTTCCAAAATAGCCCAGAAAGCAGTGAGAATCCTCTCCAGTATCTCTAAAGAACTAAACTAGTCTCTAGGCATGCGCAGGAATCATATTGTCCCATGACTGAACTTGAAATAAGACTGACTGGTGAGCTCCACCAAATGTACCAATCTTTGCATACGTTCCTGTTCACCATTCATTGTATAAGAGGGCTCTGTTTTTTTTTTACTTAATAAATGATATTATTCATTCTACATCATGTTAGGAAAGGAAACAGTAGTTTTCAAACCACCTACAAGCTCTGACTCATCAAGTCCTGGACTTGACAAGACCTCTGAAGGGCTCCTTTGGTGTCTCCATCAAGATGTCAGCAGCGGATCCTGTCTGTTCTGAAGTTGAAACACTTCCCACAGATGCTAAGAGGCTAAGAACCCTATTCCACAGGCCGATCAATAATGTAAACGAGCGCATATACTGGGCCTATTCCATGGCCCGATGATCGTCTAGCGAGGGCTACAGGGACATCATTACCGATGTCCTTGCAGCATACATTATCTAACAGGGCTTCTCCTCCCCTCCGTCTTCATCCCGGTCACCCTCGCAGCATCAACTCCGGAGTGGCCTGACTGAGCTGTCAGACTGCTCAGC
Organism: Dendropsophus ebraccatus; assembly: GCF_027789765.1. Classification (NCBI taxonomy): domain Eukaryota; kingdom Metazoa; phylum Chordata; class Amphibia; order Anura; family Hylidae; genus Dendropsophus; species Dendropsophus ebraccatus. Next base: position 121,617,907 of record NC_091459.1, read on the forward strand.
CAATCACTGGCCGCGGCGGTCCTGGCCTGTGATTGGCTGAGTGGTCTGACAGCTCAGTCAGGCGGCACCGAAGCTGCTGCTGCGCATGGGACCGGGATGAAGTCGGAGCGGAGGAGAAGCCCTGTTAGATAATGTATGCTGCTTGAATCGTCGGTCGTCTGCCGCGCATCGCTATTTCACGCAGCAGTGCGCGGTGGGTGACCGATAATTTTAGGTTTGCGCCTAAATAAACGATCAGACGATGACATACGATCGTTTTCTGTATTCCACTGAGTAATAATCGGCCGAATCGGGCTGATTCGTCCGGTTATCGCTCCGTGGAATAGGCCCCTAGGGGTCCTATTACACGGGCCGATTAGGGCCCCATCAGGCAGCATTGTCACCAGATAATCCATGTTCTTCTTTATATTATAGCTGATAAGTATATACAGTTAGCAGCTAAAGCAGTGGATATAAACCAAGAAAGCAGCTAATTGTCAGGCCCCATAGCAATTTTATTCCATGCTTCTATGGTAGGTGGTCGATGGACTTCTCCCAACAGCTTTCTAGGGTTGTGTTCACAAACTGTATTTAATGCATTTTCTTAATTAAAATCATGGCAAAAATGATGTTATTTTACCACAATCTGCACAATTTTAAAGCAATTTTATAAAAAACGTAACGTGTAAACACAACCCAAATCTCAGCTTCCCTAACTCCTTAAGGAAACAGTGGATTTTAGCCTTGATGACCAGGCCATATTTAATTTTTGCTTTTTTGTTTTATCCTCCTCACCTTCTAAGAGCTATAGTGCATTTATTTTTCCATCTACAGGGCCAAAGTAAGTTTACTTTGTAATTGCACCTTTTAATCTACCATAAAATGTATGTCGAAACCCCCAAAAATATTATATATGGTGTAATATTGGGGAAGAAGACCAATTTTCACAAATTTTGGAGAGTTTCTGTGTTTACCTGATAACTAAGATGCTCCTGTCACTTAAAGCAAATATACCATCTATGTTGTAGCTCTATTAGAATCAATGAAGCATCATCGTAGAGGGGCAGGGTTTTTCTGCCACTGGGGGCGGGCTGGCCCACCTCCAGTGCTTCACCCCTGGCTGGTGCCCGGGGACAGAACGGCGCTGTATGCAGGAAGTGGGCCGCGGTTCAAAAAAATGACCACGACACCAGCTTCCCTGCGCCGGCGCTGTTCTATACATGTGCACAACTTAAAGAAAATGTACCTGATGGTACATTCGCTTAACTTTAGCGCTGCGGTATTTAAAGGGTTAGTTACCGACGGCAGTGTAATCGTGGCTAACCATCATGACAATGAGGGCCCACTATGGAGGGAGCTCAGCTCCTGAGTAGAGATGAGTGAATTTGCTGAAGTTCAGGTTCGTATGATGGACCGCCTGGAAAACTGGGATACAGATATTGGCATAAGCTGTATCCCAGTTTTACAGGCGGTCCTTAGGCTGTATCCACCCTGTTCACCCTGAGCTCTCTTCATAGTTCTGTTGCAAGTAATGGCATACGGATGCGGCATGGGTCGTTCAGGCACAGGACTCCATAAGGCTTTTCAGTATAACCTTGTCTGAGTTGTTTTCACAGCAGTCACACCTAACTTTTTAGGCTCAGAATTTGGCTCTAACACCAAATAGATCTAGCTGACGTTTTACATTCATTGTGGAGGCTTCACTTATCCTCACTGCAGATCCATAAAATTTTGATCCGATGTTGTTCAGCTCTAGTTAGGAATCTGACTTGTTTATTTGGTACAATTAGTCTTTCAGTGAATCATAAACCTCATGATTGGGGCAGAGCTGTCGCTGGTGACACAAATATGTGTCAGGTTGTAGGAGTGAAATCCTCTGACTCATCTCTATAGAACTGATAAAAATACTGGCTGCCTAAGGCCAAAACTTTTCACAGTCACGTCTCTTTACTGCTACCATTCTCGCTGTATCACAGGCTATTTATATGAGCTTGCAGAGCATGACCTTATACAACCTCTGACAAAAACAATGGAATCGGCACATTTAGAGGATTGCCACCAAGCATTTCTTTACTCCATCTCATCCTTTTGAAAGCAGCTGGTTGGCCAGTATGAGATCCTTCTGTAGAAAAGCTCATTTGCATACTTTTTCCCATGGTGCATTGCTTGAAATGGATTCTCTTCAATGAGAAACAGGACTTGAGTTAATTCAAAACAAAATTACAACTGTTTATTTAATAGTTAAGCATTTTGGCTTTATAAAACACCCCTCAAACACATGAAATTAAACTAATGGCTGATAAATACATTATGTGAACTTGTGCACTGGGTAAAAAAAAAAAAAAAGGCTGAAAACATTTTTTATTTTATTTTTTACCCCAACTATATTTTTTTCCGTGTTCTCCATACATTTTATGGCAAAGTGAAAGGCGTCAGCCCCCAAAATAAAAGTCCTCCATAGGCTCTATGTCACTGTTGTTACGAAAAAGAGACATGTCAAAAGTTTTGATCGGTCAGGGTCTAAAGTGTTCAGACCCATACCGATCAGGAGAAGGAGCATGGAGAGGACTGTGCTACAGCACATCCACTTGCCGCTCTGAGTTAAAAAAAAAGAAAAAAAAAAAAAAAGAGTCTGCCATGGAGGTCTATGGAGCCCGACTCTTTTTTTCTAACTCAGAGCGGAGAGTGGACGCTACATTGCAGCTTCTTCACGCTCCTTCACCCGGACCGATCAAAACTTTTGATGTCTCTCTATGACATGCCAAAAGTTTTTTTGTAACAACGGTGACACTTAAAAAGCCTTGGTCCTGAAAGTGTTAAGACTGCTGAGAAGAAGCAGAAGCTCTACTGAATATGGCTGAAACATTTTATATACTTTATTTTATTATATTTATTATATGAAGAAACTTTTGCTGACCAATGTTCTGTGACTCTTCTCATTTTTGCTACAGTCTCAATTGTGGGACCGACAAAGCCGCAAACAGTGCGTAGGAACATTGGGCTGATCGGGGGGTGTTTGTTTGTAGCGGCTCCTAGCTTCATCCTGGCAGGAGAACGTCTGCGCTGGGCTTTAGAGATTTCAGTGATGACATTGCAGAGTGTAAATCCGTGTACGGACCTGTCTCTATGCAGAGTACATGCATTTGGAGGGGCACAGAATTACCGACGCATTGGCATTAAAGCTTCCTTCTGCATCACGGCATACTCAAAGATTCCGCCACTGTTTTTAGATCCTGCAAAGCTCTGCAAGAATCTTGTGTGCCCAGCTGGAGAGAGTATTAAATGGGACACTAGAGAAACATAGGCTTGCCAAATAAAAATGGTAGTCGCTCTTCTGGCCAGATAATGTTGTACAATTGGCCAAATGTGACTATTTGCTTATGGAAGTACATCTGCTCCGTCCTGCCATTCCCAGATGAAACTTGTTATAGGCAGTTTTTTTAATAGCTAGGACTCTGCATCTATTTGCTAATAGAATCAGCAAAAAGTCATTCTGTGCTCAGCCCTTAAAGGGGCCCCCTGTAGGTGGCTAGTCAGTTAAAGCCGTAGGCAATTTATCGGTAAGCCTGAGGTGCAGGGGTACCCCACGGGTGTAGCATGCACTTAATTTTCTTACATTTTAGCATACACATCTGTTTTGTGTTGGCTTTCTGAAGTTTTTGAGGAGTATCATTCTGGTCAGATGGCAAGATGTACTTCACGCCTTACCCCTATGGGATATTAATCTAGGGAAACATATGTGTCTCTTAGGTTCCCTTTTTTCCAACCCCAATGTCTAAAGGGCATATTGCTATCTTAGGTGGCTACTTATATGGAATAGGATAATAGGAAATAAGACATCCTCCGAAAATAAGACATAGGGGGAGATTCATCGAGCATGGTGTAATGGTCAGATTCCACCTTTTATTCCTCACAGACTCTTTGGAAAATGAAAGGTGGAATCTGATTGGTTGCTAGGGGCAACTGAGCCAGTTTCACTTTACACCATGTTTGATAAATCTCCCCCATGGTGCCTCCTTTGGAGTGAAAAATAATATAAGGAACTTTTGGGGAAACACAGTAAGAACCCTTCTAAATTTTCCCTTCATAAGGAAGTGCAACACATCTTCATTTAAGGGTGCCTTTACACGGAGAGATTTATCTGCCAGATTTGTGAAGCCAAAGCCAGGAATGGATTTGAAAAGAGAAGAAATCTCAATATTTCCTGTATGACCTGTTCCTTGTTTATGGTCTGATCCTGGCTTTGGCTTCAAAAATATGTCAGATAAATCTCTCTGTTTAAAGGCATCCTAAGTGGTGAACCAGAGCATCAGGGAAAAGCTGAGAAAGAGACACCACTCTTGACTAGATTTGCGGACAGACAGGAGTATGGGCATCAGTTACATGGACAGTGGGGCAAAAGTGAAATATGATTACAAAAGCAGGACTGGAGCGTGGTGACAGGAAACAGGATCGTAGATTATGTACCAGATAAACGATTACAACGATATGTAACGTATAACTTTTATATTATTTGATGGCTTTTAAAAAATTCAAACCATTTTAAACAAATATATGTTCCTTAAAATTGCTCTATTCCCAGGCTTATAGCACTTTTATCCTTTTGTCTATGGGGCTGTGTGAGGTGTCATTTTTTGCGCCATGATCTGTACTTTCTATCGGTACCTTGGTTGCGCATATACGACTTTTTGATCGCTTTTTATTACAATATTTCTGGATTTGATGCGACCAAAAATGCGCAATTTTGCACCTTGGGATTTTTTTGCGCTTACGCCGTTTACCGTGCAAGAGTAAATTTATAGTTTGGGCGATTACGCACGCGGCGATACCAAACATGTTTATTTATTTAGTTTTATTTATAACCTGGGAAAAGGGGGGGTGATTCAAAATTTTATTAGGGGAGTTTTTTTTTATTAATAATAAAACTTTTTTTTTCTTTTTACACTTATACTAGAAGTCCCCCTGGGGTCAGGGTTTTTCCCCTGGGGTTAGGGTTATTCCCCCTGGGACTTCTAGTATAGCCACATTGATCTCTCATTGAGATCTATGCAGTATAGTAATACTGCATAGATCAATGAGATTGGCATTCCATTGCTTTCGGCTGCTGCAGCTGAAAGCAATAGAGTGCCGAGCCGGGATCAGCGCCATTACGGTGTAGACCATAGCGTTGTGGGGGGGGGGGGGGCGATCCACCCACTAGAACTTCAGGGAAGGGCAGCAATAAGTATTCAGATGCAGCTGTCAACTTTGACAGCTGCATCTGAATACTTAATTAGCGGGCACGGCGATCAGACCGTGCCCGCTAATAGCCACGGGATTGTGGCGGTTCAGAGCTCTGAACTCCCCTAGCTACCGCTGAATGTACAGGTATGCCCAGGGTCGTCTAGGGGTTAAAGTAGTTTCCGATACACTGTTAGAAACTACAGTGTCAAGTAGAGATGAATGCAAGTCAAGCATACTCAAGTCCGGCATTTAAATACCAGTGGCTGACAAAGTTGGATGCAGCCCTAGGGAGTCCTGGAAAACATGGACACAGCCATAGGCTCTAGCATCAAGTAAGGATGACTGTCTCCTTGCTGAAGTAACAGGATGTGGTAAAATGAGAACACAAAAAACTTATAGGCCACATGGCATGTTGTCAGCAGAAGTGACAACAGCTCCAGACAGACATATTTTATTAACGTCGGAAGATACTACCCTTAAAGAAATTACAATGATGGTGTCATTCATATGGGGCACCCAAAATGGCATTGAAAGGAACCCACAAAATTAGAGCTACAAGTGGCGGTCTTTGCTGTCTCAGCTCAGATCAGTTTCTTAGTTTTTCTTATGGTTGAGTTAGCACATAAGGGCAGAGTGGAATTACAGGCTCTTTTTGGCCTATGGTGACGTACTGATATTTTCCATCTGTCAACCTCCCACGTAGACTTTTTTTTTACAGAGAACACATTGTGAACCATCCGCATGTTTTTATTACTAAAATACACTTCAGGAGTCTCTATCATTTCAATACATTTTGCATAAATCAGCAGTACAATCAAAGATTTATATGTATCTTATTGCAGAAAAATACTTCAATTCCTGCTTCTCTGCCCGCCTCCTGCACCGATCATTCACTCTTATCCACTACCAAAATCCATACTAAAAGAGGCAGACTGGAGATCCACATTACTGAGGGATCAGGTTACAGCTGCTGCCTGTAGAAGTCTAAAGGCTCTATTCCACGGAACGATTATCGGCCGCTTTCGGCTAATATCGGCCATTAAGGCCGATAATCGTCTTGTGGAATTGACAGTAACGATCAGCCGACATCGTTCAAGTCGACTGATCGTTGCAGTCGTTTGTTTTTCAACATCTTGAAAAACAAACGACCAGAGATGAGCGAACCGGGTTCGGGTTCGAGTCGATCCAAACCCGAACGTTCGGTATTTGATTAGCTGGGGCTGCTGAAGTTGGATAGAGCTCTAAGGTTGTCTGGAAAACATGGATACAGCCAATGACTATATCCATATTTTCCACATAGCCTTAGGGCTTTATCCAACTTCAGCAGCCACCGCTAATCAAATGCCGAAAGTTCGGGTTCGGATCGACTCGAGCATGCTCGAGTTTCGCTCATCTCTAATCCTGATCCTAACCAAATTTGTTATTTCATCATTCTGCCATTGACTAAATACCTGACTACCAACTAAACTTTTGTCAGCCAATTCTTCATTGCTGTTCCAGATGTTACCCAGACTGTACAACAATAAGACTTTAACCATTGGTCTGGAGAGTTGGCCACCCAGTCGAAAAAATTTTAGGAACTTTTTCTTTGATCTGAATGGGAGTGAATAAGAAAAGTTGGTCCAGTTACTTTTCATTGCAAAAACTTTGGTGATTCACTTTACTGCTGAACATTTCTATGTCTTCTGAGGGCATCGGAAATGTCAGGACATGATAAACAACACTGCTGTTCTGCACATTTAAGAAATAGAAATAAGTAAATCGATCAGACTGCTCGGCTAAGTAGCGGCTGCTTAGCAACAAGGACATGGTCCGTGGATGACAACAGTGGATCTCCACAAGAGCACTCTACCCTGTTCTCTCTTACAGGGAAGTGCTGGTATGAGTACCCACACATGCCACTAACACTTCAGATTCTGAGCTTATACACCTTAAAGCGACTCTGTACCCACAATCTGCCCCCTGCAAACCGCTTGTACCTTCGGATAGCTGCTTTTAATCCAACATCTGTCCTGGGGTCCGTTCGACAGGTGATGCAGTTATTGTCCTAAAAAACAACTTTTAAACTTGCAGCCCTGTGTCAAATTGGTGTGGCCTAGAGTATCTGTGCCCAGGCTTGCAAAGCCCCTTTGTCCCTCCTCCCCACCCTCTTCACCATTAGGAACGCCCCAGGGCAGTTTCTTTTTTTATTCATTACTTGTCTGAAAACTGCATAGGTGCATAGGTGACAGATCTTGGATTAAAAGCAGCTATAATAAGGTACAAGTGGTTTGTAGGGGGCAGATTGTGGGTACAGAGCCGCTTTAACTTACGTCTTCTACAGAGGTTACTGCTAGGACACTCTAATGGCATGTTCAGTGTTTACTTAACCTACAAACATTTATTTTTTTTTGCTTGTTATTCTTTTCGTTTCTGGTTACCATAATCTGCAAAACACCGGCTGCCAATTGGTGAACTGTCGATGCAAGTGGCAAATTTTGTTTCTCCTCAAGGAGCTTAGATGGAATCTGTCAGCACTGACAGTGTTATATAGGTGACAGCACCCTAGTGGACATGGTACCTCTGGTTTATCTGTCCATATAGCAGAAAATGTGCAATTCATGTGTTAGGAACCGGACAGCAGGACAAGACAACACAGTGAGCCCTAAGCTCAGCCCCGCCCACTGTCCTCTACCTACTTGCCACAATCCGCCCTAAGATGGCGGCGAGCAACTGGGCGGCAGTCCCTGCACTGGCTAGGTGGGACACAAAGACAAGACAGACAGACAAAACACAATGAAGAATAGTCGACAGTCCGGGTCACAACAATCGGGCAGCAAAAGTACAAAATCACAATCCAATAAGCAGAGTCAAAAAACAAGCAATATGGTCAGGGGCAGGCGGCTAGCAAGGATGGTCAGAACACAAGGCAGAAGGGTCTGAGAAACGACAGATAATAGCAGAACTGAAGCAGGCAGAGACTAAGTCAATAACCAGCAATGATATCCCAGACTGAGGAAGTTATATAGGAGGCCAGGGTTCTGATCCAGAACATCATTGGACCATCCCCCTGATCTCCAAGCACAGACACCTGAGAACAAAACAGATCCACTGGCAGGAAGACCTGTCAGTCACAGCAGAACCAAAACCCAGATTAACCCAGACATGGCCAGACAGAACTCAGCAGGTGAAGTCGGGTGTGTCTCTCAAGGTGAGCAAATAACCAGTGTTCACACACTACAAAACAAAACACAGAAACAGAATGGCAAGAAAATCAGCACCTTCTCGGCCGCACAGCACGAGCCGAGGGGCGCATAATGCTCCGCAAAGATACAGTCCTGACAGTACCCCCCCTTTTATGAGGGGCCTCAGGACCCTCACAGGACTCAACCTCACTTAGAAAATTGCCATCTGACTCCCATTCATCAGAAGACGAGTCCATGGCATGGAGAACAGGCTTACTGACAGGACGAGCAGAAGAACATGATAAATTCACATCAGATACAGGCAAATCAGGTACAACAGAACTAGAAACATTTTTTTCGCCGGAGGGTACCTGTGCGCCCAAGTGACTTTCCTGGGAGTCACCTGAACGCTGATGATCTGAGTGCTGGTTTTCTTGCCGCTTGGGCCGCTTGTGGCAGAAACTGATGTAATGGCCGCTGTCACCACAGTAGTAACATAGACCATTGTGTCTCCGGTGTTCTCGCCTGGTCCTGGCGTCCAATTGTCCCAGCTGCATGGGCTCGTCCTCATGAATATCAGGGATAGCAACAGAGTTTTTGACAGAGCAGGGAACAGAGATCTTAGAAGGGTCAGAGCCTACTCTCTCCCTATGTCTGTCACGGAGCCTACGGTCTATGCGAATAGCTAAATTCATGGCCTGCTTAAGGGTGGAGGGATCTGGGTGTCCTGTCCAGGCATCCTTAATGCCATCAGATAACCCCTGCTTAAACTTGCACCTAAGCGCAGGATCATTCCATCCGGATGGAACGCACCACTGGCGGAACTCAGCACAATACTCCTCCACCGGTCGCTTGCCCTGTCTCAAAACTGTCAACTGCCTCTCAGCTGCTGCTGCCCTGTCAGGGTCATCATACAGTAATTCCAATGCAGAGAAAAACTGATCCACAGAAGACAATTCCATGGCATCTGGAGGCAAAGAAAAGGCCCACTCCTGCGGAGGTCCTTGTAAGAGTGACATAATAATGCCCACTCTCTGGCTCTCATCCCCAGAGGACCGGGGACAAAGTCTGAAAAACAACTTACATCCCTCTCTGAAGATTCGAAAGGCCTTTCTCTCGCCTTTGAACCTATCAGGAAGCTGCACTGGAGGTTCTAGGGGAGCAGCAGCAGATAGCATGCCATTTTGGCCCAGGAAAGACTCTACCTGCTGCACCCGTTGCGTAAGGTCCAGAACAAGCTGGTTGAGACTTTGCATTTGCTCAACCAGAGCTTTCATGGGGTCCATAGCAAGGTAGAGAAAAAAAAAAGTAGGGCTGGTTATTCTGTTAGGAACCGGACAGCAGGACAAGACAAGACAGTGAGCCCTAAGCTTAGCCCCGCCCACTGTCCTCTACCTACTTGCCACAATCCGCCCTAAGATGGCGGCGAGCAACTGGGCGGCAGTCCCTGCACTGGCTAGGTGGGACACAAAGACAAGACAGACAGACAAAACACAATGAAGAATAGTCGACAGTCCGTGTCACAAGAATCGGGCAGCAAAAGTACAAAATCACAATCCAATAAGCAGAGTCAAAAAACAAGCAATATGGTCAGGGGCAGGCGGCTAGCAAGGATGGTCAGAACACAAGGCAGAAGGGTCTGAGAAACGACAGATAATAGCAGAACTCAAGCAGGCAGAGACTAAGTCAATAACCAGCAATGATATCCAAGACTGAGGTAGTTATATAGGAGGCCAGGGTTCTGATCCAGAACATCATTGGACCATCCCCCTGATCTCCAAGCACAGACACCTGAGAACAAAACAGATCCACTGGCAGGAAGACCTGTCAGTCACAGCAGAACCAAAACACAGATTAACCCAGACATGGCCAGACAGAACTCAGCAGGTGAAGTCGGGTGTGTCTCTCAAGGTGAGCAAATAACCAGTGTTCACACACTACAAAACAAAACACAGAAACAGAATGGCAAGAAAATCAGCGCCTTCTCGGCCGCACAGCACGAGCCGAGAGGCGCATAATGCTCCGCAAAGATACAGTCCTGACATCATGTTTAATGAAGGGTAAAGGAGTTGAGGCTCTCCGGCTATTCTTGGTTCCTCCTCTCTCCTCCATTGGAAAAATAATTTCATCTCGACCTCCTGTTTACATGCAGTGCACTTTCTGTGGGACTTGCGCCCTAGGTCCAAACTGGAGACCACATTAAAATTATTATTCAAGTGGAGGAGGGAGAAGGAACCAAGAATAGCCGGAGAGCCTCAACTCCTTTACCCTTCATTAAACATGAATTGCACATTTTCTGCTATATGGACAGATAAACCAGAGGTACCATGTCCACTAGGGTGTTGTCACCTATATAACACTGTCATGACAGAAAACATGAATTGCACTTTTTCTGCTACATAGACAGATAAACCAGAGGTACCATGTTTACGAGGGTGCTGACACCTATATAACACTGTCAGCAACTCAGGTCAGATCAGATCCTGTCACCCCTTACTCTGTATGCTGTTCTCCACACCATCCACAAGCTTAGATGCTGCAGAATCCAAACATATCTTTATAAAAATTGCCTTTATCTTCTTTATAGTCTAAAATTGCTTTACTTATTGGTAGACAATGTCACCTAGGCGGGGCTTAGGACCTTGCCTCCGTCCGGTACTGTTAGCTCTGCCTCTCCTTGTGATGAAGGGAGAGGCAGTTCTATGGATACTAAGCCCCGCCTTAGTGACATTGTCCAACAATTAACAGAAAACCCGGTGACATCAGCCATGACATCACAGGGATTCATTGTGCAGAGTGGGTCTGAAGGCAAAGTAGAAATGACCCGTGTCTCCTCTGCATATCTGTGTATACATAGCATTTGCAACGTTGATCTAATGGTCTGTATATGTGGACAACAGGGACCACACACATAATCTGTGCATGCATATTAGAAATTTTTTTTTAATGTCCCTATAGAAGTCCCTTTTTACCCCAAAAAGTCCACACTTATCCAACCTACATCACCAATCTTAGACTTTCTACATGAACCATACGATCAGTCATCCGAAGATCAATATGAAGGATTCTTTTGGGGGGAATTAAAATTATTCATAGTCTATTCAATAATTATTGACACCCAGCACCCCCATCAGCTGTTTGGTGCCCGCTTGACACTAAGAACAGAGCTGCAAGCATACTAAGCATATTGGCGGTCCTGGGATACTGAAGCCTATGAGCCTGCAGAGAATGGAGCCAACTGCTTCCAACTCCATTCCCAGTGTAGTGTGGGCACCAAGCAGCTGACTGTGCGGGTGCTGTATGTCGGCACCCATCAATCAACTATTGATATTCTTGCCCGTAGGTTTTTTTTTTTTTGTGCTGGTAAATTTTTTTGTTTTGTTTGTGAAACCCCTCTAAATATGTGCCCTCCAATCAGTATAGTGCTAGTATTTTTGCCACATATACATATTATTAGAACATCTTCATTCATGAGCAATATAAAAGAAAAGATCAATCTGTCAGTAGGATTTCGCATTGTAGGAGGAAACCCACGCAAACAGAGGGAGAACATACTGTATAAGCTCCATGCAGATGTTGCCTTTGGGATGTGAACCCCCAACACTGCAAGATAACTGTTCTAACTACTAAGGCGCCATAGGATAATAATATTTAACCCTTGTGTTACTGATTTATAAGTATGCTGATATCAAGGGAAGAATAGATCTCTGTACTCTCTTTACCGTGCAGGATTGCCTAAAACATGTTCAACTGTTTATATGGATGAAGCTGTACGGCTTTGTTCACATGTGTCAAAGGATCTGTTGCAGTTTTTGTCATAGCACTATATTCCATTCAAGATGTTGACTAGAAAGGGGTATTCTGGTCAGGTAAAATGCATGTTGAATCATTATTCCTCCTGGGGACTAACCACTTGTTATTATCTTTTCAGTATCCTTGCCCCCAGATCTGAGCTGCTGCTTTCTACTGAAGACACAGAAAACAGTTTGAGCTGTTCTCTCCATCTCCCCTCTGATTCCCCCCCCCTTCTGAGATTGCTTGTGTAAACAGCCTCACTAGCCATCTGTCTCTGCATTCTGTAATACCAGGAGGCCTAATTTGAGGTCAAGTTGCTGATGACCTCACTTTGAATAACCCATCTGGCATTACAGAGTGCAGAAGCAGCCGGCCAGGGACACTGTTTACATCAGCTGTTTCACAAAGGAGGAGGGGGAGACGGAGAGAACAGCTCAGACACAGTTTTCTCTCTCTTCAACACAAAGCAGCAAGCTCAGAACTGGGGAAGGAGACAAAAGATAAAAAGCATGGAACAAATTGTTAGTCTCCAGGAGGGGGGGGGGCTGATTCAACATATATTTTACCTGAGCAAAATACCCCTTAAACATAACACAGAGAAGACAGTAAGGCACTGCTGGTGTCCTTCATGAAATGGATCCAGCGGGATGTTGTGTCTTTTGTTATAAACACGCAGGAGAGAACACAGACCAAACCCTCACACTGTGCGGTGCCCAGAGCTTTGTCATTGCAGCCCAGACATATTCCGCCTTTTTCGCATCTTAGCTGCTGCAGCGCTCAAAAGGCGATCATAAATAGCTCTCACTAATATATTCTGAGCCTCTCCACCTTACCCTGCCCACATATGCCTCCCACATAGAAGCTGTCACCGAAAACCAAAGATCTCACAAAAACAAATTTTCCTTTTCACAGGGAAAAAAGGTAGATTGTATGTATTATGTATGTATAACCTGACATAAGATTCTCAAACACTCCAAATCCTGCAGGAGGGTTCAGGGTCTAGAACCCCTGAAGATGGTGGGATTTCTAGAAAATGGGTTAGTTCTTCTGGGATTTAAAGGGAATCTGTCAGCACCTATTCTTGTTCTGAGGTGCTGACTGTTCATGTCTTGAATGTTCATGGCACCCGTCCCCTGGCGAGGTCATCTTTAGCTTCCTGGTCCTGTGTACTGCGCGCGCTCCTACGGCCTGATTCGCACATGCGCCATAGTGTGTCGGAGTGGCACTGAGCGAAGCCATTGAGGGCATAGGCCTTGGCCCTCAGTTTGCCTGCACTGCTCCGACACACTATGGCGCAAGCGCGAATCAGGTCGTAGGAGCGCGCACAGTACACAGGACCAGGAAGCTAAAGATGACCTCGCCAGGAGGCCGGGGGACGGACGCCATGAATATTCAAGAAAAGCTGGGAGGAGGTAGTGGTGAGGCGGGCAGAAGTGCGGCACGAAGACATCACCACTCCCCCTCTTTGAGAGTTTTGAAGACAGTTACGGCACAGATGGGGACAAAGTACAGGACCGATCTGAAAAAAAAAAAGGTATGACACAGCACTAGGAGCCACAGACCTTCATCACACTGTCAGCACCTCAGAACAAGAATAGGTGCTGACAGATTCCCTTTAAATGATTTGGGCAGATCAGAGAAAGCTAAACCAATATCAATAAGAATAGTCCAGTATTTTCTTAAGGACTTCAATGTGTAAAGAAGGCAAATGTGGACCTTATGGGGTCAGGGCCATATTATTAGCTGCTGCTGCCCTAGGCCCTAGACCTGAAGACGCCCCATCTGGGGGGGGGGGGGGCGTGATTTTGCTGCATGCATTTCTCCACATGTAGGAACATTGTCTGAATCGCGTTTTTCATGGTCTTTAACAGATTAAAACATAAACAAATTTCCACATTGAATCAATGATTAGAGCATACTGTGACTGCATAACACCGCCATACCAGGCCTGAACAATTCCACCATACACCCCCATCCCCCTTGAAAAGACACCAGATTTACTGGCAAGTCTGAACTGGAGGTGGTAGACTAAAAAAAAAAAAAAAAAAAAAGTTGTTTCCTTCCCCCTGCTGCCCCCCTGCAAGGTGCTGCCCTAGGCACCAGACCATGGGTGCCTAGTGGTAAATACGGCCCTGTATCGGGTAGCTTCCATGTCTTTTCCACTTTTAGGGCAGTCAAGGTCTTATTGTGAGGTAGGGCAGTGAAAGAGTTACTGTTAAAATTCCTGATGTTCTTGATCTGTGAAAGGATTAAGGTTAAAGCCCTTTTACACAGGACGATTATCATCCAGGAGTGTTGCTAGAAACGCTCCTGCGGCCAATAATCAGTCCCTGTAAAAGTGACACCAATCAGCTGGGCTGTCAGTTTCCGGATCACAAGCAGTGTACACTTACCATCAGCACTGCTTGTGATTCGGCATCCAGGTCTCCTTTCCTCTGGCTACTGCTGTATCTTTAGGCCACCGTCACCTCCAGAATGATTAACAGCCGGAGGAGGTGGGCCTGAAGACACAGCCGGCGGGACTGGAGAAGCCAGATGCTGGTTCACAAGAAGTGCAGATGGTAAGTATACACAGTTTGTGGTCTGGAAACTGACAGCATGGCTATATAGATATTTGTGCTGTCAGTTTCCATGGCTGCACGAATGATCCTTGTATCATTCGTGCATCCTGGCCACTCGATTTGCTGTGACGTGTAAAGGTGCTGATCTGTGCTCGTTTGCGGCCAAATCGTTAAATGTAAAAGGATATTAACCTGCATGGTAGTCAAGAACAGTGAGTAATTAGTTTAGCATCTCCAGTGGTTTATTTTAGTGAAGGGGATAGTGTACAGGTCACCAATGGTCTAAGGCAGTGAAGGAGTTAATTACTGTATCCCTGGTGGTCCAGGATAAGGAAAGATTAATACCTTGGTGCTCTGTGATAGTCAATTGATTAGTATTAAGATCCTGGTAGAGGACAGCAATAGGTTTATTGCTATATAACTTAGGTCTAGTGGTAAGTAACCCTGATCCTGTCTCTAACTGGAAGCTGAACTCTAAGGGGATTTATCAAAGAGTGTAAAATATTCACTGTTGTAAACTGCCCACAGCAACCAATTACAGCTCAGCTTTCAGATCTGGCAAAGTGATAGAGGAGCTGTGATTGGTTGCTGTGAGCAGTTTACACTAGTGTATATTTTACACCCTTTGATTAATCTCCGCCTCAGTGTTCAGCTTCCTGTTTTCACCCTGTACTGATAATCTAGTGCAGAAAGGGGATAGAGAGGACTGTGCAGCTGTAGGTTTATGGCCACATAGCACAGTTCTCTCTATGATCTGGCATAGATCTACGCAGCATCTTACTTTTTCATGACCTTGAATACAGTGTGACATCTTACTTTTTCATGAACTTAAATAAAGTGCTCCTAATGCAGCACCCGGCGCCAGTGGATTGTTAGCTTTGTCAGTCACAGATCTATTAATGTATAGTGCAAAGATAATGTAATTCCTTGTTATTTTTGGCCTCTTATAAATCCTCTTGACATTTGCTTCACGTATCTCTCAAGCTGTAGGTAGAAGTTGTTTTTTTTTAACGACTGTTTTTTTTAAAGGTGGAGGATTGTAGAGGTTTCCACTTCATAAATAAGTATAATTGCCTTTAAAAATTAAGCTTTCATTGGATTTTTTTTCTGTGGATTTAAAGGGGAACTCTGCACAATCTATAATTGGGAAATCCTGTTGTCTAATAAAAAAAAAAAAGTTTGTTTAGAAATTACTTTTATTCACATGTATTTTTCGATTAAGTAAATGATCCTGACCTGAAGTGACCATGTTTAGTCTCCATATTTATTTAGTACTAAATGACCCCTTTTTTTTTTGTTTGTTTGTTTGTTTTTTTACTACAAAAACCACAAAACTTTTTTCTCCGCTTTCAGGAGTGTTTTTGCAAACTGAAGATGCTGTATAGTTACAGTGCTGTGTTCCACATTATATGTGGCCAATAGAGATTAGCGAACCGGGTTCGGGTTTGAGTCGATCCGAACCTGAACGTTCGTTATTTGATTAGCGGGAGCTGCTGAACTTGGATAAAGCTCTAAGGTTGTCCGGAAAACATGGATACAGCCAATGACTATATCCATGATTTCCACATAGCCTTAGGGCTTTATCCAACTTCAGCAGCCACCGCTAATCAAATGCCGAAAGATCAGGTTCGGATCGACTCGAGCATGCTCCAGGTTTGCTCATCTCTAGTGGCCATAAATTAAATAAAGACTTCCTAGAGATTTTAGTATAAAGCTGGTAAAAATAAAAATGTTTATATAAAAGTAGTAAAATCTAGAGAAAAAAAACTATATAAGTACAGTATGGCTTTATTGACATCAGATTTACATCTACCATATTATGTACACCACTTGATGAAAACCCAAATTTGTTAGAATTTCTGTTTTCAATCGATCTCCTTTCCCCCAAAAAATCAACCAAAAAATTTTGTTATGTTTTTTTCTTTCCCTTTTTTATTTTATTTTAGCCCCATAATTAATTTCAAAGAGAGGTATAAATCAGCCGCATAACAACAAGAAGGGTTCAGAATCCGATGATACTTACAGTAACTCTTTACATTTTCTTTCTTAAGAACAAGAGGACACAGTGAGCGTTAAGTTGGAGGGGGGGGGGGGGGATCAGAAGCAACATGAGGAAATATTACTTTACTGAAAGAGTAGTAGATGCTTGGAACAAACTTCCAGCAGATGTGGTTGGTAAATCTACAATAACAGAATTTAAACATGCCTGAGATAAACATATATCTATCCTAAGATAATAAGAATGGAAATACTTAAAGGACAGAAAAGATGGAGCAAGTGTTCTTTTTCTGCCGTCAATTTTCTATGTTTCTATGTTTCCTTCCGACTGCCCCAAGTACATGAACCCACTTTGTTCAAACTGCCTCATTAACCGAAACTCCACACTCCCTATTCCTCCACACCTAAGTATATCTTCCTAACCCTCTATTGCCCTCTGTCCGTCTTCGCTGTCCAACCATGAACACCCAATAATGGAGCTACCCTCATTCAAGAGAGAGATGCCCAACGTTCTGGTGATTGTATTTATCAGTTCATAAGCTTATATACTACAATTTCTGGGACTCACTTATACTGTCCTTTCTCCCATCAGCTTTGGTCTGGTAGTCATGTTATATTGTTTTAAAAATATAACTATTCACACAGAAGCAAACCCTCATGCTGCAATAAAAAAGGCCTCATCGAGGCAGTGTTTCTAAAATTTAAGCAGGCCTCTGGAGTAAGGCAACCTTTAGTTTTTGGTGATCAATTTGGATCTTTTTTAAATTTTATACCAAGTTCAAGAGATAACTGAAAGGCAAATTTAATTTTATCAAGGGCCACAGTAGAAAATTTGTGTGAAACCTTCACTTAAAGGGGTTGTAAGTTGGAAATCAGTTGGAAATCAGATGTGTATCACATGCATATATGTAAAGGAGTGCAGATGTGCTGTTTTATGTATAACAACTTACATCCTTGTACTGTTCTTTTCCCCCATGAATCTGATCACTTCCTGGTCTCGTCTTTATGTTTGACCCCAGTGTTGCTGTGGAACACTTAACATAACTGGGTCATAAACAGGGGGGCAGGTTATCAAAACAAAGCAGGCACGTTGGGGATGAGTAAAGCCCCTATTACACGGGGCAATTTAGAGGAGCAAACAAGTGCCAGCGCTCGCTTGCTCCTCGTTCCCCGCTCGTTGCCGGTGCTATTACATGCGTCGGCAGTGAGCGGGTAAGAGCCAGGGGGGCAGCGGGGAGCTGTGGGGGGACTGCCCATGTGATTGCTAATTTGTCTAGGCAGCCCATAGAAGATATAGAGCGATGGCAGCAGAACGCTGCTATCTAGATCGTTGAGCTTTCAATATGTTGAAAGACAATGATCAGCCAACATCGTGCATGTCGGCTGAGCATTGTCTTCTATTACACGAGACGATTATCGTTCGTAACTGCCAATATCGGGCCTTAAGTCTATATTCCTCAAACAGGAATCAGAAATGCATTCGAAATATGTTTCATTTCAGATTTATTCATTGGTTTAGACTAGTGATGGAGAACCTGCAGCCCTCCAGCTGTTACAAAACTCATAGATGCTTTCTAAAGGCAATTTGAATATCAGTCAACATCTTCATCTGCGCACTGAGGTTTAAAAGACTGAACTGTGACAGATAGGCTTTAAAAATCTCAAATCTCTTCCGTTATGAGCTTACTAGTCTACCTTACCATACAGCAGTCTGGTGGACCTCCACTCTATGCAAAACTTGATGGTCCTTATATGTAAGTCTACCACCACATCCTCTTTTGTCTTTTCCTTTCTGTATCCCTATCTTCATTTTTGAAAATGAATGAAGAGACAGTTGATGGAAATTGGATGGGCATGACATCATATGGCACAGGGCTGCCCCCTTCATAAGGTGCCACCTGGGGTTGGCCTTTTGGAAAATATATTTGCATACCTAGAATTAAATTTTACTTTTTTTTCCATTATACATTTGTGTGTTTGTTTCTTGCCATCTCGTTGTCTCCTTGGGATGACCAAAATTGTTGTGGGGGTCATGATTGGCTTGTAGGACACAATCCGTATTATTGTAGATTTTCATAGCATTTTGCACTAGTTTCAGATACAGGAATTATGAGAACAGTTTTTCAACAAAATTGGTTCAATGCGGGAAAATATGATGTGGGCCCCCGCGGTGAATACTCAGCAGATCACTGGAGCTTTACAAGTTGTTATGTGTCATTGAAGACTTTCATTGCCATACATTTTGTGAAGACCACATTGCAGTTTGTAAAATGGTGTTGACTAGATATGTAGACTCTGTTATGTACTATAGTATGTTTTTTTGGTGATTTGGAACAGAACTTGGGGGAGATCATGGATTATGTTAATCGTCACCTAGTCAATCTATTTGTGTTGTTGTTGTGTTGTTGATCCAAGGCCAAACTAGAAACCACTAGTGTAAACTCATTTATTAAAATATTTGTAAAACATAGTTAAAATAGTTGTACCCTTGACTTATATACTTGTGCACTAACTGTATTTTTGTAGTTAAAACCACGGTTATGAAACCGAAAGCTGTAATTTCTGAAGAACCTTGCCTATTTACAAAAAAGATGAATGAGTTAGAGATGACTGAACTTGCACGAACCTGAACGATCAGCATTTGAATCCCACTGCCTGGAGAAGATAGATGCAGCCCCAAGGACTGCCTGGAGAACATGAATAAAGCCATGAGCCTAAGGGTCCTGCTAGATCGGCTCTTGTTTACTGAGCAATTACACGGGCCCACTATCAGCAGCAAGGTCTAGATAGTTCGCGTTCTCTGTGCAGCCCTTGCCTTTAGTGTAAAATAATAAAGTATTATTTTTCGTTACATTCCCTGGTGTCCTTTGGCCTTCCACAGTGTCCTTGGAGGCCTTCCCTAGACTTTGCAGCTCTGCCTTCTGTTACAGTCTTGCATTGACCGATCGCTGTCTGGCCGACGCCGGTCAGTGCAGGGATCAGAACAGAAGGGAGCAGAAGGCATAGCTGCAGAAACCAGAGAAAGCCTCTGTGGACACAGGAGAAGGCCCAAGGACACCAGGAAACGTGTTAAAGTAAATTAATACTTTATTATCTTATACTATAATCATCAGGTCAGCCGCACATCACTATTACACGTAGCGATTGATGCCAGAAGGATTTAGGTCTGGACCTAAAGAGACGATTAGCAGATGATCGTTTCATCGGCTCAGCATTCTCTCATTTGGCCGATTATCGCTCCGTGCAATAGGGCCCTTAGGCTGCATCCAAGTCTTCTGGCTGCATCCACCTTCTCCAGGCAGCAGAAATCAAATGGCAGTTGTTCGGGTTTGTGCGCACCTGAAATTTAGGCAAGTTCTCTCATCTCTACCATACAACAGATTTTCCCTGAGATTTAGCCATGGAGCATATTATTTGTAGAACGTGTAGCAGTTTTCATGTGTGGGTTACTTACTAGCTCCCTCAGAGCCATTGACAAGTGATTCCACGATTATGAGAGGTCTACAGGTCTTCAGCATTTGTCTTATCACAGGCTTCATCTTCAGTCACATGTGATCCAAGCCATTGGTTCAGGTTCGACAAAATCGATATCTGCAATGGCAGATACATATTCTTCCTAGGCTCATGATGGTTTTCCGAGACTACATTCCACACACCATAAACATTTGTAGTTGGCGCGTTAAATGGAACGCTTGAAATGTTGGAATCTTAGATTGTGAATGAAGTAAAATAGGATTTATCAGAACTATATAAGGAATTTGTAATACATTCATTAGTTTATTTTATTGACCAGACTACAGCCAGCTACAGCCAAATTAAAGATTAAATCTCAAAAACCATGTCGAGAAATGGATCAATCTCCTTAAATGTTAAGAATTAAAAAAAAAAAAAACATGGCTCCTCCACTCCAAAAAGCTCCACATTTTTTTACCGGTTGTGTGTGGTGGGGCAGTTCAGTACCATTGGTTTCAATAGAGCTGAACTGCAACTCTAGACACATCCCATGCATAGGTATGGCACCCTACCCCTTTAACCCCCTCATTGTACATGCTATACCTCATTGCTGTTGTGTTGCGCATTTTTACAAGCACCGAAGGCTTCAATCATGGCGGAGGACTGTCTGCGGTTTTCTATGTTACTGTCTTACCTTCACCTCCTTCTGACATTACCTTTAGCTAGCCACTCATCCCTTGTTGTGTTGCACATGCACTTTACCTATATTACACAATCGAACGTTCTTAACAACCCCAACACGGAGGCGTCCTTGCTGAGCTGCGTCACATCGAATCAGCCGTACATTCTGTCTTTATGTTGCCTGCTCTGTAACGCTCTGGAATAAATTACATCTTGCTATGCACTTTGTGTCAGCTTTATGATTTTAGTTACTACATAGTTATTTTTGTTTTGTGCCAAGGGGCGGCTTGCAAAATGCAACAAATAGACCCTTGCGTGATGTGTCCTACAGCAACACTGCTAGATTCTCCTACAGACTACGCAAAATACCTATGTAACAGTGGCCGGATCTGTGTGCCGGACGTAAATGCAGCCTACGGCTCTGCTCTGCTATGTAGCTGTGAACGTAATGGGGACAATGTTAGCCTAGAGAATTGAGAGCACTTTATGAAAAAATAAAAAAATTTCCCACTAATGGATGAGTCTTATTGGATTAATGATGTTTAACCCTTACAAGAGACGGCAGCGCGCACATGCCTCCCAGCCTCCAGTTGGAAGAAGAGAGGATTAAAAATGCAGGAGCATTAATTCAGATTTCACCAAAGGTTTATGAAATAGCCTTGGGCTCCTAAACCGCTTAAAAAAGGGAGCAGAAAAATAGACCGAAAAAAATGTACAGCGTCCGAGAAACAAGAAATCTCAATGTGGCAAGCTTTATCATTTTTATAAACTCCTTAGTTTAGATAGAAGATCGAAGATGTTATATTGTGTGAGTCTAAGTGACTAAATTACATTCCAAGCAGGAAACCTGGATCGTCACCAAAATTCCATCAAATGTGTTGAAATTCCTTCAAATGGAAATGTGTTTGCACCATTAAATGAATCATTTCCATAAAAGTATGTAATAGGGTCTAAATATAAAGAATTTTACACTATTTTTTTACCTTTTTTATAATTTTTTTTTATTATACTATTATTTTTTTTTTGTTACTCTCCTTTGGGTTCCTTAGCATTTCCATTCTGAAAGTGATCAGCATTATAGTGTTGTTTTTTTTTTGTTTTTTTTAGCACTTACGTAATCTATTAGAGATGCAATCATGTAATGGACAATTGCTATACGGCCCCTAAAAATGTCAATGACGTAAAACAATCGAGCTGGAAATATATGGGGAATATTTCACAGAGGCTCAGGGGCCTTTACAGGGAACCAGGCCTGATCGGTTCGGCAAGGAAAGGGTAAAAGCTGAGGTCAGCCTTATTCTTTACTCCTACAAGCCCTGTTCTTTGGACACAGATATTTTTGTCCTTCATTAGACGTTAATAGCCACAACCAAAGCTCCTTGTAGGATATAGGTGGCCATTAAATAATCTACTTTAGGAGCCCTTTGGATTATCTTATGTTAACCTAAATTGCTCTAAGCTTAGCAGCCATACGTAACCTTACCCGGGCTCCCGAGGCAGCTGCTCCCTCATATTAATAAATAAACTTTTCCCATATTGGAGTAAATTGTCAGCTAATCCTTCAAACCTTGTCTATTGAAAAGATTGGGAATTATTGGAAAAATATATTCCATGCTAGAAGCAGCTCATTGCTATGGTACAGATATCCCTTCTATATGTATGTATAGGAAGTAAAAAAAATTAGTTAAATACAGAAGCCCCAAACCATTGAAGGCCTTGAGTGCCGTATATATTTTATTTCTATTATATATTTTCGTCTTGACTGCTTTTCAAATCTTCAAAATTTGTTTTTGAATTAGTCTCATTGTATTTTACCTTTTTACGTCTCCTTGGTTTATCTACGAAGAGTATAGCCACCCTATAGAAGGAAAATGTTATTCACTTCACTACTCTCATACGTAGAGACTAGAACCTTTGAGGGCCTGGATCATTCCAAGTGGCAGCTGATGATGATTGGTGATATCTGATAATTATGTTAACATTATACCTTTATAGGAAGACTTTATGGACTATAGGCCTTGTGGGCTATCAACAATATATGTTCCTGTGTATTTGTACAGTCTTGTATCTTATAATTTGCAGACTAGATGTGGAAATACAATGTTTATTCAGTTTATGTGTCATTCAAGCAACCCTAGGTCTACAGCCTGACGTCCCTCTATCGACATATAAGCAGGCTTGGCTCCCAGGCTTTCCGTGGGCCTGCAAAATTGCAAGAGACAATTCATATCCAGAGTGGCAAGGAGACACTTCCTGACAGCATTAAGATCCCCGCGTAATGTTTATTAGACATTTACAGACTATTAGGTTTCCATTACTTGCTGCATTTATTCCTCTCCCTTTCTCTACCACCGGTGGAAATCCTTAGGGAAGCCAAGCTCAGTCCAATCCTCTTCTGAAATTTTTTCTCTTAATTTAATTAACCCTTTAAGTGACCGGGATGCACTTTAGTTCTCTGCCTCCAAGGCCATGTAGGATCTAAGGAGTCACTGGCAACATAAATGACATTTACTATGATAAGGAGAAACATTGCTCAATTGGTGCATGGATGGAGACCGAGGCATTACGTAATAGACTAATGTAAGTGGACAAGGGATGCAGTCAGTGTTACCACATATAAATACATACATAAATACATGTATATGGGGTATATAAACAATTGCATATATGGTTTATACAAGTGAATATGTAGGATATTTACGTATATGTGTTGGATAAAACGTGCAAAGGGACATTGGTATCAGTCTCAATGTATAGATAGATAATGAGATAGAGATAAAAGAGAGAATAGATAAATAATAGATTGGTAGATCTAATAGTCCCTACTGTTGCCTGTGAAAATACACCTTTTAAAGAAATAAAACATTTATAAATTTTAATTGTTACATAAAATGAAGGACAAAAACATCACATAGCTATAAAGGAAGCTCCAAAAACCATAGAATAAAGACAAGCACCTTTCCACCTAATGCAGATCCTTCAACCTAAAAGCAAAAATACAGACATTCATTGACACACAGACCGTTTATCCAGGTTAAAAAAAAAAGAATATAAAAAAATCTATTCAAATGCATCAGAAATGGGATAGAAATGGTACAAAAAAGAAGGCTCCTTTTCCGAGCTCGGTTGTCTCCCGTTGCGTTGATTTCAGATATCCATCCAGAGTCCGGACGTCTTCTCCACACAACATCCCTGGTTGCAGCTTATTAGAGCCTCTCTTGGCATTCACCGCGTGCCTTAATTGTATGGACATTTAAATCAAGGTCCGCTGTGAACACGGAGAGAAGGGCCTCTCTTAGGATGACTTCAGGAAAAACAAAAACATCATAGAGACGGATCTCTCCTCCGCATCACCGCAAAGCATCCTTATCCCTAAACCTTGGCTGGACAATGGCATTATACCAAGCACTGCAGTCCCAATGCTTTCCTTTGTTCTGAATGCTGAAAGCTTCTCTGAAAAGAGACCTCTTATCTGTTTTTTTTCCTTCTATATTCTTGCTTCGCATCCTCACGTCGTCCCCAGCTGAGGAAGCACCCGGCATCTTCCATGGCAGTGTAGCGGCTGCCTCACTTTAATACAATGACAGTCGCATTGCATAGACGATGCTTCTGCTGCTGCTGCTGCTGCTGACACAGAGATAAGCAAATGGTTGAGGATGGAGCTTTGGTTGAAAATAAAAAAAAAAAAAAATTGGAAAACCAGAAGGAAATAAAAGGCTATTGACGTTATCTATTGTGAAAGGCGTAGGGCACGCGCAGCATTCTGTTTTGTAGCATAAATGATCTGGTTCAATAAGAGGGCCTGCAGGCTGTATATAAAGCACCCGACTCTGTCTCCGCAGTCAGTCCTTTTACTGAGGTCTCAAGTGGTGCAAAAAAATAGGAGAGGGGCCCATCTGGCTTCTCATCAGCTTTGTCAAGTCTTGCATACGCTAAAATGCTAATGACCTAGATAGCTCATGCAAAATGCAGCAGCAGAGAGAGGGAGAGAGAGAGAGACAGAGAAAGGGGGGGGAAGAGAGAGAGAGGGTGGTAAAGAGGGGAGGGAGCAGGGAAGAGACTGAGATTGTATGGTTGCATTACATATACCCTTCCCAATCCCTTTACTGATCAATCTGGCTCACCTCCTATTTTAAAGAGTGCTTTCATTTGCCAAAGGTCAAGCTATGCTATACTGGGTAAATATATGTGCATTATAAACCCCTTTCTTGTCTCTTCTAATAGGATACTGTTTAGATTGCAGCAAAACATGGCTGCCATTTATCGACTCCGACTGCCATTCAAAGTCATAACATCTATCTGTAAAAAATATCGGTAGATTAAGACAATCTGAGATAAACCAGGACGCGGCATCGGCGACCCCAAATACATTTCCCGGTAGATTATAGATTATGACGGTCAACGCTCTGCAGTAAAAAACTGTCGACTCACCGCACTGCTGCAGAATGGTGAAACAGGCTAGATGTCCAATAAGCCTGCGATGCAAGGTGTCAACCAACAAAGCTACGTAGCTGGTGTCCAGCCAGAGAGGGTACAAGACTCTGCACCTTGTAATAATACAATAGGATCGAATATTGCCCAAAGGGCCTGCCATGCAATCCAGCCACTCAAATATCAAACTCTTGCAATCGGACATTCCAGTACTCGAATAAAGGTTACCTCTTTCTTAGCATGAAGTCCAAACCTTTCCTCTTGAAGGAATTCTTCCAAACCTGAGTCTTTTCAGTCTCTCTTTGTCTACAGGAGAACGACGAGTTGCCTTTTTTTTTTTTGCTCTATCACTGATCAAACCTCACACCCGTCGTCACAGTAGCCATGCAAGCCATAGCCCACACACTAGAAAAGGCTCGATTGCTCCCTTGCCCTCAGCAGCCGTCGACATCCTCAGACTTGTGTGGTTTGGGACAGCAATAAAAGCAACACTGACCTTCCACCACTCACCAACCCTGATGAACAGCGGAGCTGCTGGACCAATCCACTTTCAAATACGAGCTTGTCTGCTCCTACCTCCTTATTTTGCTGCTCCTCATACACCTGCAGTATAGGCAGCAAATGGCATCTAGAAAAGCACTCCCCACTACAAAATACTGTACGCATTCCAACAAATTCTCAGCTACACTGAAGGATTTGTTAAAAGCAAGGGGGGGGGGGGGGGGGGTGAATAAAGAAAAAAACCTGCATGCATACGAAAGGACGTAGGAGAAAAATGGAGCACAATAGGACCTGTCACAAAAGAGAGAGCTGTAAAACAAGATAGAAAATGGACAAAAAAAGAGAGAAATTCTCGAAGAAACCTACTGAGATGTTTACATGTCCTGCAAGAGTGGCTTTTTGTAGGAGCTGATCTGGAGAAAGAGGCAGGAGAACCTTCTCACTTTTCAATCCCCAGTCCTAATCTTTCTCACTGTCCTCCTTTTTGCTGATCCCCCCCCCCTTTTTTTTTCTTGAACAGATTATTCAGCCCCCTCCAAAAAAAAAAGAAAAAATCACATCTGCTGACTCCATGCTGAAAAACAAGAGGATTATAATTCTTGTAAATAAAGCAAGACCCTCCATAGATAGGCACTCGTCACACCTGCCCCCATGTGTACCTCCCCTTCTCTGCTGTGCGGGATGCAATTCGGTTTTATTATGCCAAGGGTGTAGTCATCAAAATGATGAAGAAGAAGAGGAAGATGAGGGGAGGGTGAATAATAGAGCATCAATGACCATATTTGAGTTAGGGACATGGGGGAGGGGGCTTGGAGAGGAAAAAAAAAAAAGAGGACAGGAGATGTGTGGAAGGAGGTGGGGGGTAGGACGGAATCTTCTTAATTTTAACCTTGCAGAATGTCAGTGACAGCCACACCCACATGACCCACTGAAAAGAAGATGATGCTTAAAAAAAAAAAAGATGGGGGGGGGGGGGGAATAGCGTGCAGATTATTGAATCAATTGCTGTTTATTCTCTTAAAATTAAATATTGTTACTACTGCGGGTTTTCTTCTTCTGTCCTACATGGCGCACGCGGGGTTATCCAGGAACGACGCAATGCAGGTCTCAAAAAAAAAAAAAAATCACTCCTTGGCTTATCCGTCAGGATTTTCTGCTTATAACTCAACATTTACATCCATCTTCTCCATGCAACTCCCCCCCCCCCTTTTCTCCCGGCAAAATAAAAATTAAAGCTGCACCAAAATATTCACGCCTACGTCGCCCTTACCTCCCCAACGACATGTATGCAAATGTCTCAAATTTACCGATGACGTCATAACTCAAGTGGAGGAGTTCATTGCTACATTATCGGTTATTTTTGACCCTCTGCTGATCTGATCCGAGAAGATATATATATATATATATATATATATTTTTTAAAACTTTTTATTTATTTATTTTTGCATATGTTTTCTAAGTTGGAGGCTGGGTGTGTTTGAATGGTGCATTGATTCCTTTGCAGTATTTCTGCTACTGCAGTCTGTCCATGCTGTTATTCTCCAGGCAAGGGAAGAAGGTTGTGCTAACAGGGACAGTGGAAGTGGAACAATAGAAGTGACTGACAATTATTATTTTTTTTACAGACTGAATTTTTTGTGTAGATATTTCTGAACCGAAATAGGATTTCTTCAGATTGAGCGCTGTAATTCGAAAGCAGTCGTCTTATATGTTGCTGTACATCTCTTCCTTAATTGGTCTGGACATCTAATATTCAGCGCCCTCCACCCTCCGCTGACTCCAGATTATTCTTTACATGGGATTTCCTACAACATTAGTATACAGCGTGTGTTGGAGGTGTCGAAATGGACCCCAGAGGTCACCTTATTTCATGTGCACTACCAGATGCTGCTGCTACTGACTCAAGTGTAAAAACCAATAACCGTGAAGCATATATTTAAAAAAAATATATATATTTTTTAATATAAAATTTGAATATAAAACATAAAAAAATGTTGGAAAAAGTGAAAATCTTTAAGTTGCTTACACAACTCATTCTTATTTATTTTTTTTAATACTCAGTGTATGGATGAATACAGGGACCTCTGTGGCCACGTGCAGATGCATTTTTATTTATTTATTCATCCCCCTCCCCCCCGCTGATTCTGCAGTTTTTTCTTATAGTCATCTCATTTTCGAGGCCTTAGTATGTGTACTGGGTTGGACACATTCAATGTTATGTTTTTTTGTTTTTTGTTTGCTTTTTTTTATGTATGAGACATAAAAACAATTGCTTGATTGTATAACAATAAAGCAAAAATGTAAGAGAATTTTTTTGTGTGGTAGAATAAATTCAGTGTTAAAAATTCAGCATTTCTGAAATGTCAATCACATGCAAACATATCTGAACAGGCCTGGACAAGAAGCCGCTGCGGCCTATTTCAGTTCAACATTGTTTTTGTTGTTATTTGTTTTGGGGCATTGTGTCATTTTATCAGATTTTGGTTTAAAACTCTTGCTCTCGGGGATTTGTAGCAAGTTTTGATTTAAGCACCCCCATAGTCCCAAGAGGGGGGGTTGTAGTCCTGAGGTGGCTTCTGAACAGCAGCCTTGTCTATACAACATGTATATGTATATTGTGACTACACCCACACCTCAAAAAGGGTGTAACCCATCCATCACATGCCACTATGTGAAGCTTCTTTGTCCTCCATCTTACGTTTCCCCCTGTACTTTGTCTTTATTTCTGTACTGGTTTGCTTGTGGTTTTCTTTCATTCTGTATTTTTTTTTAATAATGTAATTAAATTTTAAACATATAATTCTATTTATTTTCTATCTATCTATCTATCTATCTATCTATCTATCTATCTATCTATCTCTCTCTTGTATCTATATATCTATCTATCTCTCTTGTATCTATCTATCTACAATCAATCAATCAATCAATCAATCAATCATCTATCTATCTCCTATTTATCTATCTCATATTTCTCTCATATCTATCTTCTATCTATCTACAAACAATCTATCTATCTATCTATCTATCTATCTAT
This sequence comes from Dendropsophus ebraccatus, assembly GCF_027789765.1. Classification (NCBI taxonomy): domain Eukaryota; kingdom Metazoa; phylum Chordata; class Amphibia; order Anura; family Hylidae; genus Dendropsophus; species Dendropsophus ebraccatus. The sequence goes on from NC_091459.1 coordinate 121,646,727, forward strand.
CTATCTATCTATCTATCTATCTATCATATTTATCTTTCTTTCTATCTATCTATCTATCTGTCTATCTGTCTATCTATCTATTTATCTCCTATCTATCTATCTATCTATCTATCTATCTATCATCTATCTATCTATGTATCTATCTATCTTCTATCTATCTATCTATCTATCTATCTATCTATCTATCTATCTATCTATCTCCTATCTATCTATCTCCTATCTATCTCCTATCTATCTATCTCCTATCTATCTCCTATCTATCTATCTATCTATCTATCTATCTATCTATCTATCTATCTATCTATCTCCTATCTATCTCCTATCTATCTATCTATCTATCTATCTATCTATCTATCTCCTATCTATCTATCTATCTATCTCCTATCTATCTATCTATCTATCTATCTATCTATCTATCTATCTATCTCCTATCTATCTATCTCCTATCTATCTATCTATCTATCTATCTCCTATCTATCTATCTATCTATCTCCTATCTATCTATCTATCTATCTATCTATCTATCTATCTATCTCCTATCTATCTATCTATCTATCTATCTATCTATCTATCTATCTATCGGAATACATTAAGATTATTCTAACCAATTACAAAATATATGAATATATATTTTTAATCCCTTTTAAAATAAATTTTTTTGTACGTTTTGCTTTTTTTTATTCATATTTTATACAATTACTGGATAAAATAAAATTTTTCATGAATTACCACAAACAGTATTGCACATAGTGACTTAGTAACTATGCCGCTATATATTCATTGTAATATTGCTGGACGACTATGGAACATTTTTTATCATTTGAAATTTTTTACACGTTTAGCTAGAAAAGCTTTCATTATATTTAGATAGCAAAAAACTATTTAAATCCACAACTCAAATTAAAAAAAAATCCATAATTTTCCCCTTTATCTGGGCTTAAAAAGGTTTGAATGGCTAAGCTTACATATGAACGGAGATACGCCGCGCACATGTATGTGACTGGCAGCGCAATTGTGTGCCTTAAGATGGGTTCCACCAGATCCTTTAACCCTTTTAACGCAGTTAGACGCTACAAAGTCTGATGGCCTTAAATCAATAAAAATACTAGAACTAAGCGCCTGACGGTATCTCTATGTCTGTCTGAGATTTCCCCTTCCTTATCTGCCGGATTTGTGATAAGTACAGAAGATGACTTCCTATAGGACCCCAGTGGTAACTCTACACGTTGAGCTTTTTATCTTTATTATAATATTTATGTGCTAAAAAAATTATTGGAATCAAAAACATTCTCTAATGTTCTTTCTTTAGTTTTAAGTATTGAAGACACCATATTATAACACGTCGTGCCGTTTCTTTGTATTTTCCATTGACCTATCCAGCGAAATACGGTGACATCAGCAAGGCTTCGTGTGTCATCCTGAAACCTATGCAGCGCCATGCGCCATTTCAATTCCCTGTGAGTTATGAGCGTGTACATGTGTTATTGTCCTGTCAATTACTTCTAAGGTGGTCCTTGAAATAGCTTGGAATATATGAACGTTAACCCTTCAGCCCCCAGTTTGAAGGTGTGTGTGTGTGTGTGTGTGTGTGGGGGGGGGGTAATCGCGTGCTACAAGCCGGCATGAGGCCAGATCTATACTCTCTGTGACATTAAGGTTAATTTATAGGCGTTGTGCAGAAATGCATGGTCAGGAAAAAAAAAAAAGAAGAGGCTGATGGAAAAGCTGTCCCTTCAAGGGGAACCTTGCGTAATGACTGAGACAGCTCACTAATCTACAGTATGTTGTTATCAGCACCACTTCATTGTTTAGGAAATTAAATATGCTTTCCTAAGCTCGCACTGTAGGACAAAGGAACTCGTACTCACATGACCTATATACCCATTTGTCTATATTCCCCAAAGCATAACAATTTTTTTTTTTACGATTTGATTCTCCATTGCTTCCATAGTGTTTTTGTGACTGTTTACGTTTCTTGTTTTTATGATTTTGTTGAATTAAAAATTTTTTTGGGGAGGGTATTGTAATACGTGTCATGCAAGGATAGCAAGATATAGGTTCTGTGGAGTGGAGATGCAGTACCCAATAAATATTAGGCAGATGCAACCTAGAATTTGTATGTTTTCTTCCACAAAATTTTAGTTTTGTAGCTGTTTTCCTTTTCGAAACTTTTTTTTTCTAGTATTTGTTGTAGTTTGCAGTCGAGCTTTGCAAAATGGCAGAAGCACAAGATGGCTGAAAATACAGATGCATTGCGGGCTGACCTAGTTTCTGCGGAATTAGTGAAAATCCAATGAAAAAAAAAAAAGTGGAAGACGTTTCTGCCTTAGGAGCTAGCTAGGTTCTGTGTTCTGCATCTGCTCATCGCGCGGGGACTCGATCTGTTCTCTAGGGTGGCCGTAGACATACAAAATGATGAAACTCGCTTATACATTTTTCAACATATATTTTCTTCACACATGAAAAGGCTGTCGATATCCAATCCCCAAACCCTCCCGCCCCCAGCCACTTTCCAGCTATTGTATCATATGTGTAGAGGCTTTTATCTCATGATTAAAGTGGGTCTGCAAAATGGGGGGAAAAAAACTTAAAAAAAAATTCTTTAGAATATTTTTTTTTAGTTCATTTTGAACTCCTTTAATCCTTTTAATCCCTGCAACACTAAAATTGTCAAGTGTTCTGTATAACAGAATCATTCTTAGGTGGTAAGCCCACCCCCACTCAAAGTATTAACACATTAAGAAATTACCACATAAAACTCTAAAAAAAAAAAAAAAAAAAAAAAAGGCATTGACCAAAATTTTTCAGGTCCATATGGCATGACATCTGTGTGGCTTCCTCACTAAAAGAAGCAGCATCCCCTTTAATGGTCTAATGCATGATATCTCCCTTGAGATTGCCAATATGAGCTAAGTATTAAGTCTTAGGTTCCAGATGAGTTAAAATCAGTTGAATGTCATCCAATCATTCCATTGACCCTTTTAGAGCTGGAAGGGTTTTTTTTCTTTTGCAATCCCCTTCACTTTTTCTTCATTTGGTACAATCCATAAAAGTGTAATCGCCATACTGAATACATACAACCTGATTATATAGATTTACAATGAAACACACAGTCAGAAGAAACGTCATCGATACTGCGTATACACCTATGTGCCAAACACAAAAATATGTCACCATACATCCTGGTAAAGAGGGTAAGTATCTTTATTAAAATCAAATACATCATCATATTTATTATTATTATTATTATTATTATTATTATTATTATTATTATTATTATATCCCTTTAAAATTTTTATCATACATATATAAAGTAAAAAATATTTCACGTAATTATAAACACAATTATTATTTTTTTAAATTATATATTTACAAAATAAAAATTTGAATTTACCTGTTAAGTTTTTCTGCTCATAACAGTTATTTTTAGAAGGCCTTTCAGGGGGGTTTTTTTGTAAATTTTTTTTATAGGTCACGGAAGAGATGCAGTGAACACAATCTTGAGAGATACTTTAGGATATCGATTTCATTTTAAAAATCAATATATGTGCCGCCTGCCCGAGTACATGTATGGTATCCATATCTCTGTGTCACGCACGGCATGCTCTTGCTAGGTACCTTTAGGATGTATAGAGCCGTCTGTACTTTGCAAGTAGATCGGCAGACATTTTGCTGCATGTGAAAAGAAAATAGCATATTACGCTATCTGGGGATTTTTTTTCCCTACACTGCTTAAAATTCATAGGTGGTGAAGTATGGGGGGGGGGGAGTTATATGACTTGTGCTGTGCATAGAAGTCTTTGTAATTGACGCGTAGTAGAATGGGAAACATAATTTGCATTAGCGGGGGTTATTTTGGGCTAACGCATGCAAAATCCTGCTTTTAGGACAGGTATTCTGCATATATCTTGATAAAGCGCAGGGCGTCTGACAGCGTCCATTTGGAGGAGGAAAAAAAATTATCAGAATTCCTATGCTGTCGTCACTACCAGTGTTTTAGTACGCTGCAGATGCTGAAGCAGTATGTATGTCTTTGTGTATTCTTTTCTTCAGTGGTGAAATATATGGAGAAAAACATTACAAAACCCAATTCCTTTATCTTTTCTTTCAATCTTTTAATCCTATATCATATTTTAATATATTTTACGTTTTTATTTTTATAAATTTACAATTATTTTATTTTTTATTCTATTTTTTTTTTTACTTTTATTTTTTATTAATATTATATACTTTTTATTTTTTTTATATATATTTTTTTATTTTTATTTGTTTTCAATGTATTTTTTTTTTTATCCATTTAGATTTTTATCTCCATACCCCCCTTTGGCATCACCTAACAAATCAATGATTATTTTACACCCAGCTATTGTGACTGCTTCGCTGCAAATGTCATCTGTTCTCCCAGATTGGGGCTTCATGCTAGCATATTATATAATGGCCATGCTATGCATTCAAAAGAATACAGACGATCGATTTTTGTTTTCTCTTTTTTTTTTTTTTGCTGAACAGTAGCAATCCCATCATTCTTTGCAAGCCTCTATAAATACGCTCATATCTCCATCTTGCAGACTCCATTTTGTTTGTAGATAAATCATACCCGAAAGGTTCAAGGTTGCGTATAATTCAGTAAGACACTTCATAGGGTCTTTGTTCTGAGCACAATGCCTCTTGCCTGGCTGGGCACTGTGGAGGTGCACGCTTTCTGCTAATAGCCGAATAACGACCTTTAAAACAAATCAGGGTGTTATTACTATCACAAGTGGGGGGAGGGGGGAGATAAGCAAATTGTATATGTCTGATTAATTCTAAGAGTAGACCCTTTATACTGCAGTCCATCTGCCAGAAGGGAGCCTGTATATTGTATGCGTGTTTAGATATGGATAACATATTCCTTGCAGGGCTAGCCTTCTCCGTTCTTGTGGGTGTTAATAATGCATAGGTAGAAGAAACCGGGGCTGCACTCTCTGTTCATTGCAGAGATCTACTGGCTGGTTTTACAATAACAACAGATACATTGCTGACGCTAATCGAGATTTCTTTTTCGATGCAGAAATAATATCGGGCAGACTAAACAGAGCAAAATTCTAGTTTACGGAGAACGAAAATCCTCGGAAATCAAGAAATTTTATGCATAAATATATATGTAATCAGAATTATTCACATAGATGTTAGAACACAGGGAAAAATAGTAATTGCACCCCCCCCCCCCATACAGGTGCACTTAGATTTAGATGTTTGCCTCTCTGGATTGTTCCAAGACAAAGGGAACCTGAGTTAGGCAATGTTTACATCTGGGTTTGAGGTTCTGTTAGTGACAAAAATATATGTGCAGCACTGCTTTATCCAATAACTTGACACACTACCTACTGAGATCCCTAGCCATCGCCTGTGATCTGTGGGGAAACTTAGCAGGCACCACTATGGAGGATATGAAGGATTGCACAGTGCCAATTTACATCAATGGGTTGTCTGTGTATGGTGGGAAAGGTACTGTAGGTCTTCCAGCAGGGCCGCTTTAACTATAGAGCAAATGGTGCCTGTGCACCGGGCCAAATGGTTAAAGGGCCCCCCGAGTAGGCCAGCCATTGCAATGTGCGACCAGAGCGGCCACAAGAGTGGAGAGAAGAATAGACGCCCGGACCAAGGTGAGTATAAGTGTTTTTTTTGTGTTATATGGTATATGGGAGGGGGAGCACAGGGGGTCTATATAATGGGGGGAGCACAGGGGGCTGTATACAAGTGGGGGAGCACAGAGGGGGCTATATACAAGTGGGGGAGCACGAAGGGGTATATATACCACTGGGGGAGCACACAGGGGCTATATACTACTGGGGGAGCACACAGGGGGGCTATATACTACTGGGGGAGCACCCGGGGGCTATATACTACTAGGGGAGCGCACAGAGGGGCTATATACTACTGGGGGCAGCACGCAGGGGTCTATATTCTACTGGGGGCAGCACACAGCTGTCTATACTACTGGAGGAGCACACAGGGGGTCTATACTACTGAAGGCAGCACATAGGGGGTCTATATTGTATAGGGACCTTACTACTACATTGGGGCACAGAGCATACCTAATTATTAAGTGGGGGCACAGAGGGGTGTAACTACTATATAGGGGCACCGAGGGGTGTAACTACTATATAGGGGCACAAAGGGGGGGGGGGTAACTACTGTATGTGTTGGAGCCTAAAATGTTTCTCTGGCAGATTCTGGAGAGAGGATTCACAGCCGGGGAAGACTTAAAGCTGGTCCACGCTGGATGGAGTGAAAGAAAAGGTGAAAGACTCTTATCAGAGAATACCCCCCTGTGAGTAAATGGATGTAACTGGACTCTGTCATAGGGTCTGTAGTGATAGTGGTCATGGTGTGGCGGTATTATGCAATGGTATCATTGGTGATATCTTTATAAGGTTATAAGGTAACTACCATATGTACTGGGGCTCTTAATACAGTGTGCGGGCACTTTCAGGGCATTATACTGTGTGTGGAGCTCCGATTCTGATAATGCTGGGTTGGGGGGGGGGGGCTACTCTTAAGGGCTGAGCAGCGGGCCCACCAATGTATTTAAAAGGCCCTGTCTTCCAGGACCAGAGACTCTCTTCGTAACCACTAATCATTCTGGCCAAGAGATGAGGACTCTGAATAGAAAAATCCTGTTTATGGCAACTCCTTTAAGTCACCAAGAGAGGGGGCTGACAGTGAATTACTGTACTCCCCTCCCCCCAATTTAGAACCTATAAATGTTCATGCATACATGTGTATGGGGAAGACAGGAGAAATAGCTGTTGGAGGAAAACGATTGACATGTATATAAAGAGGACAGCCAGCCTACATCCCATCACAGCATATATTATAGGTGCACATCAGGACCATGTTCCAGTCCAAAAGCTTACATTTGTAAATCCTAGCCACTTAAATGTAGGCCTCAGAGCTGTAGATGCTCTTAACCCTGCTGTTCTGTTCGGTCAAATATGACCGAACTTGAAATTTGATATTTTTTTAAATATTCATTATGCGGTTCTGAAACTTGTGGTTCATTGACTTTTCCTCATTTGAGCGGTTCTTACTAATAGCAGTTTTTATTTATTTATTTTTTGTTTACTTTTTGTTCCACATCTTTTTTTTTACTCTTGTACTGACTGATAGCCTTTTATACTAATCTCAAGCCATTTTTTGAAAAAAGAAAAGGAGTTATCTCATTTTGGTCAATCAGTATCAGACAACAGAAAGCCAGACATGATGTTACATTACAATGCCACTAAAGGGGTAGTTGATACTCTAGATCAACTCATAGGCACTTACACCTGTAAATGCAAAACTAATCAGCGGCCAATGGTTGTTTTTTTACAATATTCTTGATGTGTCAGTGTACAATTCATTTGTGTTATGACGTGAAATAGATCCAAATTGGAACAAAAATAAACTGTATAAAAGAAGAATGGGAATTTTCTTTTAGAGGAATTGGGAAAATCACTGGTTAGCCCATATATTGAACAAAGAAAAGTAACACCCAGAGGTGATGGACATGCAGCTATTGTCCACAGGATCCAAGAGCATGCTGAAGAAAGTGAACCAAGGGCTTCCACTAGCACTACGACGATGGCCACGGCCTCCACCAGCAGTGCAACCAGCCTAAAACGGAAAGGATGTGCCTTCTTTCCAACATCAAGTAATCACAAATCAAATGTGATATGTTGCAAAGTGCAAAGTACTTATGCAAAAGACATGTAAATTATACTTGTGACAAATGCAAATAGTAAATTTAGCACCTTGAACCTTATTTCACATTTTATATAGAAAAAAACTAGACTTTTTATTTATTTATTTTTTTGAAAATAAATATATATATATATATATATATATATATATATATATATATATATATATATATAGATATAGATATATATTTACATAGTTTAAAGTTACTAGTTATAGTTTACAGTTTTATAATAAAGACTTTCTTTTGTGCAAATGTGCAGTATGCATGAATAATGCAATAAGGCCATCTAACATTTTTTTGACACAAAAAATATATAAATTAAGTTTTTTATTTCATTTTTCATTTGTTTATGAACAACCATGTTCACATAAAATGCATATAATGCAAAAGATATTCAAATAAAACACTAGTTAGTTAAAAATCCAAACCTTAATAGGCCCGGTCAAAAATGACCAAAACATTATATGTGTATAGTAGAACCGAACAGAACAGCAGGGTTAATGCCTCTACCATATGGTCTCTTTAAGATATGCTTCTCTGTATGCCCGCATATTGGGAATATCACATACATTCTATGGGTGCTGTCCTGTGTGCTGCCATATTGTGCCTCCAAAATATGCTGCTTTGCATGCTCTATATAAAATAGTACCATATACTGTAGATTCTATGGGTGCTTTTTATATGCTGTCATATTGTATAGTATATATACACATCCTTTGGGTGCTATTCTATGTGCTGCCTCTATGGTAGCTCTAAGAAATTATTCTATGTATGCCTCCATATAAAAAATGTGACCCTATAGATTCTATCGGTGCCTTCCTATGTGCTGCCATATGGTGCCTTTTAGGTATACTTCTCTGTTTGCCACCATATGTAATGAATTCCATACATTGTATGAGTGCTCTACTATGTGCAACTATATGGTGCCTCTAAGATATGCTTCTCTGTATGCCCCCATATGAAAATCTTCTATGGGTGCCCTTCTATTGGCGCTCTTACTCTTCTATGGATATTCTTCTATGGGCTCTTGTCTATAGATTTTCTTCTATGGAAACTCTTCTATGGGTTCTCTATGAATACTCTTCTGTGGGTGCTCATCTATGGGCTCTCTTTTATAGATTTTCTTCTATGGATACTCTTCTATGCATTCTCTTCTAAAGATACAATTCTGTGGGTACTCTTCTATGGGTAATGGCTGTTCTTCTATGGGCTCTCTCCTATGGATTCTCTTCTATAGATACTCTTCTATGGGTTCTCTTTTATGGATACTCTTCTATATGTTCTCTTTTATGGATACTCTTCTATGGGTACTCTTCTACAGATATTCTTTTATGGCTGCTCTTCTATGTAAACCCTTTTAAGGGTGTTCTTTTATGGATACTCTTCTTTGGGTACTCTTTTATGGGTTCTCTTCTATGGGTTCTCTTCTATGGGTACTCTTCTATGGATACTCTTTTATGGGTTCTCTACTATGGGTGCTCTTCTATGAGAGCTCTTCAATGTATACTCTTTTATCAATACTCATGTATGGATTTTCTTCTTTGGGTACTCTTCTATGGATACTTTTTTATGGGTTCTCTTTGATGCGTGCTCTTCTATGCATACTCTTTTATGGGTTCTCTTCTATGGGTGCTCTTCTATGAGAGCTCTTCAATATATACTCTTTTATCAATATTCTTTTATGGGTTCTCTTCTCTGTATACTCTTGTAAGGGTGTTCTTTTATAGGAGCTCTTCAATGTATACTGTTTTATCAATATTCCTTTATAAATACTTTTTTATGATTTCTCTTCTATAGATACTCTTCTATAGATTTTCTTTTATGGATACTCTTTATGGATACTCTTCTATGGGTGCTTTTCTATGTATACTCTTCTATGGGTTCTCTGTATGGGTCTTCTACTATTGATACTCTTCTATGCTCTTTTATGTATACTTTTCTGTGGATACTCTTGTATTGGTTCTCTTCTATGGGTGCTCTTCTATGAATGCTCTTATCTGGGTGCTCGTTTATTGATACTCTTGTTCAGGTGCTCTTATATGACAGATGCTCTTTTATGGATACTGTTCTACAGGTTATTTTCTATGGATACTCTTCAATGGATGCTCTTCTATAAATACTCTTATATTGGTGCTCTTCTCTGTATACTCTTTTTGGGTGCTCTTCCCTGGATACTCTATTCTCGGTGCTCTTCTACGGTTATTCTTCTATGGGTGCTCTTCTATGTATACTGTTGCTATCGGTGTTCTTTTATGAATGCTTTTCTATGGATGCTCTTATATGGATGCTCTTCTATGTATAGTCTTCTATGGGTGTTCTTCTCTGGATACTCTTTTTTTGGGGCGCTCTTCTCTGGATACTCTTTTTTTGGGTGCTCTTCTATGGTTACTGTTCTGTGTGTACTCTTCTGTGGCTTCATCTAATTTGGAGCTTGTACTTCTTCTTGCTGCATGACGCAATTGTGCTTCGTCCAATAGATGTTTACTGAGTTTTCTCTTACAGATTTTTCTTTTGCCGCAGTGCAGAATTCATGGTTCCTTCAATAATGATAAATTGTCTGGGCCCTGAGGCAGTAAGTCATCTCTATCCCATTACACTCCCACCACTATTTGTGACTCTTCTTACTTGACAAACTTGTTCAAATGAGACAAGTGTCATCTAGAACCTTGTTCTTGATCTTCTTATAGAACATTGTCCAAAATGATTAACCCCAGCTTTGCCTGTCTTCTGTGTGCTCACCACTGTCCCTGCTCGTGACTCTCTTGACCATGTTCAAATGGCTTGGATTAGACAGACCAGCTATCATTCCACCCCCAATGCAAGTAAATGGTGTTTCTGTTCACATGCATTTGAAGATTTCCATGTGGATTTTTGTCAATAAGGTAGAAAAAAATCTACAATGGAAATAGATAGCATTTCACTCATTTGTGAAACCAGCAGTCTGAGATTTCTGACCTGGAAGTAACCAGATTTTTTTAAGCCTACAAATAAACATACATGGATTTCCTGCAGATTTTACAAGCAATTTTTTTCTCCTGCAAATCTGCCAAAAATTGTCATAAATCTGGACCAAAATTCCTTATGTATTGGAGTACATCTACGGTTGTAGATTTTCCTACAATGTTGCTATGGAAAGTTTTTGCAGCAAGTCTATCAGGTGTGTATTTAATAGGCCCTGTTCACATCATGTTTGGCATACATGCAAGGAGACTGCACTTTTCTGTGCACAGAAACCCAGCAAGAAAAAAAATATCATATACTGTCCTGTATGTTAGGAAAGATATATATTGGATAGATGGATAGATAGATAGATAGATACAGAGGAGAAAGGAGCCGCACTTCTTCACAGGTGTAGCGGGTGCAATAGGATGTAAATCCCTTGGCTGGGGGGATCCCCAAGTATCACACGAAAATCCAAAGCACTCCAGCATAAGGTGAAAAAAGGTAGTGGTTTATTACAAAAATGTGCAAAAACACAAGATGCAACGTTTCAGTTCTCTCACAGAACCATTTTCAAGCATAGTGAATAGGTCACTGACACAGGTTTAAATAGTTTTCTCATTAGTGAAGCCAACCCCCTGGGCGGTAATCCACAGAGGGAATGTGTGAGTATAAACATTGTGATTATACATAATCATACAGTACAGCAGTAAAAGTACATGTGCAAATATACATAGTGCATAGTGATGGACATAAATCCCATAAAAAGATGCATGATCAAAAGTGCTGACGTGCAATTAAAAACTGATTTGCTTGAGCATAGTCCCGGCAAATATCATAAATATGCAAACTAGATGGCCAGAGGGCGCGGAAAACACTCACCACAGGTCAGGAAGTAAATACATAGGCAGAGGTGCTCAGGTCTGTAATGGAGTCAGATAGATAGATAGATAGATAGATAGATAGATAGATAGATATGACATTATGACATGTTTCCTCCTTAATTTACAATTGGGGCTGGGTTCACACTACGTATATTTCAGTCAGTATTGTGGTCCTCATATTGCAACCAAAACCAGGAGTGGATTAAAAACACAGAAAGGCTCTGATCACACAATGTTGTAATTGAGTGGATGGCCATCATTTAATGACAAATATTTGCTGTTATTTTAAAACAACGGCTGTTATATAGAAATAATGGCCGTTATTTACTGTTATATGGCGGCCATCCACTCAATTTCACCATTGTGTGAACATAGCCTTTCTGTGTTTTTAATCCACTCCTGGTTTTGGTTGCAATATGAGGACCACAATACTGACTGAAATATACATAGTGTGAAACCAGCCTAAAACTGAGAAATACTCTATAAATACTCTATATGCCCCAAGCACACAGCCATCACCCCCTCCTTCCGTCGGCTACACCCCCCACGCTTTGTTTGCAGTAGGACAAAAAGATTTTCATGCCCTTGGCTTAGCCCCTCTCTTTAAACCATTGATTTAGCTCCTCAGATTTAGAGGGGTCTTAAAGGTTGGGCCCCCATTGGTCAAGGATTGGTTATACAGAATCATCTGGACTCCATCTGGTCTTCTGCAACCTTAAATGTGCAAGTTCCCCCTAAAATGTCTACCATACTCCCATTAATGTCAGTGGGAGCTCTGCAAACTGAGTAGAACATCTAACTTCCTGAATGCCACTGCTGGCGGCCACATCCAGGTTGGAGGGAGGAATCATGCCCTCAATCTAGAGATAGATACCGTGTTTCCCCGATAGTAAGACACCCCCGAAAGTAAGACATAGTTGGACTTTCGGGGGCTGGGCTAAAGTAAGACATACCCCGAATGTAAGACATAGTACATAGGGCGGTATTTTTGTACTTTTATGTCCCTGCGCCCGTCCTGTCAGAGGCTCGCACGCGCGCGCACACACACACACGCGCGGCCCGGCACGAGCGCTGCACGTCATGTGCAGGGACGCCGGTATTGGTGCGGGAGCTGAAGGAGCAGCAGGGCCCAGGTGACTGCCCGCACCGCCCCCGTCTGGTCCAAGCGACCTTCCCCCCACCCCCCGTGCGCGCACCTGTCCGCCCTCTCTGAGGCCCCGTCCTGCCGCACCGTCCATGCGCCCACCACCCGTCCGGTCCGGCGTCCCTGCTCACTGAGGGGAGTACAGGACAGCCGCCCTCACGTGCTGCTGCTCCTCCAGCTCTGACATGGCCGCCTCCCTGCACACACAGGACAACGTGTGACAGCTGACCTGTCATCTCATCCCCTCAGTAACAGTACAGGATAGGAGGAATAATGGGCTGCAGCAGGCGGGATAACTTATAGCTGTGTGTGTTATCCTGCCAGCTGCAGCACATCCATTCCTCCTATGTTACAGTCCTGCACTGTTACTGAGGGGACTACAGTCATACACCCCTGTCCGCCCCCCTATACAGTCATACACCCCTGTTTCCCCCCCCTATACAGTCATACACCCCTGTCCGCCCCCCTATACAGTCATACACCCCTGTCTCCCCCCCCTATACAGTCATACACCCCTGTCCAATATAAGACATACCCCAAAAGTAAGACATAGTGGGACTTTTGGGAGTAAAAAGAACGTAAGACACTGTCTTACTTTCGGGGAAACACGGTATGTATCCTCTGTCAGACACATAGAAGTGTATGGTAGCTCATTTCACTCCGTGACAACCCGCAGTCTCCATCCATCTGGCTCCATTATGAATCTTTAGGGCAACTAGATGAAGAGGATTGACAGGGGGAAGTAAAGTATGCTAAAGGTTTTTCCTAATGACAAGAATGTTTTAGGATACCTATCCATCTTGCTTAAAGATGTCACGGATAAATTAATACTTAGCGGCACATCATCGGATGTTATGAAAACACTTGTGGTGGTGGACAGCGGGCGGCCTGGGATCCAGCAGCAGGTGGGGAGCGGAACAGGTAGGTATACATATCGTGCCCCATGCAGCCCTGGCAGGATCCCTAAGTTTGAACTCATCTTAGACAACCCCTTTAAAGAGGTTATTCTGAATGAGAAAAATCATAGCTGCATTCTGACAGAAACAGCAACACCCTTTTTCTCAGTTTCTGTATGGTATTGCAACTCCGTTCCATTGCAGTAAAGGCCCTATTCCACGGAACGATTATCGTTCGTATTCGGCCGATATCGGCCGCTACGGACGATAATCGTCCGGTGGAATAGAGTGCAACGATCAGCCGACATCATTCATGTCGGCTGATCGTTGCAGTCGCTTGTTTTTCAACATGTTGAAAAACAAGCGACTGATATAGCAGCGATCTGCTGCCGTCGCTCCGTTGAATAGGAGCATCGTCAGCAGACGCTGCTGTATCCTATGGGCTGCCCGGACGATCAGCGATCACCCGGGCAGCCCCCCCCCACAGCTCCCCGCCGCCCCTCCCGCACTCACCCGCTCGCTGCAGCCGCGTTGAATAGCGGCGGCAGCGAGCGGGGAACGAGGAGCAAACGAGCGCTGAGAGCGCTCGTTTGCTCCTCTAAACGACCTGTGGAATAGGGGCATAAAAGGAGTCAAGCTGTAACACCACACTTAAAGGGGTTATCGATCGCTACAAAAGCATGGCCACTTTCTTCCAGAGACAGCCCCACTCTTGTCTCCAGCTTGGGTGGGGTTTTGCTGCTCAGTTTCATTCAAGGGAATGGAGCTTAATAGCAAACCGCACCTGAACTGGAGACAAGAGTCGTCCTGTCTCTGAAAGAAAGTGGCCATGTTTTTGAAGCACTGGATAACCCCTTTAACCCGCAGACAGTGGTGGCACTTTTATGGGATGAAAACAGCTTTGTTCTTCTAATCCTGGATAACCCCTTTAAGTATTTTTAAGACAGCAGTAACATTAGGATAGACTTCATATATAGATTCCTATATCGTACATCTATATTAGAAACTACTCTGCCTCCCTACATAAAATGGACTAGGACATCAAGTAATCTGAAGAGGAATTCTGAACCTTTGCATTCAATTGGACATGTGTTGGACAATGCAGAAGCCTATGCAGAGGACTCCAGCAAGATTGTAGACCGCTGACATGATAATTCTTCTGGATTATAAGCGCGAAGTGACGGCATTGAATCGGTATCTTCGTAGCCCATGATAACCACTCATTAGGCTCGGTAAATGAAAGATATAAGGATCCACGATATACCTGAAGGTAATTAACAAAAGTTTCCATCTACAGGAGCCTGTGTCTCACCAGTCATCAAACAGCCTGATTGTTTTGAGTACGATTTAAGAGATAATTGTAGTTGATTTGCTGCAAGGGGGATGACGGGAATGTTACAGCGCTCAAGTCATCTAAGATTAAAGCCGAGCATGTAATTATAGAAATTTGTGGCTAACGCTCACACAACCCAAGCCTGCAGTGAATGCCATCTCAGCTGCCGGAAGAAAAGCAGATCCCCTTCTGGAGTTGGACAAGAATTTAATTTGAGGGCACAAAACAAAACGCATCTAGATTTTAATAAGGTATAGAGCCCACCCGACGATAGGAAACTTTGCCATTGTGCAACTTCTCGTAGTGGAAAGAACATAAAGGTTATTACTTTGAACATCTTTCTAGGGATCCATAAAATATTACGACATGGTCGTCAGCAGATGCTGAGATTGTAGAATTCTTTAGCAATAAATCATTAGAAAAGTAAAAGAGTAAAAAAATATTGCTTTCAATCCCCGATCCTCTTTATAAAGACTAAAGGCCTGTGGCTTGGTAGTTAGAACCATTGACCTGGAGGTCTGGGTTAGACTCCGACCAAGGACAAAATCTGGATGGAGTTTGGATGTTCTCCATGTGTTCTGCTGGGTTTCATCCATGTTCTTCATATTTGTGGCAAACTCCTGTATATGTTAAAGCAACTTTATACCCCAAATCTCCCCCCCCCCCCCCAAACCGCTTGTACCATTGGATAGCTGCTTTAATCCAAGATCTGTCCTGAGGTCCGTTCGGGAGGTGATGCAGTTATTGTTCTAAAAAGAAAACTTTTAAACTTGCAGCGCTATGTCAAATTGGCGTGGCCTAGAGTGTCTGTGCCCTAGGCTTGCAACGCCTCTCTGTTGCTCCTCCCAGCCCTCTTCATCATTAGGAATACCCCAGGCAGGATTTCTCCTAATCATCACTTGCAGCCCTGTGTCAAATTGGCATAGCCTAGAGTGTCTGTGCCCTAGGCCTACACCGCTGCTCTGTCCCTCTTCACCATTAGGAACACTCCTGGGCAGGATTTCTCCAGATAATCAATTGTTTGATCTTTAAAGTGACACTGTCAGCCCCTTTGTGCATTCTAACATCTCTACACAGGTGTAAAGGGTAAATTTAGCGTTTTTCATACCTTATTTCATATCATACGTCATGGTGTTTGTTCAAGTAAAAAGTATCCTTTTATCAACAGCAGATTGTATTAAGTGGGCGTGGCCTCGCGGCATTAGCGTCACTTAGCCCCATCCACAACTACACCATTGGCCCCGCCCCATTGACACCCATTGGTTGGCCGACGTAAAGCGGGTGGGGTCTAGACCTTTCGGCCAGCCTGTTCCAATGGCCGGCGAGTGGGCGTAGCCAACCGTGGCATTGTGGGCGGGGCTAAGTGGCGCTAATGCAGCGAGGCCCCGCCCGCTTAACACAATCTGCAGTTGATAAAAGATGACTTTTTACTTAAACAAGCACCATGACGTATGATATAAAATAAGGTATGAAAAACGCTAAATTAACCCTTTACACCTGTGTAGAAATGTCAGAATGCAAAAGGGAGGTGACAGTGTCACTTTAAGGCACATGTGCAGTGTACAGACAAGTGATGATTAGGAGAAATCCTGTCCGAGCGTGTTCCTAATAGTAAAGAGGGACAGAGAAGCAGTGCAGGCATAGGGTACAGACACTCTAGGCCATGCCAATTTGACACAGCACTGGAGGTTTAAAAGTTGTTTTTTAGGACAATAACTGCATCACCTGCCAAACGGACCCCAGGACAGATTGTGGATTAAATCAGCTATCCGAAGGTACAAGTGGTTTGGGTGTGTGTGTGGGGGGGTTAAGCCGCAATCAGACAGTTAAAATCTGACATACCCAATCCTTTTCCACCTTCATATTATCTGTCAGAGGAAAGTTGGGGGAGGCCGCTATACATCTTAGACAGTCTTAAACAGTAGGTTTGGCTAACTTAGTCTATTCTCTTTGTATAGAGCAGGGATAGGGAACTTTCAGTCCTCCAGCTGTTGAAAAACTACAATTCCCATCATGCCTGGACACCCAAAGCTTGGGTTTGGGCTCTCAGACATGATGGGAATTGTAGCTTAGCAACAACCCGGAGGGCCCTAGGTTCCCCATCCCTGGTATATAAGCATAGATTTGTTCTATTGAATGGCAGCATGCGTACAATGTTATGTGAGGTTTCAAATAACAGAATCCTTTGAGCAGTGCCAAAGAGATTAGGCAAACCAGTTGTGGTCCAAGATCACTAATCTATTATCTATTACATCTATTTGGCTGACGTTCTCCTTTAAACTGGCATACCTCACATGTCTAAAGTGTACCTCAGGGGTTGTTTGAATTTTAAAGGGATTGTCTGCTATGGAAAACACATTTGCAAATACCCTTTTAGGTCATTTTGAGCTAATACAGTGGAGTCCCTTACTCGTAACCTCCATCAATTAGCTGGAGAGGGGAACGACTGCAGAGAGCATCTCTCTGGAGGACCCATCATAAATTACACGGACAACCCATTGATTTCAATCAGTACAATGTAAGGGAGGTTTCTGGGGAATTGAACTCTGTGCAGATTATAACTGATCGCTCAGGGTTCCTGCATAGTCAGGGGCCCAGATCCCTATGATCAGTTTACTTTCTGAGGCCCTTTTTATAAATCTGATAGTGGGAGGTACCTTGGCAAGAATAGCGCCAATTTTGTCAAACTTCGATCAGGAGCCAAATTTTGGAAAAACATTTGGAATTGCACTTTAGTTTTTAACAGACAGGTACGATATTTACATCATATTTCAAGGGTCTCAAGAAATGGGTTGTTTTAATAGCCTTAAAGGGGTTGTTCAGAGTTCGAAAAGCATTTTAAAAGAGTGTCTATATCATTGGAGGACCTGTCCTGTCCTATATTATATGTATTACATTGATTTGAATGGACACTGTGTAATGCCATTTTTCCACTTTAGTGGGGCTGTAGCGAAATAGAAGCCTTACTTCCAGGTTTCCCAACAGATTACAGCTGATGTTTAAAGGGATTATCCAGCGCTACAAAAACATGGCCACTTTTCCCCCTCCCTTGTCTCCAGTTCAGGTGTGGTTTGCATTTAACCTCTATTTACTTCAATGGAATTGAGTTAGAAACCCCACCCAATCTGGAGACAAGAGAGAGGAAAAGTGGCCATGTTTTTGTACTGCTGGATAACCCCTTTACGGATCCCAGGAGGAGGACACTTTGTGATTAGCTTTTTGTAGAAAGTGTCTAATGCTATAATGATCAACCCCTTAACAAACCACGAACCATTAAGGGGGTATGGAGAGGGCTCAGGAGTCAAGCAAGCAAAATACTCAATGATTCTTGGTTGCTTTTAGCAGCTGGAGAAATCCTATAATTTTATTTTTCAAATAAAAAGGGTAAAAAAAACAAATATAAACATATTTGGTATCACTACATGGAGAAATATGCAAACTATTAAAATATTATATTAGGAAAACCATAAAAATAAAAAAACAAAAAAACAAATACCAGAATTGCGAATTTTGGGCCTTTCATATCCTTTTAAAAAACTACAAACCAAGAAAAACTACAAACTATGGCACAAAAATAAAAAACTATAATAAACTCCCTACTAGTGAGGTGTAAATTTTATGAAGGCCCCCAATGCTATCCTGGCAGTAAATGTACACTGCTGGGTGGATATGGCTGGCCTTCTACTTGCCCTGTATAGGAATCAAAAGATATACTAAAAATGACCCTCAGCACCCCAACTTGTGTATTTTTGTGCCAAAATGACTTTTAGATATAAACTGATCATGAAGCATGAAAGTCGCTTATTATATATCGCATGAAATAATTCCTATCTTCCTTGGGAAAGATAGTCTGTAGATGCTGAGATCCAAAGGTCGATGGGGAGATAATGTCCTGTGGTGAAAGTTCTGCAAACACTGGGAGCATACCCTGGCCAACGGCCCCGCTACTGCCAGCTTCCTTGTCCACTGAAAGTCTAGTGATGTCACGATGGTAAAACCACTACGGAGATCCACATAATCCGAAAACACCAGCGTGTTTTGGCAATGTGATTGCCTTCTTCAGGGCAATCTGACGAAGGCAATTGCATGGATCTTAGCATCTTTTCCAAAGAAGAGAGAAATTATTCCACGGAATTGTAGTAAGTGACATTCATGCTTCATGATCAGTTTATATCTAAGGGTAGCTTCACACGTACCGGATTCGCAGAGGATTTCAAGCTGCGAGTTTGCAGCGAAATCTGCTGCGAATCCTGGTACAGTGAAGTTGAAAGGGTCACATACCCGCAGCAGAATTTTCATTCCGCTGTCAGTATGTAGCCCGGCCCCTTTAACCCCCCGCAGCCCGCGCCTGAAGCATACATTACCTGCTCGGCGGTGCGGCTGCATGTGAGGCCAGTCAATGCACAGGGGCCGGGTCACATACTGGCAGCGGAATGAAAATTCCGCTGAGGGTATGGGACCCATTCAACTTCACAGTCAATGGATTCGCGTGAAATCCACTGCGAAAAAAAAGTATCTCTTTTGATTAGCAATTTTAAAAACTTTTTTTTAAAGTTTTGAATATTTTAAAAGTAGTAAAACATGACAGAAACTATTGAGTATCGTAATAATTATACCAACCTGAGAAATACAGACAAGATGTAAATTTTACAACACAGTGAACGGCTTAAAAACTAATCAAATTAGCAAAATTGTATGTTTTTTTTTAATTGAATTTATTATTTTCCCTTTTTTACAGTATAATTTATGGTAAAATGAGGGGTGTTGATGCAAAGTACATTTGGTCTCACAAAAAAAAAAATGAAAATGTTAAAATGTTAATTTTAAGGGTTAATAAAAATACAATTTCAAACACATATAATATATTCTCTATCCAAAAGTATAGCTTAAGAACTTGAAATAAAAAGATTCTTTGGAGTTAAAAATTAAGTTCTTTTCCCATTAAAATTTATCCGGGGCATGTAAACCTTGCAGAATTTGCATCCTTGGAGGGTCTTATCAGTAAAGTTGAATCAGATTTTTACAGCTTGAAAGCTTTTTATATACATGGTCCATGGAGTTTAACGAAAACAGTAAAAAAAAAATACATAAAAGAGAATAATTCATCAACTAGCTCTACAGCTAATGAAAAAAAGCAGCAGATATTTACTCTCTCCACTGAAAGACACAGAGTTCTCCCCACGCACCAACATATATGCAATATTAAACTAACCCAGTTCTTTCAATGTTAACAGAGATTTTCAGAGTTTTTTTTTTTATTTGTTGGCATTTTAGGGTTTAATCTTAATAAATATTTCTGTAATAGTGATAATAATGGGGACACTTAAGGGGGGAGTTCCAGTTACCCCTTCCTAGTAATTCAGGAAAAAACATTGGGGCAGATTTACTAATACCACCCAACCCTTGTATCACTGTAAACTTAGACTAGACAGTAGACATAAAGGAATTTCCTGAAATTATCTGACAAATGTGATTCGAACCAAATATATTTGCCCCAATTGCCCTCTAAAAATCATATATGAAACTCTGGAGTGTGCAGGATGTATCTTACTGTATCCAAGCAACTCTTCGTCAATTCATTAAAACTGCAATATGCCTTAAACAAATGGCAAAAGTTTCGGATTCACTTTTTGGAGAAAATTAGGAACAAACTCAATTTGTTCCTAACTAATTTGCTCATCTCTACTTGACAGTCTAAGGCTATGTTCACACACTGTCAAAATGATGGCCCTTTTTAATGGACGGCCGTCATTTAATGACAAATAACATCCATTATTTTATAACATTGGCTATTATTCATATAATAACAGCTGTCATATAGTCACAGCCATTGTTATAAAATATCAGCCGTTATTTGTTGTTAAATGGTGGCCAACCAATAAAAACGGCTATCATTTTGAAGGTTTGTGTATAGCCTAAAAATGTTCCTGATACTATTTGATCCTAAGATTGTCTAGTCTAAGTTTACACTCCTGTCTCCTTCAACTAAAAAACATCTCCAGAATCCGCTCATATATTACCACTGACACAGCTCAGACTCTTATTGTCGCCCTGATCCATTCTCGTCCGGACTTCTGTAACTCCCTACTAATCGGTCTTCCTTTCTCTAAGCTCTCCCCTCTCCAGTTTATCCTGAACACAGCAGCCAGGCTCATCTTCCTCTCCAGCCGTTACACTGATGTCTCCCCCCACTGTGCCAGTCACTGCACTGGTTACCCATTAAATCCAGAATTCAGTTCAAACTCCTCATCCTCACTCATAAAGCTCTCCACATCTTCCATAATCAGAACCTCCCACTCCGGCTTCCAAGACTCCTCTTGTGCTGCGCCAGTTCTCTGGAATGCCCTACCCAAAGACATTAGACTCTTTTTCCAACACTCACAGCTTTAAGTGTGCCGTAAAAACTCATCTCTTCTGGCATGCTTATAATATTCCTTAAATTTGTCTCCCCTTCTGCTGTCCCCTCACCTTCTACTCGATATCTCAAATGGTTCCATGCACTTTATACCTGTACAAGCTCACCCAACACTTATAGGCACTTTTCAGCAAATAAAGCACTTTCTGCCTCTTGTGTCACCCCAAGTACTCCTAGTGTGTAAGCTCTTGTGTCCCCCCCAGTCCTCCTAGTCTGTAAGCTCTTGTGTCCTCCCAGTCCTCCTAGTCTGTAAGCTCTTGTGTCCCCCCAGTCCTCCTAGTCTGTAAGCTCTTGTGTCACTCCCAGTCCTCCTGGGGGTGACACATCACAGTTCTCCCACCCAATGTACAGATATGCTGGCACACTAGATGCTGAATTAGATGCTGATGCATCTGTGCATGAACTGGCAAGGCCCCCATTCACTACTATTCACTCCACACTCATTTATGTGTGACTCAAACGTACTTACTAGCTGGCTAGTAAACTTTAATGAATTGAGTGACTATAAGAACCTTAGGGCCAGTTCACACTGAGCAAGATCGTCGGAATTCCGCGGCGTAGATTTCCGTCGTGGAATCCCGCCGTGCTCAGTCTGCTGCTGTAAAGTGAATGGAGAGGGTGCGCGGTCGTCCGCTGCTACCGCTCTCCGCTCAGGGAACTAACATGTTAGTTCTTTGAGCAGAGAGGAGAGGGAGCGGACGAGCGCGCACCCTCTCCATTCACTTACAGCAGCACTCTGAACATAGTGGGATTCCGCCGCGGAATTCCGATGATCTTGCTCAGTGTGAACTGGCGCACAGCAATAAAAGCCGGATGGTCTGAATACACTGCTGGTGAGTGCCTCCTTTTATCCTTTATTCATTGTTATTTCGGATTGAGCACCACCATATACCGGACCCAGCCTGAGATAGTGCCATCTAGTGGAGAGCCAGGCAGTGCCATCACTTTTTGTCTTTCTTGTTGTAATGTAAAGTGAATCTGAAGGCTCCCCTGACCTGCCCTCAAGCCGCTGATGCAGTTGCTTTGCTGTGGCCATTCCACGTGCGGTCCAAATAGCTTCTGGTGCCATCCATTTTGAAAAAAAATTATCTTTTAATCAGGTGTTCCCTAGGCCTGCAGCGCCTCTCCTTGGTGGCCACCCAAGATTAAAAGATTGTTTTTAATTTAAAAAAAAGAAGGCATCAGGAGCTATGTGGACTATTGGACAGTACATGGAATTACTTCACTGATGCAACGGTTGGGGGGGGGGGGGCATTGGGGGTACCTACAGATCCCCTTAAAAAAAGAGAGAGGAGAATGGGAAGAGGAGGGGAGTAATTGGAGAGAGCTACAAGCAAACAGAAGGACTTTAGAAATAAGGTATTCTATCTTACTTCAGCTTGCACTTCTAAATACTGCTCTATAATGTCCTCCGTGAATTTGCTGCTGCTTCTTAGGGTAGCTATGGATATATGGGAAGCAGGATTCCCTCTTCTGCCCTGTGTCTGCAATGTATGGAGACATCATAGCAACTAGTCTACAGGCACAAACCCAGGGATAACTGATAATATGAGAGGGAGCCTACAGAGGAAGAAAACTGATAAACATGCCATATACAAGGTATATAATGTTTAGAAATATTGCCTCTCCTTGTGTTCAAAGATCATTCTGAAAAGTAGAGAAAGGGAGGGTGAATCTTTGTGAATTTACATGTCTGTCAGTTCTCATTTAGAAGACAAAAACATTCTGGAATAGTTCAAGGTCTTGAGCTTTATGGTGAATGATTCTCTGTACAAGCTCAACCTTGAGATGGCAAACAGCTTAATTTCTATGATTTCCAAGAATTGTGGTGATTTTTAGGTTAACTGTGGTAGAAGGCCTTGTCGTGAGAATACTATAGGAAAAAAATGTATACTTACCTACCCACTGGTCCCTCTGCAGTTCTGGTTCCTCTTCCTCTATTCTCCCACCACTTGTCTCTTAATCTCAATCCCAGAGGAATACTCAGAGCCTGACCTTGGATGGTCCAGCTGCAAGCAGGTTTAAAAGACGAATGGTAGAGGAGCAGAAGAGGAAGAATTGGAGCCGGGCAGGACCAGCAGGCACTCAAGGGTAGGTAAGTATTATTTCTCTATTTTAACCAGGCCTTAAAATAATACTTTTTTTTACCTAGTTTCTGTGAAGATTATTAATTGAACATTCTAGGAAGAATAAACCAAATTAAAGAGGTTACACTGGATTAGAAAATCATGGCCACTTTCTTCCATCCAGGAAGTTTTTATTTAAACTAACATCGAAACGGTTATCTGAGCCCCCACAATGCACTGCTGCCTGGCGACAGGAAGAAATACATAAAAAGGATTTACACATTTACTCAATATAAACCATTGTATTGTGAAATGTTAGTAGGAGACTTCTGCAGGAGATGGCACGTGGATTGGTATACTAAGTGTTAAAGGACCGCCCCCAGGGCACCCAACACCCTCATTTACATGTTAACAACAGTTAGTTACTGAATAACACCACCTCCTGTGAGATTGCCTATGAAACAACAAAAAAAAACAAAACCTGAAGGCATAATAAATTCATGCAGTAGATAGATAGATAGATAGATAGACAGAAGATAGATAGATAGATAGATAGATAGATAGATAGATAGGAGATAGATAAATAGATAGGAGATAGATAGATAGATAGATAGATAGATAGATAGATAGATAGATAGGAGATAGATAAATAGATAGGAGATAGATAGATAGATAGATAGATAGATAGATAGATAGATAGATAGATAATAGATAGGAGATAGGAGATAGATAGACAGATTAATAGATAGATGATAGAAAATAGAAGGATAGATAGATAGATAAATAGATAGATAGATAGATAGATAATTGATAGATAGAAAATAGAAAGATAGAGAATGGATAGATAGATAGATAGATAGATAGATAGATAGATAGATAGATAGATAGATAGATAGATAGATAGATGATGCAGATTTGATGCAGTTTTTTTGGTGCAGGTTTTAATGGGATCCTTTTAGAGCTCCTCTGGCATTGTCTGTATCTAGTTTTGTGATTATAGCTTTAGAAATATTATGTACTTTACCTTTAACATAGTATTTCTGAGTACTTCAAATGTTTCTATATCCATATATCTAATGTACTCCCCATATAAAGATAGATAGATAGATAGATAGATAGATAGATAGATAATGGATGGAGATGAGACAGATAGATTTATAGATGGATAGAAGATAGATAGGAGATAGATAATAGAGAGATAGAAAATAGAAAGATAGATAGAGAATAGAGGGATGGATGGATAGATAGATAGATAGATAGATAGATAGATAGATAGATAGATATGAGAGAGATAGATATATGATTCATAGGTGGATAGATAGATAGATAATAGATAGATAGAAGGTAGATAGATGGATAGATAGATAGAAGATAGATAGATAGATAAATAGATAGAAGATAGATAGATAGATAGATAGATAGATAGATAGATAATAGACTATATTATATTTTTAATGTAACTAATTCTGTAAATTGGTAACTTTTGGAAAACTGTACAGACACAAATTAAACTTTTGGAGAATACCCTAGTGGGTGTATACTGGTATCTAAATATAAACTATTGATTTAAACTATTCCCAAATTAACATCTAATTCTTTAATTCAAGTTTATATTTTTTCATCAAAAAATCCCCCCCCCCTTAATCATAAACATGGCACATTCTCCAGAATAGTTTTTAATTTTCTGAATAGACATTAATCTTTTTTTTTTCTGGTGGTCTCCACTCCTAAACCTTTCCCAGCAGCCATCTGCTCCATCTGTTTGCATCTCAATAATATAGTCTTTAATCTGTCTACATCTAAATACATCATGCAAAAAGGATATCACACGGTCCCAATTTATTATATATATATATATATATATATATATAATATATATATATATATATATATATATAGATATAAATATATATAGAGACATATAGATATATATATATAGCAGCTCAAAGCGTCTCCCAGCTTCAAAATGGCTGCCTGAACGAAGCTTAAATTATACCATAAAATTCTACCCGTGACTAATAGTATTTAATATAGACGCTGCGGCGAAGACCCGCCTGTAACAAAGGGATCTCACGTCCGTGCTCGTCTATGCATCACAGCCATAACATTTACTTGACCGTACCAGAAGGATATCACTCACCAGGTCTGCCCCTTCAACTCATCTGCCCTCCGTGCCTAAAATTAGGAGGCGTCCATGCGTATCCTAATCTATCATTTATTAACTAGGAGCCCCCCTCCCCCTATACCTCTCCCCATTGTCTCCCATAATGCATACAGATGTTTTAATATCCTTCTACATGCACATTGCATCAACATATGTACCAGCACTTGTCCCCCGGCAGGTGGTTTATACTCTCATCTTTATAGCATTCATGAATGACCTGAAATGGGGGTCTTCATTCTCCCGTAACATCAATATGACCATTCTTTATTATAATCAACAGCCTCATCCCCAGAAAAAAAAATCTGATTATGAACAGTATTTGCATGCAAAGCATTATTTTAATTCCTGCCCCCCCCCCCCCCCTCAGTTCACAAAGGCTGATTCCACCCCCTCTTTTTTTTTTTTTTTTTAATCCCTCCACCTCCTTCTGCAACGGCAGCCTCCTCCTTGCAGCAGATTAGAGGAGGTAGTCAAAGAGTAATAATGACAGGCATATTGTAGGGGGACGCAGCTATCTGACTGAGAGCGAAGAGACGGGAAAAAAAAACACACACACAAACTCAAAAACATTCAAAAACACAGAAATAGGAAGGCCTTTACCTATTGTAAACTCTCACAGGCTGCAGTCAAGGAAAGGCACATAAGACGTTCTTGGCTCTGTCTCCATAGTCAGTCCTTCTACTCAAGTCCCAAGTGCAAAAAAAAAAAAAAAAAAAAGACGGAGAAGGGACCCATCTGGCTTCTTATCAGTTCTGTCAAGTCTTGCATACGCTAAAATGCTAATGACCTGGATGTAGCTCATGCAAAATGCAGCCGGAGTATAAGAGATGATGGTGATGGTGAGGGAAGGAATTAAGACATATACTTCTAGGCTCGGTGCAGTCATCCTTCAGCTTATCAAATGCTCCACACAGGGCCCGCTATGCTGTGACGTTACCGATAGACGGGGGGTGCAGGCCGAAGAATAGCTTACGTAACAAGCACTGTGCTGGCAGCGAGCTATAAAATATAAAATTATCCATATAGAACAATCTATACTGTATCTGTGCCATGTCATTGAGTTGCCAAATGCTTGCCGACATTGAATTAGGCAAATACATTTTTTCATTTAATTTCTCGACCGACACTGTTTTGAATTTTTTATATATACATTTTTTTTTTCAACTTAGCAATACAGTCAGACACTGTCGGTGAAGCGTTAGATTTTTCCAGGCATACTGTCCTTAACCCCTTTTAGCGTGTGACTGTTCAGCGGCGGCACGAGACATCTTCCTGAGGTATAGAGCTTGCCGTACTGGAATAAATTCAGCCGCCAGTTTAACAAGGGGAATGCAAATTTTTAAACATGCGTTTAAAAAATATATAGATAGATAGATAGATAGATAGATAGATAGATAATATAAAATAATATAGGTAGCAAAAAAAAAATGGTAAAGAAAGAAATGTTGAATGTATGATTAGAAGAATAATACATGACTGGCTCTTAGTGCGGCGTGGACTAGTTGGTGCGGATAGTTTGTGAAAGGTCCCTATTAATTAACGTCAAGCAGAACTCCCCACTGTTCACTGCGGAGCCTTGTGCTCGAGAGGGGGCAATTACAGGAGCTCCACAGAGTGATGGACTCTCCTGCAGATATGAGCAGTCGTCATAAACGCCTCGTTTAGGGGGAGATATCATTTATGGCAAAGCTTTCTGCTCAAAGATATCTATTTTTTTTTTTTTTTTTTTTGTGCGGAGTATATCTGCTGAGTCTGCCGAGGCAGGTTGGGTATTATTTCAAGGAAGTGATTTTCTGACCCCTAGCAAATTGGATACAAATTTTTAGCTTTTGCAGTAAAATATTTGCAACGTCTACAGATTCCCTGTAAATAAAGTGAAAATCGGGACTTGCTTCGTATGATTTTATACAGAGGCCCAACTATGGACAACTATTTCTTATGTATGGAGGCAAAAGAAAGTATGGCTTTTAGGAAAGAGTTTTCTCATACATATAGCATCTAGATGGATGAGCTGGCATAGCCTTTGTTCACTGCCTTACCAATCTGTAAAGGACTACCTATCATGGTGGTTTTGGTGGTCTTCTCCGGGGAGCCATCGCTTTGCTTGGTGTTCCTTCCCTGAAGGGATATCTGGCTATTCCTGTGTTTTGAGACTCGTAAATGAGACTTTGTTGACTCTTTTGCAAATCTGTACACCTTGATACTTCTAGCCATTGGTCACATATGTTGAGGGCTGCCAAAAATGCCTTAGAGGATATCTTAGAACTAAATAACATGGAAACATAGAAGACTGTCGACAGAAAAATACAACCTGGTCCATCTGTATATCCCAGACAGTTTTACATTCACTTACTGTATATTTACCAACCACATTTGCCTATCTAAAAATATAGACACAAACATAGGCTGTCTACAATTACGGACAAATTTGTGGAATCTATGGTCATGTGCATTTGCTCTATACACGCTGCAGAACTACGGCCGTAGTTTTGAGGGGTGGAACATAGCCTTATTTTCAATGGGATTCCGTCCGGAGCATATACACATCGTATACGCTCCAGCAAGGATCCCATGCGGCGCCGGAAAGAACTGACAAGTCAGTTTTCTGTGGCCGGAATTCAGTGAATTCCGGCCGCAGAAAGACCTGTCAGTTCACACAGTAAAGCAAGCGGCTCCGGCCGCTTGCTTCACTGTGGGCTATGGGAAGCTCTGATGCGGGCACGCGCTGATGTACTTAAGTACCGGGCGGGATGATCCGTGCAGAGACCGGTCGTTCCGTGGCCCGGCCGGGGTCACGGAACAGCCGGTCACTTACATTGTGTGAACATAGCCACAGACAGCGTGCAGACATGGTAATGTGCAAGGTCCGTTAGGCACCAGGCCAGATGGGTGACAGCTAATAGGAGCAATCACAGTCATTGATGGTCCAGGAAGGGGCAGATTCTAATGAACACCCAGGTGTCACATGATGGGACTAATAAAATTGTATCTTTTGGCACTAAGGGGCTGGCTTGGCCTCTTTATTCCTCTATACTGTTGTCAGCTTGTTGCCTAGGTTCCTGACCACGTCTCCCAACAGTGGCCGGGTAGAGATGAGCGACTTGGGCCAAGGTTCGGGTGCATACGAACCTGAACCATCAGCATTTGAATCTTGTTAACTTTCTGGTCCATGGGAAAGGTGAAGACAGACAGCCTGAGTCCCACCTGGAAAACAGGGATACAGCCTTTGACCTAGGCTGTATCCTTGTTTTCCAGGTAGGACTCAGGCTGGCTGTCTCCACCTTTACCATGGAGCAGGCAGGGCAAACAGTGGGATTCAAATGCAGATGGTTTGGCCCAGCTCGCTCATCTCTACAGTCAGGTGATCGGGATCTTGGTATAGTATAGGTATATTTTATCCCCCCTCTCTCCCACTGAGCTTACACACTTCCCCAGGGCTTGGATTGGCACATGTGTAAGCTCAGTGGGTCAATGGGAGCTGATTCAGCTCAGCACCGGTGTGTCCCATCCTCGAACCAGGAAATTGACCCTTCCACCATGGCTAAGAGAAGGCCGTTGGTGTTAAAGCGTAACTGTCATTTCAGGGTCATTTTTCTGAAAACATTAAATATCAACAGTACAAGCGATTTTAAGAAACTCTGTAATAGGTTTTATGTACTAAAAGAGTTTCCTTCTGTACTGAAAAAGCTATCTCCCACCCTCCCCCTCACATCAGATGAAGCAGGATTTCTGTCTCCATTATGTGGCTATGGAGAGGGGAGGGGCTGTTAGGAGTGACTGAGCACTGAGGATTTCTGCAAAGCACAACACCCTGCAATCTTCTCTCAGTAAGTTCATAGATAAGCACTGACCTTTCTGACACCTGAATTTAGCGTTTTAGGTGCCCAGAGAGTCTACAAACAGCTGACCTTCATGTCACCTCTTCCTGTTCCCTCATCTCCCTCAGCCCCTCCCCCACTTCATAGGCTTACAATGGAGAGAGCAGAACCCGTCTTCACTGGCTTCTCTGTAATGAAGACGTGTTTGCCTGATAATGCACAGATAAGAAGTCAGGGGGGGAGGCTGGGAAAAATCGCTTATACTACTGATTTCTGCAATAAAAAAAAAACCATGACAGTTACGCTTTAAGTAGCATGATATTCCTATGAATTCTCTCTTTTTTTTAAAGTTATTATACAGGTCCAAGAACAGACCAGACCCTGCCTGTAGGCTACACCAGGAAGTTTAGTATCTATCCTTTCCATAGAAATGACCTTTGTTTTCGAGAGTAGTCTTTCCGCATTGAATGGGATCAGAGTTCCCCCAATGACAAGAATAGCAGAGACAGGCCTCCGGGGACAGCAAAATGGGATAAAAGTGAGGATCATGTGAGGTTAGTTATCACCTTTCACATATCTGAGATTACAGGATATTGCCATATCAAATGCCAGAAGTCTGCTCCAATTACGTGACGTCAGGAACCTTCATAGAAAGGGATTATTTTCCCATATATATTTCCATCTGACCTCACCACTCTTATGGATTCACAGGCCACTTAATATACTGAAACTCTGTATGACAAATGTCTTTCTTGGTCGATCCCTTGTCAGTGAACCTTAAAATGTTTTGAGGCCCCAAGTGGATGTCTTTCTACAAGGATCTCGAAGAATTAGTTCTTATCCTTTATTCAGTCAAAATACTTTATGATGCAGTCTATCAGTCCAGGTCTCCTATTTCAGATATATTAGTGGGGGAGGGCTCGTGCTGTAGCTGGTCGCCATACAGCCAGAGTGAGTTTTGTGAAGGAAGTGTCAGGAATGTGCAGTAAGCCTGGTGTGAACTGGGCCTGTTTTTACTCTTTGTGTGACATACCCGCTTGCTTTTCAGCTTACTGGCAATGCAAGAGTTACACTGCTCACTGCTAGCCTTGATTGGTTTGATTGACGCATGCCTCTGCCTCTCCGGAGCCTTGAGGATCAGAGCAGATCCAATGGGGATCCGGACCGGGCTCTTGATCCTCATAAATGAAAGCTGAGCCAGTCTTTCCCTGCTGGCTATTAAGGTTCATACCCTGATCCCAGCTCCCCCTGTCTATTTCTGCAATCCCCTAATTCCTCTGCTTGCTCGACTTGTTACCTGACCTCACGTCTGACCTTTGACTATCCGATTGTTTCCTGATTTTGTACTGCATTGCCCGTTTGGTTTTGACTTTGGCTTGTTGACTACCCTTTATTGTGTTTGTCTGTCTCGTTCTGTGTTACACTTATACAGTATAGGGCACGTCTTCGTGGTTGTCCGCGGCTGCCTAGGGCCGTTTGAGGCAAGTAGGTAGGGACAGTGGGTGGGCTCGGACTTAGGGCCCACTGTCTCATCTCATCCCTACCTCCCCATCCTGACAGGAAGAGGCTGATTTCCTGGAACACATTTAATTCTGTTGTTTATATATTTTCCAGGATTTTTAAAAACTTTTATAAATGTTTCTTTTTAGTTTAGCACCATGTCCTAAGCTTTGACTTCTAAAAAGCAACTAGACACTTCTTCCATTAGCCCCGATATTGCTTGCGATCTTCCCAATTCTAATCATGAATCAAGTCTTCTTCTTTCCCTGCCTGGTTGTGTTGTGATGTGATGGTGGTTTGCTTTTTTGAAATATCTAACCTGCTGATATGTCCCTATAGGGCGTGGAACACTGAGGATGAAGGTGAGTTACTTACCTTCATCCTCAGTGCCGTCTCCAGTTTAATCCATATGCAAAAATGTCATTTTGGTGCACTTGGTGCTACTGCCCCCAGTGCTCTGATCCGCCACGGCCCCTGGCCGGCCTACATTGCTAATATTCATTAGCAGGGATGTGCCAGCCGGGGGCGGACCACGGCACTGAGGGTGGTAGCCATTCTCTCGATCAGAAGCGACCCCAGCTGTCAAACCCCCAGCAGTTGGCTTGTTGCCCCCTATCCATAAGGTGGGAATACCCCCTTACCACCATTAGAGAGGAGTAAACTTTTTGTACATTTTGTTATTGATCTCCCACCACATGTATTACTCTATTTGCCACCTTTAAGCTCCCCAGGTTCTCCTATATCCTCTTCACAACACTGAGCCTAAATCTGCATACCTAATAAAAGATGAGGACAAGAAGAGGCAATGTTATATCAAAACCTTATAAAGGGCTCATAGCTTCCCCACAGCTCTTATATATGTTTACACCATTGCGTACCCATCTTAAACATAAGAACGTCCTGGGGCTTGTTTGCAATCTTCTTCTTCCCATTCCTTATTGCAGAAAGAAGCAGCATCATCCTATGTTTGCTCTGTTCACATATACAGTGGAGAGGGAAGGCGTTTTGCATTCTGCCAATGTAGGTAATGTTCTCACCAAGCTATTCTTGCTGTTGAAGCAACAAAAACAGGACAGAACTCTGACAGAACCCATTATATAATCACAAAATGAGAAAACTCCTACATAACCGGGAAACAGAAAACTTCATTTCTGGATCCTACCATAATCCACTGTTTTATCTGTTAATTATTGATTAGGGAGCTGACTACTAATTGTTCAGCCTCCTGTTCATCTCCTGCACAGACTACACACAGTACATTGGCTTAATAGCGAGGACTGTGCTGCTGGCTGGCTACCCCGGTACTTAATCAGAAACATCCATCACTAGTGCTGCCACCTATACGTGGCATGTATAAGAGCTAAACGTATTGTATTGTATTTTATATTAACCAAAAATGACTCCGTTGCCCCTATGTGTTTTTACTTTTTTGCAATCTTTTGTCTACTCCCTGTTGTTAGGGAAATTCTGTCTCTAGCAGAAGACAGTGAGGGACATTTATGAAGTCTGGTGTTTTCTTACATCGGGCTTACAAATGTCCCCGCAGCTCCAGAGCTCGGGATTTATGTAGAGGCGCATTGTTTCAAATTTTGAAACCTACGCAAGCTTAGAGCTGGCATAGGTTTCAGTATCATTTTTCCGCCTGAAAAAATTATAAATGTGGCGCACGCAGGGGCCGCGCCCCCTCTGCGTACAGCCGCACCCCCGTAATGCCCCCTCTCCGCCCCACTGGCGAAGGTGGGGCAGATGCGGAAAAAATATTTGCAAAAATATCATTTGCGATTATTTTAAAGCCGATTTGCCCCATCTGCGCCTTTTCATGCATGTCCCCCAGTGTGTGTGTGTGTGTGTGGGGGGCTATTCTAGTGTATGTGCAGGAGAAATCCTGGACTGTGCACATGCAAGATGTGCCCACCTGTCTGCCTCCTCCAGAGTGTCTACATCATGTCTGAAAGGTAAAATCAATACATGCCTACTATCTCCTATCACATATTATATTCTGGGTCCTTTGTGTAAATAATTGGAATGAAAGAATTTACAGTACAAGCGAAGCAATTTAATAGGCTTAGCTGCTGGCTTGTTAGCTGGCTGCCTTTGAACTCTGTGTCGCTCCGGGTGCCTGGAAAAGCTGGATCCAGCTTTTCCAGGCACCCGGAGCAGAGCGGCAGTTCAAATTCACCGATTGGCTTTGCTAGTACTGTAAATTCGCTCATCCCTAGTAAATACTTCTTACTATGTACACATTGATGCCTCCTGAATGTCATTATCAAATATTCATTGCTTAGACTCAGGCTGCTTTAGTGATGTAACCTTTTCCTTGCCTTTCCTTGAAAACCCAATTTTCGATAACTCACTTCTGCCCCTTATATGTTGTATAGCATTGTACTGTAAATATTTTCCCTGTACACGCCAGGCCAGTACAGTCCAGTGCAGACCAGTCTCCAGTGCTATGACATGGCATAGCAGAGAGGAGTAAGTAATGAAGGGATGTCTAGGTTTGAAGAAAATGGAGAGAATGAGAAATAGTCGTGCACCATGGAGGGGATTCACAGGATCTCAATATCAGCAGTGACAGCACTAAGATGACCTTGTTCACTCTCTAAAGGGTTAATGTAACAAAACCTCTCATTATTTTCGATTCTAATCTAGAGAAGATGTAATGTGGTATATTCTCCACTCCCCCAGACCAGGCTATAAGGGGCAGGGGCTCTGCGGAAACAAAAGCTTGCCTGCCCAGATACCTGATTCACAGCCAAGCTGTGCTTCACTTTTGTGGCGAGACTGTTGCAGACTTTTCATCCATCTCCCTGCTCGTACAGAATTGGCTTCCATGCCTAGATAGGTTTGGCATTGATCTTAACTATCCCCAGATGTGCTGGAACTGCTGACCCTTTGCTGGCCTTGAAAGCAATACATTACTGATGTACTGGCCTGAAATGCAACATTCCCATAAACCCATGTGATCAGCTGGATTGCATTTATTGGTTAATTAAAACATGTACATATTTACAATGTACTACATACCTCCTATAGGGTTTATGGTCTCTACCCTATCTCTGTGATTTACTTTGCAAAAGCGGTATGGTGGCTTAGTGGCTAGTATCTTCTTCTATCATAATATCCTCACCTACCATAGTATCCTCACCCAACATAGTATCCCCACCCAACATAGTATCCTTACCCACTAGAGTATCCTCACCCACCATAGTATCCTCACCCAACATAGTATCCCTACCCACCATAGTATCCTCACCCACTAGAGTATCCTCACCCACCATAGTATCCTTACCCACCATAGTATCCTCACCCACCATAGTATCGTCACCTACTGTAGTATCCTCACCCACCATAGTATCGTCACCTATCTCATAGTATCCTCCCCTATCTCATAGTATCCTCTCCTTCCATAGTATCCTCGCCCACCATAGTATCCTCGCCTATCCCATAGTATCCTCACCCTCCATAGTATCCTCACCCACCATAGTATCCTCACCCACCATAGTATCCTGACCTACCATAGCATCCATACCCACCATAGTATCCTCAACCACCATAGTATCCTCAAGCACCATTGTATCCTGACCGACCATAGTATCCTCACCGACCAAAGTATCCCTATCCACCATAGTATCCTTACTTACCATAGTATCCTCACCCACCATAGTATCCCCACCCACCATAGTATCCCCACTCACCATAGTATCCTCACCCACCATAGTATCCCCACCCAATATAGTATCCTTAACCACCATAAGATCCTCACCTACCATAGTATCTTTACCCACCATAGTATCCCCACCCATCATAGTATCCCTACCCAACATAGTATCCTTACCCACCATAGTATCCTCACTTACCATAGTATCCCCACTCACCATAGTATTCTCACCCACCATAGTATCCCCACCCAACATAGTATCCTCAATCACCATAGTATCCTCATCTACCATAGTATCCTCATCTACCATAGTATCCTCACCCACCATAGTATTCTCACCCACCATAGTATCCTTACCTACCATAGTATCCTCACCTACCATAGTCTGCTCACCCACCATAGTATTCCCACCCAATATAGTATCCTTACACATCATAGTATCCACACCTACCATAGTATCCTCACTCACCATAGTATCCTCATCTGCCATAGTATCCTCACCCACCATAGTATCCTCACCCACCATAGTATCCTTACCTACCATAGTATCCTTACCTACCATAGCATGGTCACCTACAATAGTATCCTCAACTACCATAGTATCCTCACCTACCATAGTATGCTCACCCACCATAGTGTCCTCACCTACCATGGTATCCTTACCCACCATAGTATCTTAACCTATCTGATAGTATCCTCACCCACCATAGTATTCTCACCTATCTGATAGTATTCTCACCCACCATAGTATCCTCACCTACCATATTATC
Organism: Dendropsophus ebraccatus; assembly: GCF_027789765.1. Taxonomy (NCBI): domain Eukaryota; kingdom Metazoa; phylum Chordata; class Amphibia; order Anura; family Hylidae; genus Dendropsophus; species Dendropsophus ebraccatus. The sequence goes on from NC_091459.1 coordinate 121,682,041, forward strand.
CTCACCCACCCATAGTATCCTCACCAACCATAGTATCCTCACCCACCATAGTATCCTCACCCACCATAGTATCCCTAACCACCATAGTATCCTCATCCACCATAGCATCCTCATCCACCATATTATCCTCACCTACCATATTATCCTCACCCACCATAGTATCCTCACCTATCTTACAGTATCCTCACCCACCATAGTATCTTCACCCACCATAGTATCCTCACCTATCTCATAGTATCCTCATCCACCATAGTATCCTTACCTACCGTAGTATCCTCACCCACCATAGTATCCTCACCTATCTCATAGTATCCTCACCCACCATAGTATCCTTTCTCACCATAGTATCCTGACCTATTTCATAGTATTCTCACCCACCATAGTATCCTCACCTATCCCATAGTATCCTCACCTATCCCATAGTATCCTCACCTATCTCATAGTATCCTCACGTACCATTGTATCCTCACCTATCCCATAGTATCCTCACCCACCATAGTATCGTCACCTACAGTAGTATCCTCACCCACCATAGTATCGTCACCTATCCCATAGTATCGTCACCTATCTCATAGTATCCTCCCCTATCTCATAGTATCCTCTCCTTCCATATTATCCTCGCCCACCATATTATCCTCGCCTATCCCATAGTATCCTCACCTACCATAGTATCCTCACCCACCATATTATCCTCACCCACCATATTATCCTCACCTATCTCAAAGTATCCTCACCCACCATAACATCCTCACCCACCATAGTATCCTCACCTATCTCATAGTATCCTCACCCACCATAGTATCCTCACCCACCATAGTATCCTCACCTATCTCATAGTATCCTCATCCACCATAGTATCCTCATCTACCGTAGTATCCTCACCCACCATAGTATCCTCACCCACCATAGTATCCTCACCCACCATAGTATCCTCACCTATCTCATATTATCTTTGCCCACCATAGTATCCTCTTCTATCTCATAGTATCCTCATCCACCATAGTATCCTCACCCATCTCATATTATGCTCATCCACCATAGTATTCTCACCTATCTGATAGTATCCTCACTCACCATAGTATCCTCTTCTATCTCATCCTATCCTCACCTACTGTAGTATCCTCACCCACCATAGTATCCTCACCTATCCCATAGTATCTTCACCTATCCCATAGTATCCTCACCTATCATAGTATCCTCACCCACAATAGTATTCTCACCTATCCCAAAGCATCCTCACACACCATAATATCCTCACCCACCATAGTATCCTCAGCTACCGTAGTATCCTCACCCACCATAGTATCCTCACCTATCCCATAGTATTGTCACCTATCTCATAGTATCCTCACCTATCTTATAGTATCCTCACCCACCATAGTATCCTCACCCACCATAGTCTCCTCACCCACCATAGTCTCCTCACCCACCATAGTATCCTCACCCACCATAGTATCCTCATCCTATCTATCATCACATATCTAGCCGCACACAGATGCTCCTATTCTGCAGTATGGATTCCACCTCTCGTGTGATTGACACATTAACAAATCGGAGCAGTCTGATCGGTCCTTTCAGGGCTCAGGGCTTAGTTTGTACTCAGGAATCTTGTAACTTCATATTATTTTGTTAAACCCATCATACATTATATTATGTGCTGTTAAGATTTCTATTGTGATCATAAAATATATTTTCTGCCATAGACTTTATTGTGCCTGCAACAAATTCAGATTCAATATTTGCTGAAATCATTTTGCAGTCACATTTTTCCTTTTGTGCTGTCAAAGTGAAGTTTTTGCCCCAAAGCGATAACATTGGTAAAAAACACAACATAACAATGAGCGGTCAGGATTTATATTCGTACTTTATGGCTACAGAATTCTTTGGGCTCTGCCAAATTAAAAAAAAACATATATGGGGTGACTAGATGTATGGAGAATATGTTGCTGTAATTCCAGCCCTACATATGTATTTTGTGTTTTCCATTTAGTTTAAGGGTGCCTTCACACACACTGGATCCGCAGCAGATTTCACACTGCGAATGTGCAGCGAAATCTGCTGCGGATCCAGTGTCAGTGCATCCCTATGAGAATACATACTCGCAGCGGGATGTCAATGTATGTAAGTTAACCCCCCGGCGGCCAGAGCATACATCACCTACTCCCCGCTCCGGCTTGCTTCAGGGGTTCCCGGCGTCTGCTCGTCCTGCTCAGCCAATCAGTGTGCTGCCCCACCGCAGCCACTAATTGGCTGAGTGGGACAACCTGCCGAGAACCCCCGAAGCAAGCCAGAGCGGGGAGGAGGTGATGTATGCTCCGGCCGCCGGGAGGTTAACCTACATACATGCAGCGGGATGTCAATCCTGCTGCAAGTATGTATTCTCGTAGCTAATGTCTCCTGGGCCCTGGTGCAAGAGGCCAACTTGGGCCCCCCCCCCCCTCCTTTCACGACCAAGTGATGCTATTGGTGTGTGTGTGTGTGTGTATATATATATACACAGAGACTGCAGGGAGCATGAAGGAATGAGCAGTACAGATGTGGGCACATACATGCAGCACTCTCTGTCCGTGGAGAGAGGGGTTACAGCTATGGAGAGATTACCTCCACAGTCCTGTCCCCTGATGCAAGCCCCAGCCTGAAGTGGATCTGCTATGATTTGGAAGGTGAAGGAGACTTCCTGGGTCAGAGTACAGTGCTGTAGACCCTGCTATGCAGGCCATGCCCCTCCTCCACTCGCGCTCCCACCCAATACAGGGAGTTCTTAAACCAAAGCATTGCTCTTAAACCAAGTCACAATTTTGAAAAACTGTGAGCTCTTAAACCAAAACACTCTTAAACCAAGTTACTCTTAAACCAAGGTACCACTGTATATATATATATATATATATATATATATATATATATATATATACACACACACACACACACCAAGACAGATATTACCTATTACCGCCATACTGTTACCGACCAAATCCTGTATACTGAGACCAATATTACCAGTAATACCAGTATATAGGAAGGAAATGTTACCGCCACACCACAACCACTGCCATCATCACCATATTGTTACTGACCAAATCCAGTATACTAAATCACCTCATCCAGTCATATAGAGGTGGCCCCAGCTCTACACAGGCTCTATACACCATATACATTACAGTGCAGTTATATCAGGTGACTCACAGGAGACGTCTTTTCTGATCGGAGTTCTTTCCTTTTCATCTTCTCCATCCGCCCTGGGCCATTATGAGAACTTCTCCGAGCCACGAATCCACAGAATCTGCCAGACAGACATATTAGTCTCCTCACTCTGGCACCATCCTGATCTCTCTACACACTGCACATCTGTACTGTCCCCTTTACACCCTCATTTAGTGGGTAGCCCTGGCTCTATGTGACCCCATAATAATATATGCCCCCCTCTGTGTATTCCCTCTCCCCCTATGTTGCCCCCCCAAATAGATGGCCCCCTCTACCCCCTCCCTTATAGATGGCCCCCTCTACCCCCTCCCTTATAGATGGCCCCCTCTACCCCTCCCTTATAGATGGCCCCCTCTCTCCTCACCCTCCCTTATGGATTGTCCCCTCTCCCCCCACCCTCCCTTATAGATGGCCCCCTCTCCCCCCACCCTCCCTTATAGATGGCCCCCTCTCCCCCCACCCTTCCTTATAGATGGTCCCCTTCCCCGCCACTCCCTTATAGATGGTCCCCTTTCCCCCCTCCCTTATAGATGGTCCCCTTCCCCCCCTCCCTTATAGATGGTCCCCTTTCCCTCCACCCTCATAGATGGCCTATTCTTTTCCCCCACCCTCATAGATGGCCCCATCTTTCCCCCCACCCTCATAGATGGCCCCTCTTTCCCCCCACCCTCATAGATGGCCCCTCTTTCCCCCCACCCTCATAGATGGCTCCTCTTTCCCCCCACCCTCATAGATGCCCCCCTCCTTCCCCCCACCCTCATAGATGCCCCCCTTCCTTCCCCCCACCCTCATAGATGCCCCCCTTCTTCCCCCCACCCTCATAGATGCCCCCCCTCCTTCCCCCCACCCTCATAGATGCCCCCCTCTTCCCCCCCACCCTCATAGATGCCCCCCTCTTCCCCCCCACCCTCATAGATGCCCCCCTCCTTCCCCCATACCCTCATAGATGGCCCCCTCCTTCCCCCCACCCTCATAGATGCCCCCCCTTTCCCCCCACCCTCATAGATGCCCCCCCTTTCCCCCACCCTCATAGATGCCCCCTCTTTCCCCCCACCCTCATAGATGGCCCCCTCTTTCCCCCCACCCTCATAGATGCCCCCCCTCTTTCCCCCCACCCTCATAGGTGCCCCCCTCTTTCCCCCCACCCTCATAGATGCCCCCCTCTTTCCCCCCACCCTCATAGATGCCCCCTCTTTCCCCCCACCCTCATAGATGGCCCCCTCTTTCCCCCCCACCCTCATAGATGGCCCCCCCTTTCCCCCCACCCTCATAGATGGCCCCCTCTTTCCCCCCACCCTCATAGATGGCCCCCTCTTTCCCCCCACCCGTACAGGCTGATAAAAAACAAAACATAACTCACCTGACAACGCGCTCCCACGTTGATCCTCACTCCTTCGGTCTGTCCCCGGCTGCTGCGCGGCTGCCGGGGGTGTCACGTCTTATCCCCGGCAGCGCGCGCATCCCAGAACTCCCTGCGCGCCGGAACCGGAAGTCAGGGCCCAAGGCGCGCAGGGAGCTCTGGGATGCGCGCGCTGCCGGGGGTAAGACGCGACACCCCCGGCAGCCGCGCAGCAGGCGGGGGAAAGACGGAGCCAGACTCTTATCCAATATATCAAATGAACAGCACAGGTAAGCAATAGAAAAAACGTAAGAAATGGAGTGCTCGTCTCACCGGATAGGACCCTTCCGTCCGGACACAAATCCAAAAAAGACAACTAAAGACAGCACCTCTCAGTGAAAAAATGTGATGTCTTTATTCACATCCTACTTGCGCGACGTTTCGGCTGGTTCTCAGCCTTTCTCAAGCGTGAGACGCTTGAGAAAGGCTGAGAACCAGCCGAAACGTCGCGCAAGTAGGATGTGAATAAAGACATCACATTTTTTCACTGAGAGGTGCTGTCTTTAGTTGTCTTTTTTGGAGCCAGACTCTTGTGACCGCAAGCAAAACAATGCTCGCGGTCACAAGAGTGATTGATCGGGGGGCCCCGCGGTAGCTATGTCACTGGATACACTGACACTGGATCCGCTGTGGATTTCGCTGCAAATCCACAGCGTGAAATTAGCTGTAGATTTGGTGCGTGTGAAGGCATCCTAAAGGGTTATTTCAAGACTTTTTTCTTTTCTATATTAAAGGCCTATGCTCAGGATAAGTCATCATTATGTGATCAATGGGGTGCAAATAGCTATTCTTTAGAGCCACAGTGCCCATATAACCTATATAGAGATTCATATATAAAGGTTTCCATCATGCCCCCCTTTCCCTTCTTCCCTCCTGTAACATATATAAAGGTTTCCACCATTTCCCCCCTTTCCCTTCTTCTTCCTGTAACATATATAAAGGTTTCCATCATCTCCTCCCTTTCCCTTCTTCTTCCCGTAACACATATAAAGGTTTCCATCATGTCCTCTCTTTCCCTTCTTCCTCCTGTAACATATATAAAGGTTTCAATCATGCCCCCCTTTCCCTTCTTCTTCCTGTAACACATATAAAGGTTTCCATCATGTCCTCTCTTTCCCTTCTTCCTCCTGTAACATATATAAAGGTTTCCATCATTTCCTCCCTTTCCCTTCTTCTTCCTGTAACATATATAAAGGTTTCCATCATTTCCTCCCTTTCCCTTCCTCCTCCTGTAACATATATAAAGGTTTCCATCATTTCCTCCCTTTCTCTTCTTCCTCCTGTAACATACGCAAACTTCTGTGAAATCAAACTGTCTACTTTGGAAGCAACACTGGTTGACAATCAATTTCACATACTGTAGTACAAATGGAATAGACAAATAGACAACAGGTGGAAATTATTGGCAATTATCAAGACACACACAATAAAGGAGTGGTTCTGCAGGTGGGGACCACAGACCACTTCTCAGTACCTATGCTTTCTGGCTAATGTTTTGGTCACTTTTGAATGTTGGTGGTGCTCTCACATTCATGGTAGCATGAGACAGAATCTACAACCCACACAAGTGGCTCAGGTAGTGCAGCTCATCCAGGATGGCACATCAATGCGAGTTGTGGCAAGAAGGTTTGCTGTGTCTGTCAGAGTAGTATCCAGAGGCTGAAGGTGCTACCAGGAGACAGGCCAGTACACCAGATGTGGAGGAGGCTGTAGGAAGGCAACAACCCAGCAGCAGGATTGCTACCTCTGCCTTCGTGCGAGGAGGAACTGGAGGAGCACTGCCAGAGCCCTGCAAAATGACCTCCAGCAGGCAACAAATGTGCATGTGTCTGCACAAACTGTTAGAAACTAACTCCATGAGGATGGTATGAGGGCCTGACGTCCACAGATTAGGGTTGTGCTCACAGCCCAACACTGTGCAAAACACTTGCCATTTGCCAGAGAACACAAGAATTGACTAATTCGCCACTGGCGCTCTGTGATCTTTACAAATGAAATCAGGTTCACACTGAGCACATTCTACCTTCTTTCCTCCAGATTTAAATTCATAAGTCTTTCCTGATATGCTTTATGTCTCACACCCTACACCATTTTTTCAGCCCATCTTTGAACCCATTCTATATTTTCAATATCTTATTGTAGGTAAGGGCTCCAGAACTGGACACAGTATTCCAGATGTGATGTCACTAAAGTTCTATACAGCGGGATCACAATCTCCCTCTTCCTACTGGTTATACCTCTAGCTATACAGCCCAGCATACCATTATATGTACAGCCCAGCATACCATTATATATACAGCCCAGCATACCATTTTATAGGGGAGGAGACAGGCATCAGTACCTCCTCAGGAGAGAGGCAACATGGATTGCCACTCTAGATGCGACCATCCCAATGGCCTCAATGAGAGGAATGATTGGAGTGTTTTCTTGTGAGATAATTTGTACTTGTATTTAACATTTTTTGTTTTCACCTATTTTGAATATTATTTGCATATGCATGATGTAACCTATTCAAACTACCCTCCCCCGGTAGTGATGTAAGACTTGACAAAGCGCTGAGGTGCAAAACAGTTGTCTGCTACACGCTCCTGCACCCCTACCACCGCTCCCTCCCTGTGATGTCTGAATAAACACACAAAGAGATCCCTTCATCCGGTGAGTGCTTGGACTTATTTTCTATTTTATACACCGTACTGCCCTTGTCTCTGTTTGAGCACCGCGGCTACTTACCAGTGCAGTTTATTAGCCCTTAATCCGACTCCAGCGCACAGCTACTGATTGAGCAGTATTCAGACAGTGCCGGCACCTGTATCTTCCTGAAGCATTATACCATTTTATATACTGCCCAGCATACCAATATATATATAGCCCAGCATACCATTATACACTACCGTTCAAAAGTTTGGGGTCACCCAAACAATTTTGTGTTTTCCATGAAAAGTCACACTTATTCACCACCATACATTGTGAAATTAATAGAAAATAGAGTCAAGACATTGACAAGGTTAGAAATAATGATTTGTATTTAAAATAACATTGTTTTTACATCAAACTTTGCTTTCGTCAAAGAATCCCCCTTTTGCAGCAATTCCAGCATTGCACACCTTTGGCATTCTAGCTATTAATCTGTTGGGGTAAGCTGGAGAAATTGCACCCCACGCTTCTAGAAGCAGCTCCCACAAGTTGGATTGGTTGGATGGGCACTTCTGGCGTACCATACGGTCAAGCTGCTCCCACAACAGCTCAATGGGGTTCAGATCTGGTGACTGCGCTGGCCATTCCATTACCTATGATAGAATACCAGCTGCTGCTTCTGCTGTAAATAGTTCTTGCACAATTTGGAGGTGTGTTTAGGGTCATTGTCCTGTTGTAGGATGAAATTGGCTCCAATCAAGCGCTGCCCACTGGGTATGGCATGGCGTTGCAAAATTGAGTGATTGCCTTCCTTATTCAGAATCCCTTTTACCCTGTACAAATCTCCCACCTTACCAGCACCAAAGCAACCCCAGACCATCACATTACCTCCACCATGCTTAACAGATGGTGTCAGGCATTCTTCCAGCATCTTTTCATTTGTTCTGCGTCTCACAAACGTTCTTCTTTGTGATCCAAACACCTCAAACTTGGATTCATCCGTCCACAACACCTTTTTCCAGTCTTCCTCTGTCCAATGTCTGTGTTCTTTTGCCCATCTTAATCTTTTTCTTTTATTGGCCAATCTCAGATATGGCTTTTTCTTTGCCACTCTGTCCTGAAGCCCAAAATCCGGCAGCCGCCTCTTGACTGTAGATGTTGACACTGGTGTTTTGCGGGTTCTATTTAATGAAGATGCCAGTTGGGGACCTGTGAGGCGTCTGTTTCATAAACTAGAGACTCTAATGTGCTTATCTTCTTGCCTAGTTGTGCAATGTCAGTTTTGTAGCTTCTGTAACGAGCTAGACTGTTTTCAGATGTGTAAACATGATTGCACAAGGGTTTTCTAATCATCTTTAGCCTTCTGAGCCAATGAGCAAACCCATTGTACCATTAGAAAACTAAAGTGATAGTTGCTGAAAATTTGCAGCTAGAACAGTCATTTACCACATTAGCAATGTATAGAGTGTATTTGTTTAAAGTTAGGACTAGTTTAAAGTTATCTTCATTGAAAAGTACAGTGCTTTTCCTTCAAAAATAAGGACATTTCAATGTGACCCCAAACTTTTGAACGGTAGTATATATATATATATATATATATATATATATATATATATATATACAGCCCAGCATACCATTATGTACAGTATACCATTATATATATGCAGCCCAGCATACCATTATATATACTGCCCAGCATACTATTATATATTTATACAGCCCAGCATACCATTATATATCCTTCTTCTATGTCACTAACCTTAGCTACTAAACCTTCTCCTATGTCATTATCCTTACCTACCAAACCTTCTCCTATGTCACTTTCCTTACCTACCAAACCTTCTCCTATGTCACTATCCTTACCTACCAAACCTTCTCCTATGTCACTTTCCTTACCTACCAAACCTTCTCCTATGTCACTATCCTTACCTACCAAACCTTCTCCTATGCCACTATCCTTACCTACCAAAACTTCTCCTATGTCATTAACCTTACCTACCAAACCTTCTCCTATGTCACTATCCTTACCTACCAAACCTTCTTCTATGTCACTATCCTTACCTACCAAACATTCTCCTATGTCACTAACCTTACCTATGAAACCTTCTACTGTGACTAACCTTAGCTACCAAACCTTCTCCTGTGTCACTATCCTTACCTACCAAACCTTCTTTTATGCCACTATCCTTACCTACCAAACCTTCTCCTATGTCACTAACCTTACCTACCAAACCTTCTCCTATGTCACTATCCTTACCTACCACACCTTCTCCTATGTCACTATCCTTACCTACCAACCCTTCTCCTATGTCACTATCCTTACCTACCAAACCTTCTCCTATGTCACTAACCTTACCTACCAAACCTTCTTCTATGTCACTATCCTTACCTACCAAACCTTCTTCTATGTAATTATCCTTACCTACCAAACCTTCTCCTATGTCACTGACCTTACCTACCAACCATTCTCATATGTCACTATCCTTACCTACCAAACCTTCTCCTATGTCACTATCCTTACCTACCAAACCTTCTCCTATGTCACTGTCCTTACCTACCAAACCTTCTCCTATGTCACTATCCTTACTTACCAAACCTTCTCTTATGTCACTGTCCTTACCTATCAACCCTTCTCCTATGTCACTTCTTTGTCCACCACTGATGTCAGTATGTCAGTGTAAGATACGTTTTAATAGATTTAAATTTTGCTATGGATGAAATACTTGTTTTCACGCTCATTGTTGAAATTCACCTAATTTTTTTTGTTATGGGATAACCACTTTATGTGTTCTGTTTCCTTACAGTGCCACCACAGGAGAAGTAAGGTAGTACACAGTACCATCTTGAAACAATGGATTCTCTGTGTCTTTCAGGACTGGACATGTCCTCCAGAAAGAGAGAGAGAGAGAGACACTCTTTATAACTGTTCTCTACAGGCCAAGATATGAGTAGAGGATCCTGAACATACCCCCCCCCCCTTCCTTTAAAAGCAAAGAATTTATTAATACAGTATATGAATATGTATTTGCACACTGGCCACACCCCTTTCAAAATGTCTCTTTAAAATCATATGATTTCCATGAACTGAATAGATTCACCTTACAGCAGGTCATTTGTTTGTGGTGCTCTTGGGGATTTCACTGGGGGGGGGGGGGTTGATGTGGATGTGCACGTCAATACGGGTCTAGTGTTTATACGCAAGTATCAGAGAGAGGGAGGGAGGGAGAGTGGCGCCGGCTTCATAGAGCTGCATTTTAAGTGTAATCTTTTACAGGATGTCAGCATCAACCACACCCACCCAGGCTGCTGCTGAAAGGCGAGAGATGATGCTATAAAACGGGAGGGGGGGATATTATAAAATCAATCACCTTCTTTGTTGATGGGGGGCGGGGGCGTGTGGAGCGGAAATACAATTTAACAATGCAAATCACGTGTCTCTTTTATTCGGTGCCGGCTCCTGAGCTGTGGATAACCCCTTATTATCTAGAATTAGATCCTGGAGGTATCAAAGGCACCGATGGAGAAGAAGAAAAATTCTCTATATATTAGAAAACAAATTTGCAGGAAAATGCACGAAAAAGCGACAAATGCAAAAACAGGCAATCAGGGGCAGGCGACAGCGGAGATTAATCGTGGATACACAGCTCCCTCTGCATTGTGGCATCCTCCGCCCAGCCTATGTGCCTGCTATCTGCTGCAGCCGCTGTTTGTGCTCTCCAGCAGTGTCTGTCATGTGCGTCGCTGTGTCACTGCTGGTTTTACCACCATAGAGAGCGAGAGGGGGAGGGAGAGCTGGAGGACGGGCGGTATTTTAGGTGAACTTCAAAGGGAATTTATGATTTTGCTCTCCTACCCAAATCTCCCAGCCGCAACATACTATTAGATGGTTGTAGCATGTTTCTGTAACCCCTTCTATGCTGCAGTCTTCCCAGTGGTTGTCTACCAAGTGCAGATGATGGGGTTTTCCTACAGACAACATAGATTATGATATAGTAATAGCTTATGTAAAGGTGGAAGCATGGTGCAAGGTTTGCAAAACATCTCTACTAAATGCGGCCTCATTTTTCTTACAGAGGATCAGCTGTTCTCCTCAGAGGATATTGCTGCAACAGAAAGAATCACATTTCCACAGATTGGGCTGGTATATAATGCAGCTCCCCATTTCGTTTCTCCTCTATGGTGCCAACAAGCTCTTATAGGACATATAGACAGAGGTGTAGCTAGGCTCTCCTGCACCCGGGGCGAATATTCAATTTGGCGCCCCCTTCCTCTCGTGTGCGCACTAAGCACAGGGGGCCCCTTACTGCTGGTATGTAAATATATATATATATATATATGTTATAATTTTTTTTTTTTAATGAAATTATATTATTTCATAAACGCAATCTATTCACAAAAAAATAACAAAAACAACAGCCTTCTCTAGAGTAACCCTTTAACCTCTGATCCTCATAACAGCAGCTATGGGTGATACAGCTATAGTTACACCCGTGCATATGTGTTATTTGTTTTGTTTTTTTACATTATGTTATGAGGATAGGGATAGCTTACATGCCAAGTAGGGTTTATGCAGGGAGGTCAGACAACCTATGCAGGTGGATGGGCCAGGGGGTCCAGGTACAAGAGTAGGAGACTGGACTGCAGACAGGCTGTACAGCAGCGATAGCTGAACTAGTGAGACCTCATAACCTCCTCAAGTCACGTCACGTGCCACTTCTACCTGGGATTAGGTAGGGCTTGAGGAGAGAGACCTGAAGTGGGGTCCAATGTCTATTTAGGGGTCTGGTTGTACATTATTCTATACTTAAAGGGAACCAATCAGCCCAATTAAGCTGAAATGGTTCCCTGGAGTAATGCATAAAGCTCCTGCAGCAGCCGCGGCACATACTGGCCTCGGCTGCAGCAGTAGCTTTATACTGGGGAAAAATTACTTTTATTCCCCCGGCTCGTGACAGACACGGACGGGGAAGTAGTCATCCGGGCGGCTCCCCACTTGTGTCTACTCACAGCGCTCTGCCTGTCAGCGTGCTCCACAGGATGATTGACAGGCAGAGAGGCCAGTAACGGACCTCTCTGCCTGTCATTCATCCTCTCAGAGCGCTGTGAGTAGACACTGGCGGGGAGCCGCCCGGGTGACTACTTCCCCGGCTGTGTCTGTCACATGCCTGGGAAATACAAGTAATTTTTCCCCGGTGTAAAGCTCTTGCTGCAGCCAAGGCCGGTACGTGCCGCGGTTGCTGCAGGAGCTTTATACATTGCTCCAGGAAACCATATAACCCCGATTAGGCTGATTGGTTCCCTTTAACCCGTCAATTAATGCCTTCTCCAAATTTATATCTCATTTATATAAACCTTACCTACTATCTGCAGGGGTAGGGAACCTTGGCTCTATAGCTGTTGCAAAACTAAAACTCCCATGATGCCTGGACAGCTAAAGCTTTGGCTGTCCAGACATGATTGGAGTTGTAGTTTTGCAACAGCTGGAGAGCCAAGGTTCTCTACCCCTGCAGATAGTAGGTAAGGTTTTTGCTGTTTTGCCCTGGTTTGAGCTAAATCGCGGGAAAAACGCTGCGATTTTGCACAAATCATAGCTAAACAGCAGCCAGGAGACAGTACAGTATAAGAAGTACCTCTGCTGATCAGCTAAACATCGTCCCCTGCGTCCCCACACTGACAGAAGGCAGGACTGCTTCCCGGCTGCCTCATCCACTGCCATCCTGCTCTTTGTGTGCCCCCCCCCTGGCAGCTGCCCCCCCTCGCTATGCCCCTGCATGTAGGCATAGGTTGCTTTTATTAGGCAACTACCTTAAAGAGAACGTGTGATCATGCTGCCCGAACCATGAGTCATTGTGGCTTCTGCCTGACTGATAAATCTCTATGTAATCTTAAAAGAGAAGTTCATCCATTCTGAAAATCCAGCAGCCGGCATAGGGGAATTTGATAACGCGTGTGTATACATACCTCTACTGGTGTCCGCGGTGAGCGGCAGGAGGGGCCTTGGGACCCCCACTGGAAGTCATTTTCCTCCAAGTTTTGATGACATCATAACTCGGGGAAAAATGCCTGACCTTGCTGATGGACAGCCCTCTCTTCCAATCAGTGACTAGAGCGGCGTCCTGCCCCAGTCACTGACTGGCTGAGCGGGTTGTCAATCAGCCGGGTCATGAGATCAGCAACAGAGGAGATCTCTGGAGCCTGGCGGGGGTCCTGAGGCTGATCCCGCTGCTCACCGCGTGCACAGGGTAAGTTCATACTTGTTATCAAATTATCAAATTCCCCTCTGTACCTGCTGGCTGCTGGATTTTCAAAATGGCTGCACTTCTCCTTTAAACAGAGGAAGATCTATCAATCAAAGCTGATTGGGTGGGGAGAATCTGGCAGAGACTGCCCCAGTGACCTGTGGATTCGGTAACAGAAAACTGATGACAGGTTTCCTTTAAAGCCTGGGTATCCTCAGAAAAAGAATATGGCTAGGGTTTTACATGGTTATGGCAACTCCAAAATTTAGAAATGTAAGGGGCAATTTTCAGCCTGATCGGTGGTAACAACTTACAGAGTAGGAAAAGCTCAGCAGATTGATATATAGTTTTGTGGGAAAAGATGCAGTAGAACTAATGGTTGGTTGATTCTTTTATAACTATTCTCATTCTGGACTCCAGTGGGCGGTCCTAATTAGTGATTGGGTATCTGTGTATGCATTATGATAGACAAGCCATACTATGGTATAGCAATGTGATGCTGTGACCCTTAGTAACAGTTCTTCCTCCTGTATTAACATCAGCTGTATCCTTGTTCGGTTTGGCTGCAGCTCTCCTTACCATGGGCAGTGGCATTGCATATGCATATAACTGCTAAGGATGTTAGCCCAGCATCTTGTTTAAAAGAAAATAAGCCTGCCATGCTTGTCTGCACATTAGGGTTTTATTGTGTGCCTGGTTCCTGGGCATTATGACACCTGACCTCGACCTTATTCATTAATGTGCTCCTATTACACCTTTAGGCTATGTTCACACTACGTAAAACTACGGCCGTAGTTCTCGCCGCAGAACTACGGCCGTAGTTTTGAGGGGTGGAACATAGCCTTATTTTCAATGGGATCCCGGCCGGAGCGTACACACATCGTATGCGGTGCCGGAAAAAACTGACATGTCAGTTTTCTGCGGCCAGAATTCAGTGAATTCCGGCCGCAGAAAGACCTGTCAGTTCACACAGTGAAGCAAGCAGCTCCGGCCGCTTGCTTCACTGTGTGCTATGGGAAGCTCTGATGCGGGCGCACACTGATGCGCCCGCATCAGAGCTCCGCGGCCGGAAAGATCATCTGGCCGGTACTTAAAGGGGTTGTCCGGCGATAAAAAATTATTCACAGAATAACACACATTACAAAGTTATACAACTTTGTAATGTATGTTATGTCTGTGAATGGCCCCCTTCCCCGTGTCCCACCACCCCCACCCGTGTACCCGGAAGTGTGGTGCGCTATACATTACCTGTCGCGTGCCGACCACGGTCTCCGATCGTCAGCAGTGACGTCTTCTTCGGGAGGCCAGCGGATCTTCCCGAGTGCCGGCCGCCCTCTGCAGCGTCATCCGAAGCTCAGCCGCGATTGGCTGAGCATAACTGTGCTCAGCCAATCGCGGCTGAGCAGCTGATGACGTGGCCGCGTCATCAGCCGCTCAGCCGCGATTGGCTGAGCACAGTTATGCTCAGCCAATCGCGGCTGAGCTTCGGATGACGCTGCAGAGGGTGGCCGGCACTCGGGAAGATCCGCCAAGCTCCCGAAGAAGACGTCACTGCTGACGATCGGAGACCGTGGACGACACGATATGCGGTGAGTATAATGCACCACACTTCCGGGTCTAGCGTGGGTGGGGGGAAACACGGGGAAGGGGGCCATTCACAGACATAACATACATTACAAAGTTGTATAACTTTGTAATGTGTGTTATTCTGTGAATAATTTTTTATCGCCGGACAACCCCTTTAAGTACCAGCAGGGATGATCGGGGTTGAGGCCGGCCGCTCCGGAGCGGCCGGGGTCACGGAACGTCCGGATGTTCACATAATGTGAACATAGCCTTAGGTTAATTTGCTTGGTACTCAGGGGCATAACTACCACTGTAGGGGCCCACCGCATCAGGGGGCCCTGTTGCATGCTCCTGCAATACAATGTGCAGGTGACAGCAATGGCTACATGAACAATCTAGTGATTATTTATACAGCTTTGGATGCTGATCGTTCAGGTTCGTTCAAACCCTAACTTTCAGCAAGTTCGCTCATCTCTTGCCCTAGAAAAAAACTCTCTAACTCTTGGGGGGGGGGGGGGGAGTCTTCTAAAAATGGATAAAAAAAATATCTTCTTGTTGCAATTAAAAAAACATAAAAATTGGAAAATAAAGGTGCAACTTATTTTTTGCAGCTAGTCTTTGCAGTACGGGCTGGGGAAGTCTCTGCACAATAGCGGATAGAACCTTTGGCAATTAAAGTCATTAGAAGAGGACGAGATTAGTTTTGTCTCCCCAGTTACTGGAGTGTAACCGGGATTATTGACTATTCATCAGTCCAGGAAATATTTACAGGCTTTTAATCTGTTTCTATGATTATTATGTTTAATCTCTGGTTTCTAGCTGCGGGTTTTGTGTCCTATTCTAATCGTTTCTTTTCTATACAGAGTAAATGGGATAATCTTCCAGTTTGATGGTGACACCAAGTTGGCCTTTCCCTTCAGAACTGTTCTCTGGATCGAAAAGACCTTGTGCACAAATAAATCTAAAAGGAAACTGCAGCCAAATACGAGGCTGGTGTCCTAACATGTGAGTAACATGTCCTAACCCACATATCGCTGCTCCTTAGCACGAATAGACTAGGGGGGAGATTTACTAAACATGGTGTAAAGTGAAACTGGCTCAGTTGTCCCTAGCAACCAATCAGATTCCACCTTTCATTCCTCACAGACTCTTTGGAAAATGAAAGGTGGAATCTGATTGGTTGCTAGGGGCGACTGAGCCAGTTTCACTTTCACTGAGCAAACTTGTTAAGGCCTATGAACTCTATCTCACAGCGTGGCTGTCAGCAAAAAACCCTCAGCATTCCGCTCATCCCAGGTAACAAGGTCTGGGGCCTGTGTCACCCTCTAGGACGAGTCCCCCAAATCTATTGGGCATAAGGTGGTGCGAAGACCCAAAGGTCAATACATGGGCACAGGTATTCTCTTCTTCTTCTTCTTCTAAGTATTCTTCTACCTCATCCTCCAACATCCCGGCAGAGCACGGTACTACTTGGGTTGAGACTCTCACGACATCCTCCTCAATGCTACTCTGATTCTTTGGATCTATTAACACGCTCTACTACACTCCTATATCTGGTTGCTGTATAGTCAAGTATTTGTCTACAAGTATTATCAAGTGCATTATCAAGTGCTTTCTCAAGAGAAACCTATACTGTCAAAGCAAAGCTGGATAACCTGCTGCACACAAGTACTTTTCAAGTAAAACCAAGTTTATTTATGGTAAAGAGACTCTGTGATTTCTCACGCCACGCCGACACAGTATACACTTCAGCCTTAGGATACTTCCCCTTTCTGAAGAAGGCAGTTCCAACAGTCCAGGAGGGTCACTACACCACTCTGGCCATCCGTGATTACACTAACCCAAGGGACCCCGTAGCAGGCCGGCAGGACACTGTCCACAGGGGAAAAGGGTACAACTGTCCCTATAAAATAAAAGCAGGCATGCCATCACACCTGTGTGCCCATGTAACCTGTGTAACATCTTAAGGTCCTGCTGTAGCTTGGCCAACCACCACTGGAGTGGCGTCACACTGTACCATCTAGCAAGTGACCGGCCAATCCTCCGACACAACATCACACAACATCGCATTTTTGGTCACATCAAATCCAGAAAAATTGTAATAAAAAGCAATAAAAAAGTCGCCTATTCGCAATCAAGGTACCGATAGAAAGAACAGATCATGGCCCCAAAAAATCCCCACAGCCCCATAGACCAAAGGATAAAAGCGCTATAAGCCTGGGAATAGATTTTAGGAAACATATATTTGTTAACAATGGTTTGAATTTTTTACAAGCCATCACATAATATAAAAGTTATACATGTTACACATCGTTGTAATCGTAACGTAGCGAAATTGTCTGATCTAATAAAATATAACAATATTATTCCCGCACTGTAAATGGCGTAAAAAAACCCACCAGGATTGCTAATTTTTTTAAAAATTATATATGGGGGAAGAATTAATAAAAAAAGGATCAAAATTTTTCTTCTACACCAATATGATACTAATAAAAACTAGAGTTCATGGCGCAAAAAAATTACAACGCAACCAGCCCTGTAGGTTGAAAAATAATGTATGGGCAATGTGGGACGTCTGGCAGAGGAGACACTGAACGTTTCAAAGGTCAGGAATACAACGCTAAACACTGAAAGGTCACATATATTCCATCTTATAATGAAAAGTCATGAATGCTGTGATGTGAGGATATTACACTTATACTGAGAGCTGAAAGCTACACCACTATATAGGCAAGACTACAGACGCTATAAGTCTCCCCTCCCTGGTCTGTGCTATTAAAGCATTGAATGGACACATTATTAAACATTTTTGTCCCCAACAATCGGAGATCTTGAAAATGCTGAAAACTTTTTTATTTTTATTTTTGAAGGGGGGGGGGGGGGGGTATGGTGGTATTAGTCAGGTCTGGTATGGCGGTGTAATTTAGTCACAGTATGGCGGTATTAGTCAGGTCTGGTATGGCGGTGTAATCTAGTCACAGTATGGCGGTATTAGTCAGGTCTGGTATGGCGGTGTAATCTAGTCACAGTATGGCGGTATTAGTCAGGTCTGGTATGGCGGTGTTATCTAGTCACAGTATGGCGGTATTAGTCAGGTCTGGTATGGCGGTGTAATCTAGTCACAGTATGGCGGTATTAGTCAGGTCTGGTATGGCGGTGTAATTTAGTCACAGTATGGCGGTATTAGTCAGGTCTGGTATGGCGGTGTAATCTAGTCACAGTATGGCGGTATTAGTCAGGTCTGGTATGGCGGTGTAATCTAGTCACAGTATGGCGGTATTAGTCAGGTCTGGTATGGCGGTGTAATCTAGTCACAGTATGGCGGTATTAGTCAGGTCTGGTATGGCGGTGTTATCTAGTCACAGTATGGCGGTATTAGTCAGGTCTGGTATGGCGGTGTAATCTAGTCACAGTATGGCGGTATTAGTTAGGTCTGGTATGGCGGTGTATTCTAGTCACAGTATGGCGGTATTAGTCAGGTCTGGTATGGCGGTGTAATCTAGTCACAGTATGGCGGTATTAGTCAGGACTGGTATGGTGGTGTAATCTAGTCACAGTATGGTGGTATTAGTCAGGTCTGGTATGGCGGTGTAATCTAGTCACAGTATGGCGGTATTAGTCAGGACTGGTATGGCAGTGTAATCTAGTCACAGTATGGCGGTATTGGTCAGGTGTGGTGAGGCGGTTGTAAATGTGACGCCTGGAGCTATTACCTACCAATCTACCAATCCTGTGGTGAGAATTCCATCAGACAATATACAGACAGCTTTAGTCATTGATTACCAGGATTACTGGCAATATGCCCAAGGAAATCATGATGCCAATTGGTGAGTGAAGATGGGGCGTCTTCAGGTGTAGTGCCTAGGGCAACAGGAGCTGTTATTATGGCCCTGAATACAGCTATAGGCGACATTCAACTTCTCCAGCCGTTGGGAGTCAAATGCCAAGCATTTAGGTTCAAAGAATTTTGCCAAACCCAAACAGTTCAGCAAGTCCGCTCACCACTAGCTGGGAGGTCAGCTCTGCTGTAAGTCATATAGACAGGTCAGTTTTTCTATGTTTTATGGTTACCTTGTCCTCTAATCTATACATTCTATATAGATAAATGGCACAGGACCGTGCAATGGACACTTAGTACCTTCCATTGAAACGCAATTAGAACAACCAATCCTGATGGTGCCGTAAATCCTAAATGTTTGACTCTGCAGATTACTTGTGCAGGATCTCACCAGATTATAGTGGACGAATATATATAGTTCTATGCATCACTCCTGTGTCATTTATACAGTGACGCATCACAACACTGGTGGTCAATGTGGGGGGGGGGGGGGGGGGAGTGCATTGTGTGGCTGTACTGGGAATAAATTCATTGACAGGTTGGATGTTTATTGCACCGGGGGGAATATGTTCCGCTGAATAGCTGGGATTGCTTTTTATTGACAGCATGGTTATAAATGATGTTGGGTAGGTTATGAATATGTTGGACTGGGGGTTGGGAGAACATTGTATGGGGGGTTGTTGTACATTGTACTTGGGCAATACATTGTATTGTATAGGTTATTATGATATCGTATTGGGGGTAGGGAATAAAATGTACTGGAGTGCTCGGGATACAGAATTTGTATTGATGGGGAAGATAGGAAAATAGTAAAGGGGGGGTTGGGAATATGTTATATGGGGGGGGGGGGTAGTTACCTACTGGGTCTTGCCACAAGAGGGTGTTAAAAGCTTTCTTGCTGACCTATAAAAAAGGGCTCTCAGAAGCTACTTTTAGGCAGTGTACCTTTTGGTGAGAGCTTAGTGACTGCAAAACATGGCTTTACCATGAACTCCTTTAAAGACATTTTGCCCAGATCACAGAAGGGGCACCACTGGACAGAGAGAAACAGGATTGTTGTCTTCATGAATTGCCACCATTTAGGCCATTCTGACCAAACTGTTAAGAGGTGTTGGCAGCAGAGATTACAAATGGACACATATGAGGCAATGGACCAGCCAGACAAATCAGGCAGAGAGAATCTTTTTATCCACCGACAAGGACGAACAGCTCCCACAGTTTCCTTGCCCACCATCCAGACACAGGTGGCCCCTTCATTACACCCCCGGTCTCTGTCAGGACCATTTCAAAGCTCTTAGCAGAAGGAAATTTTGTGTCATGGCACCCATTATGACATCAACTGTTTGAAGTGGTATCATGAACAAGAAACCTGAACTGGACACTCTACCAATTATTCCAGGTTGTGTTTGGGATCCTATGACACTAAGGTTGGAGTATAGAGGCCTCATGATGAGTGCTTCAATCCTGGCTGTGCTGCACAGGACACACTGCCCCCTGTTGGTCGGATGATGTGGAGGACACACCTCCCCCTGCTAGTATGATAATGTGGAGAACACACTACCCCCTGATGGTGTGATCATGTAGGGTGGATACACGGTCCCCCATGCTGGTGTGATGATGTGGAAAGGGCACACTGCCCCCTGCTGGTGTAATGAATTGGAGGACATACTGCCACCTGCTGGTGTGATTATGTGGAAGATACACTGCTCCCTACTGGTGTGATGATGTGAGGGGGCACATTGCCCCCTGTTGGTGTTATGATGTGGAGAATACACTGCCCCTTGCTGGTGTGATGATGTAGAAAAGGCACACTGCCCCTTGCTGGTGTAATGATGTGGGAAAGACACACTGCCGCCTGCTGGTGTATTGATGTGGAGGATACACTGCCCCTTGCTGGTGTACTGATGTGGAGGATACACTGCCCCCTGCTGGTATAATGATGTAAGAAAGACAAACTGCCCCTTGCTGGTGTGATCATGTAGAAAAGACACACTGCCCCCTGCTGGTGTAATTATGTGGAGGACACACTGCCCCCTGCTGGTGTACTGATGTGGGCAGGACATACCGCCCCCTGCTGGTGATATAGGACCCATCACATAGGACTGTAGTCACACCTAGTAGTAAACAGGTCAGTGATATGTACAGGACATTTAACAGGCATGAATACTGAGCCTCACACAGGGTTCCCAGCAATGTCTCCCCCAGATTGCACAGTCACCAGATTGATCACTGATCCAGCATTCATAGGGAGCAGCATCACAACCTACCCATCCCAGCTGCAAAACCTCTGGGCAACTGTGCTTCAGGACACCATATGGGACTTAGCTGTACCTCATCTTATATCCAGGCTAGGGGAGACCCTCTGTAGGAAGCTGTTTTGAGTACGTGCCCCTTGTCTGTACAGCAGGGTGCTGGCCAGCAGAGAGGCTTTCACAGTGGGACAGGAGGGTTCTGCTCAGAATTAACGTTTCATATATTGCTGCCCTAGGGGAGAATATAACATACAGTCTATTCTTACATTTCCATGCTCCCCCGGTGTCCTCCTATGTCATCATCTGGTCCCAGCTGAGTGATCCCACCTCCAGGTCCGAGAGGGACTTGTCTAGCAGGGACAGCCGTCTCAGCCAATTACTGACTGAGACAGGACAGCATTGTGGCCAGTGATTGGCTGAGCAGGTGTCACTGCCAGGCGGGTCTGTCTCAGAAATGGAGGTGAGATCGTTCAGCCGGGGACTGAAGATGATGCCGGAGGACACCCAGGGAGAATGGAAAGGTAAGAATAGGTTGTTTGTTTTGTTCTGCGCCTGGGCAGCAACATATCCTCCTTGAGTATGGTATGGACTTGCAGGAATGCTACTTCCAATAGGGGGCACTAGAGATCAAGCTCTCTTCGTTTCTGGAGAAAGCTTCTTTCTATATGTTTCCCAGTGGAGTAATGCATGGCCTATAAGACTCCACACACCACTCTGGAATCACCTCTCCTCCGGGATGCCGTGTTCTCTCTCCTGACTGCACGTAACTCAGCATCATTTCCTCCGCAGCTCATCATCTCTTCATCACCATCAGTCTTACATAACACATTCTACCCACATGACATTTGTCGCCGCATCGCTCTCACAGCTTCTTTCTGACTGATTTTGTTTATTAGAGGCCTGAAGTAGAAAATGTCATCTCCGTAAGGATGAGGAGAGAAGTAGCCTGTATTCTTTGAGGTCTACACAAACATAATATCAAGAAAATGACATGCTGACACTTGGGGTACAGGACAGTGACATGCTGACACTTGGGGTACAGGATAGTGACACACTGACACTTGGGGTACAGGACAGTTACACTGACAATTGGGGTACAGGATATTGACACACTGACACTTGGGGTACAGGATAATCACACTGAGACTTGGGGTACAGTATAATAATACGCTGACACTTGGGGTACAGAATAATGACACACTGACACTTGGGGTACAGGATAGTGACACGCTGACAGGGTACAGGACACTGACCTTGGGGTACAGAATAATGACATGCTGAAACATGGGGTTCCCGGATAATAACACTGACACTTGGTGTAAAGGATGATGTACACCAGATCTGTAGGATAAGTGCAGTGTAGGAGATAGTCGTGTCGGTAGAGTTGTGTTAGGGTAGAGTAGCAGAGAGGAGGATGCCTTGAGAGTCTCAACCCATGTAGTAGTGTGCTCTGCCGGGATGTTGGAGGATGAGGTAGAATACTTAGAGGAATAAGAAGAACACCTGTGCCTGTGTATTGACCTTTGACTTCAGTCTTCACACCACTTATGCCCACTAGCGTTGGCTGAACTGTACTAATGGGTGACACAGGCCCCAGACCTTATTACCTGCGTTGAGGGGAATGTTGAGGGTTCCCTGCTGACACCCGTGCTGCAAGATAGAGTTCCTAGGCTTACTGTAACTTTGCTCTGTTTGGACCAGTTCCTGGCTCTGTGGCTGTATAGTAAACACTGCCCTGCTCTGTGATTTCTCCTAATCCACGGCGTGGGTTGAGGTTATGTTCTGGCTAGTCCTCTCCTGAGAGGTTTAACACTGCATAGTGCTTGGTGTAGGTACTTGCGAGAAGGTTGGTAACAGTCTACTGTCCTGCATCCTGACTACTGACTACTTGGAGACCTGGCAGAGGGCCAGGGCCTGAATAGGACTGCTGTGGAGAGTTGTCTAGTTTGCGTCCTTTCTTCACACTGTCCCGAACAGAAAACTCTTGCTCCTCCCCCACCCATGGGACTAACTTCCTCTACAGCATGTATGGTGCGCTGTGATTGGGTGAAAAGAGTGCAATAGAAGAACAGAGAGTAGAGGTGATAGGAAAGAAGAAAGCAGAAATCCTACTGGTCCATAGATTCTGGTAACACATAAGCACAATAACCATTTGCGATCCTTCAGCTGTGCAGCTTCCATATACCAACACACAATACAGTGACATCTAGTGGCCAACTCTTAATACTACTTTTACCATAATAAGACCACAAAAAGAACAGACTTTTGGGAAGGGTGTATGCAACAAAAAACGCACAGGAGACCGCACATCCAAAGAATCTTCACTCGTTTATTCACACCAATGCAATGCTTCGACTATAGGAACAGCCTTTCTCAAGCAGTAATGCTTGATGCTTGCACTCCTCCATTTTCTATTTCTTGCTGTCTGGTGCTGCTTTGTACAATTTTTGCTTTTTGGATGTATGCAACAGTAACACCCCTAGTGGGACACCACACATGGACTGTGTTATATATGTGGCTATACATGCACTGTGTTATATATATGTGGCTATACATAGACTGTGTTATATATATGTGGCTATACATGGACTGTTATATATGTGGCTATACATGGACTGTTATATATGTGGCTATACAAGGACTGTGTTATATTTATATACAGTATGTAGCTGAACATGGACTGTGTTATATATATGTGGCTATACATAGACTGTGTTATTTATATATGTGGCTATACATGTACTGTTATATATGTGTGGCTATACATGGATTGTGTTATATATGTGGCTGTACATGGACTGTGTTATATATGTGGCTGTACATGGACTCTGTTATATATATATATATATATATATATATATATGTGGCTCTACATGGACTCTGTTATAAATATATGTGGCTCTACATGGACTCTGTTATATATATGTGGCTATACATGGACTCTGTTATATATATGTGACTATACATGGACTCTGTTATATATATATATATATATATATATATATATATGTGCCTATACATGGACTGTTAGTGCAGAGAATTTCCTGCCTGCACATTGCGCCTTACACCATTTATACTGTACATATTTTACACCACATCTGTCTATTGTATTCCTTCCCGTTCTCCGGCTCCGTCCCCCTCCCCCTCTATAAAGCATCAGCAGATGTTCCAGGTACATGATTAAAATTGTTCTATCAAACCATGTACATTGACCTATATACAAATATTCTTCACCCCCGCACCCCGGGCACCTTCATCATTACTAATACAAGCAAAGGCGGCGAATCAGGCGCCACATCTGATCACTGGATTGCTCACATCACTACAAAGCCAGAAGGGGGAGAATCATTTCTAATGTATTATTCGTTTTATTATTATTTTTTTTTTATTTAGTTAAATACGTCGCACAGACGGCCGCAGGCTGAAACCACCATATGCCGCCGCATAGAAGCGCAACATCATTTGCATGGTATAACATAATCAAACTACAAGAGTATTTAAGTGTAAAAGAATGCTTATATCTGGAATATATATATATATATATTTATAGTTTTAGATTTTATTTTAAACATTTTTATTATGCTTTTGCCGCTTTTTAATTATTTCATTGTTTTTCATTTGTAACAAAAAAAATTACAAAAAAATTCACATAAATTTAGTTTAAAATGTTCTTGTTCGATTTCTAATTAACGTGTTATTTTTTACTTTTTATTTTTTTCAAATGATAATCCTATAGGCCTATACATTTATATTGTTTGATTTTCTTAACTTTTTTCCAAATTTTTTTTAAAAAATTTTTCATTATTTTTTTTTAATAATTGTATTTTTTTTAATTATTTTTAATTTTCTTTAAAAAAACATAAAAAAAAAATAATGAACTCCCGAAGCGCATTATATATATTTTTTTAAATGACATAAATAAAAAAAAATCAGTTTTTAATCGGTCTGGGATGAATACAAAATGAGAATTCTGTTAAAGCAATCAAAACACAAGGAATATCGCCGGCTTCTTTGTTGAAGCTGGAAGCCTTAGACAGCGTATTAATATGCATGTAGTCAATTTGTCGCCCCCCCATCCCCCACCCCATGCCTCAATAATGGACTCAAATTTCTAGTGTAAAAATAATCATAGCAAAATTAATAAAGAGAAACAATGGTGTTGTGATTGGGTTGCGGTGTTTGTTGTAATGTAATTGTCGTCGCTTCCTCTGGATGTTGTGACACATGGGACTAGCTGAAGGCATCTCGAATACATTTGTTTGTGATGGCTGAATCACAAGCAGTAGCGTTTTTGCACAAAGGATGCCACATCCATTGTTTGCGTGACATCCCCCTGATCTTCTGTTCTCCTGTTCTGCCTTAACGCTTCAGCTTCCGGTAGCTTCTCTCATTCTATAGAAAGCGTACAGACACAGCGTAGCACAGATATGGGCCTGTAGCATTGGATAGATGGTGTTTTTTTTTTTTTTAACTTTAAGGCTATGTTCATACAACGTAAGTTTTGTATTAATCACGGCCGTTGTTGTCGATTTGCAACAACGGCCGTTATTAATACAAAACTTACATTGTACTGCAGTCAGAGGGAATCCTGGCCGGAGTGTACACGGATGCGCCCACATCCTAATTCAATAGAATTGAAGTTTATCTGACCGGTACTGCAGTACCGGCCGGGATAATCTTCACTGACACCAGCCATCACAGAACAGCAGATGTCTTACGTAGTGTGAACCCGGCCTAAGGGTAACAGTTTTTGACCTATTTAGCTATTGTGACCTCAATTGTCTCTTCTTTCCATTTCAACCCGACAATATGTAAAAAATGACCGACTGGATATCCTTGTCTGGCTCCAACACTGGGGTACAACCGCCATCTTGTCCTGGTGGAAGGATTGGAGGTGCATCAGCTGCACATAACAGTGATGGTGACGGACCAGAAGATGGTGGAGATCTAGTGTCAGAGCCATTGCCCACCAGGGTTTACACTAACTACGTCACCTGACTGTAGTCATGGACTAGGCACACAATAGAAATAAAGGACCCCAGACCACAAATCCAGACCGTGTAGTGCCATGACCTATTATTATTTTTGGGGTCCTAGACTATGGAAGCAAAGTTTGTGTGCATTAGACTAGAATAGGACTAATCAGGGGCGTAACTACCACGGTAGCAGCCATAGCGGCTGCTATGGGGCCCGCCACATCAGGGGGCCCTGTGGCCTGCTCCTGCAATACACTGGGCCCCCTGAGCTGTCATCATTTGCAGCATAAGTTGGCCGAGCAGGCCTCCTGGGATCAGCAAATGTCCCTTTAACTGAAATCACTGCAGTTATGACTACACTTCACCGCTTAGTGGTCAGTCGGGAGGGGGCACAATCAAGTTTGCTATAGGGGCCCAGCCATTTCTAGTTACGCCACTGGGACTAATACTATCTGTAAGTGCAGCTGATAGTTTATAGACCATTTTATACAGCCATAGGTAAAGGGTCTGAAGGCTTTTTTTATAAATAGGGGTGTCGGAAACTTTTCTTTACACAATGACAATTCCTTTTGCTGTCAAAAGGTGCAGCTCTAGGGTATTCTCCTCCTGACAATGTCTATTATGATAGCACCTTACCAAAGCCAGATTAAGGTTATGGAAGACCATGATGAAAACGGTGGCAGAGGTTATCATTTTTATATCTGGAAGCCAAATCCCATCTGTACGCTGATATACTGTAGGATAGGTGGCTGATCAACTGCACAGCCCTCACTGTTCTATGGTAGTTATAGAGACTGATCAACCAGGTCCCATACACACTGGGGAAAAGCTGAACAAACCTTCCAATTTTTGCAGGTCCAGCCAACTGACCAATATTCATGGCAGCCTCCTGACTCCTCTCAGACCAATGATGACAGATGCCAACTTCTTTTCATCTTGGGATATAAGCTCCACTGGAAAACTGCACCCCTCAAAGTATTTAAAGTAGCATTTCATAAGTTCATAGTATTTGTGTGTGTGTGCGCATGTTTGAACTGTAACTTTTACAGGTACCTCTATAAAACATTACAGCACATGATTTGTGCTGTAATGTATTATAGAGTGAATAAGCTGTCAGTACACTTACAGCTCATTCACACTGTCAGACTTCTGCCTCCGTGCAGGGGCCTGATCGCTATATACCATAGCAGCCCAGACACACTGGGCAGCATCTGGGTTGCTATGGTATGGTAACACCCCCAACCCCCCCCCCCAACCCCCCCTCCCCCCCGCTGTGCCATCACTCGCCCGCAACAGAGCTCTGCGACCGGAAAGATCATATCATCCGGGCAGAGACCAGCCGTTCCGTGACCCGGCTTTGTTCCATGAACATAGCCTAATATTGCTCCTATATACAAGAATATAACTGCTATAATACTGCCTCCTAAATACAAGAATATAACTACTATAATACTGCTCCTATATACAAGGATATAACTACTATAATACTGCCTCCTATATACAAGAATATAACTACTATAACACTGCCCCTATATACAAGAATATAACTACTATAATACTGTTCCTATATACAGGAATATAACCATTATAATACTGCTCCTATATACAAGACTATAACTACTATAACACTGCCCCTATATACAAGAATATAACTACTATAATACTGCCCCTATATACAAGAATATAACTACTATAATACTGCCCCTATATACAAGAATATAACTACTTTAATACTGCTCCTATATACAAGAATATAACTACTATAATACTGCTCCTATATACAAGAATATAACTACTATAATACTGCCCCTATATACAAGAATATAAGTACTATAATACTGCTCCTATATACAAGAATATAACTACTATAATGATGCTCCTATATACAAGAATATAACTACTATAATACTGCTCCTATATACAAGAATATAACTACTATAATACTGCTCCTATATACAAGAATATAACTACTATAATACTGCTCCTATATACAAGAATATAACTACCATAATACTGCTCCTATATACAAGAATATAACTACTATAATACTGCCCCTATATACAAGAATATAACTACTATAATACTGCTCCTATGTACAAGAATATAACTACTATAATACTGCTCCTATATACAAGAATATAACTACTATAATATTGCTCCTATATACAATTATATAACTGCTATAATACTGCTATGATGTATGACATAAGGTTATTTTACATTGAACCATGATAGGCAGGATATGTAAGCAGAGGAGAGGATGCGAGCAGCTGCACAAACAATCCCATATACAGTAGTTCAGTGCTTCTCAATTCCAGTCCTCAGGCCTCACCAACAGGTCATGTTTTGAGGCTATCCGATACAAAGGACACCTGTGATAATACCTGATGCACTGAGTATAATTATATCACCTGTGAAATAATAAGGAAATCCTGAAAACATGACCTGTTGGTAAGGACTGAGGACTGGAATTGAGAAGCACTGCAGTAGTTGGTCGTGTACACATTACTTTTATTGTACGCTCACTTGTACAGTACATTGTTGGTAGGCTCTTGTGTCGGGCAGGTATAGTATCTGCCCATGTAAACTTTCTTCCTCTTCTGCTCTAAATGTTATGATTCTTATTTTGGCTTCTGGGCCATAGAACATAATGTTCACATAGAACTGTTGTACATTTCTTTGGAGGATGTAAACACTAGCTGCGCTCTTGCATCCATCATCAGACGCTCACTATCATAAAGTATAACTGTGCAGGGAGAGGGGACGTAATAACCGGTAAGCACAGAAATCAGTATTCGGTGAGGATCCTGCATTATGTAAGCTTTGATTATAAGGGGAGGTTTGAAGGTTTGATGGAATTGGTGAGAGCTCCCTCTGAATGAAGGTCTCCGCATGTATAATGGAGACAATTTCACAAACC
Organism: Dendropsophus ebraccatus; assembly: GCF_027789765.1. NCBI lineage: Eukaryota > Metazoa > Chordata > Amphibia > Anura > Hylidae > Dendropsophus > Dendropsophus ebraccatus. Next base: position 121,711,066 of record NC_091459.1, read on the forward strand.
AGGTGAAATACAGGTGAATTACTGTGAGTTGTGTTATCAGATGTTAACGCCTAGTTAAAATGAGTATCTCTATATCCATCCTTATCAAATCTATTAAAAAAATTCACAGGACCAATTAGAAATTAGCATTGATAAAGGACGTGGGAAAAGGGGGTGGAGGGATGGAAAGGGACACACTAAGGTTTGGGATGTAGAAGTCCATTACATATCATACCCATCTCAGTCTATGGCAGGCACTGACATAGAAACATAGAAGATTGATGGCAGAAAAAGACCTCTGGGTTCATCTAGTCTGCCCTTTTAGTAATTCCTTTCTTATAATTTTAGGATAGATATATGTATATACCAGGTAGGTTTACATTCCGTTATTGTAGATTTACCAATCACATCTGCTGGAAGTTTGTTCAAAGTATCTACTACTCTTTCAGTAAAGTAATATTTTCTCATGTTGCTTCTGATCTTTCCCACAAGTAACCTCTCACTGTCTCCTTTTGTTTTTGTGTTCAGTTTCTTCCCTCCTGAACCTTATTTAGTCCTGTAACATACCTAAAGGTTTCAATCATGTCCCCTCTTTCTCTTCTTTCCTCCAGACTATACAGAGTCCTTAAGTCTTTCCTGATATGTTTTATGCCTGACACCCTGCACCATTTTTGTAGCCTGTTTTTGGACCTGTTCTATTTTACCAGTATCCTTTTTGTAGGTGAGGTCTCCAGAACTGGACACAGTATTCCAGATGTGGTCTCACTAGAGCTCTATACAGCGGGATCCCAACCTTCCTCTTCCTACTGGTTATACCTCTAGCTATATAGCCCAGCATACCAATACATATATATATATATATATATATATATATATATATATATATATATATACAGACCAGCATACCAATATATATACAGCCCAGCATACCATTATATATATACAGCCCAGCATACCATTATATATACAGCCCAGCATACCACTATATATACAGCCCGGCCTACCATTATAAATATACAGGCCAGCATACCATTATATATATATATATACAGCCCAGCATACCATTATATATACAGCCCAGCGTACCATTATATATACTGCCCAGCATACCACTATATATACAGCCCAGCCTACCATTATATATATATATATATATATATATATATATATATACAGCCCAGCATACCATTATATATACAGCCCAGCATACCACTATATATACAGCCCAGCCTACCATTATATATATATATATATATATATATATACAGCCCAGCATACCATTATATATACAGCCCAGCATACCACTATATATACAGCCCAGCCTACCATTATATATATATATATATATATACACAGACCAGCATACCATTTGCTTTTCGCACAGCCTGGTTGCACTGGTGACTCATTTTAAGGCTGTCACAAATCACCTCCCCTAAATCTTTCTCTTCTGAAGTCTTTTCCAACACAGTACTGTCGATATGCTACTCAGATAGAGGATTCCTCCTCCCCAAATGCATTATTTTACATACAAGTCCATTACATATCATACCCATCTCAGTCTATGGCAGGCACTGACATAGAAACATAGAAGATTGATGGCAGAAAAAGACCTCTGGGTTCATCTAGTCTGCCCTTTTAGTAATTCCTTTCTTATAATTTTAGGATAGATATATGTATATACCAGGTAGGTTTACATTCCGTTATTGTAGATTTACCAATCACATCTGCTGGAAGTTTGTTCAAAGTATCTACTACTCTTTCAGTAAAGTAATATTTTCTCATGTTGCTTCTGATCTTTCCCACAAGTAACCTCTCACTGTCTCCTTTTGTTTTTGTGTTCAGTTTCTTCCCTCCTGAACCTTATTTAGTCCTGTAACATACCTAAAGGTTTCAATCATGTCCCCTCTTTCTCTTCTTTCCTCCAGACTATACAGAGTCCTTAAGTCTTTCCTGATATGTTTTATGCCTGACACCCTGCACCATTTTTGTAGCCTGTTTTTGGACCTGTTCTATTTTACCAGTATCCTTTTTGTAGGTGAGGTCTCCAGAACTGGACACAGTATTCCAGATGTGGTCTCACTAGAGCTCTATACAGCGGGATCCCAACCTTCCTCTTCCTACTGGTTATACCTCTAGCTATATAGCCCAGCATACCAATACATATATATATATATATATATATATATATACAGACCAGCATACCAATATATATACAGCCCAGCATACCATTATATATATACAGCCCAGCATACCATTATATATACAGCCCAGCATACCACTATATATACAGCCCGGCCTACCATTATAAATATACAGGCCAGCATACCATTATATATATATATATATACAGCCCAGCATACCATTATATATACAGCCCAGCGTACCATTATATATACTGCCCAGCATACCACTATATATACAGCCCAGCCTACCATTATATATATATATATATATATATATATATATACAGCCCAGCATACCATTATATATACAGCCCAGCATACCACTATATATACAGCCCAGCCTACCATTATATATATATATATATATATATATATATACAGCCCAGCATACCATTATATATACAGCCCAGCATACCACTATATATACAGCCCAGCCTACCATTATATATATATATATATATATATATATATATATATATATATATATATATACATACACAGACCAGCATACCATTTGCTTTTCGCACAGCCTGGTTGCACTGGTGACTCATTTTAAGGCTGTCACAAATCACCTCCCCTAAATCTTTCTCTTCTGAAGTCTTTTCCAACACAGTACTGTCGATATGCTACTCAGATAGAGGATTCCTCCTCCCCAAATGCATTATTTTACATTTGGAAACATTGAACTTCAATTTCCAATGTTTGGACCACTTATCTAGTAATGCTAAATCATTTTCCATATTACTGACACCTCCAGGAATATCAACCCTATTGCACACTTTTGTGTCGTCAGCGAACAGACAAACTTTACCTTACTTGTGACTTACAAACATATTACAGGGGGAGCAGACTCTAGGGCTACTGAATTTATGATTTTGCGCACAGAATAATGATAGGGAAACCTATGCCAGCTCAAAGCTGACGTAGGTTTCCCTCCAAGCTCTCAGTATTTATGTAGAGGCAGTGCGCCTTTACATAAATCTGCGTACTGTCCATGCTGCGAAAAAAAATGTAAGCCCGGTGCAAAAGACACCAGACTTAATAAATGTCCCCCATACTGTATATACATATCCATATGCACACACTGAATAAACACATACATACACATCAATAAGCAGACTGATACACACACTCACACCACATATACAGTACACATCCATATAAACCCATAGCCACACACTGCATATATAGACATACAGTAACATCCATATACAAACTGCCTTTACACATACATACACTTACTTTCCCAGCTAAACCAGCAGTCTTCTAAAGCAGCAGGACAGCAGCTTTTGAACAGTTACAGGAGACACAGGTCTTCGGGAGGAGGATAAGGTACAGTACAAGAGAGGATGGGGCACAGTACAAGAGAGGATGGCAAATGGAGCTGCTTCCACTTAAGCTTCCTTCTCTTCTCCCATCTAGACTGCAGGACAGTAGGAAACAGTGCAGAGGAAAGTATAATTCATTGCAGAAACTGTGGCTAGCCATCCAGGGAAGAAGCTGCAGAGAGTAATGTAGTTAGAGGCCCTGACAGAGCCCCCTGTATTACAGAGGACTAATAGTATCTGTACTACATAGCCCCCTACAGACTGAAATCCAGACAGGACAAACCAGATCAAGAAGGGAGAGGAGACCAGGCTAAGCAAGGGAGAGGCCCTTCTAGCAATTGCCCGAAATTCCAGGTGGCCAGTCTAGCCCTGACAGGAACTGTCCAGAGCAGTAACAAATCCCAATAGAAAACTTTTATTGCTCTGGACAGTTCCTGACATGGACAGAGGTGGCAGCAGAGAGCACTGTGTCAGACTGGAAAAAAATACACCATTTCCTGCAGGACATACAGCAGCTGATAAGTAGTGGAAGACTTGAGATGTTGTAATAGAAGTAAATTACAAATCTGTATAACTTTCTGACACCAGTTGATTTAAAAACAATTATTTCCCTTGAAGCACCTCTCTAAGATGACTTTACACATGAATTTGATTATTTGACTAGCAATGGTTACCTCTCAATTGTCTCTTGGGATGATGTTGGAGAAGCCAAGGATTAGGCATTGGAAACTAGACAACCCAGGACCTTTCGTTCTTAAGAGAGATACAAGAGGTGTCTCGCAGCATTGGTGACCCGGAGACGACTGAAGATAGCTGTCCAGCAAACAAGGTCTCAGCCGACAGCTATGTGATATGTATGGAGGGTTCTCAGAACTTTACAAATGGTGGAGTCCCTCTGATGGAGTTGTAGTTCATGGTAATTGCCTGATGTAGTGACTATGACCAGAAACTCAATAAAACCAATAGATAACCTTAACAATCATGTGCATTGATTCCAATCAGCCATATTAGTCTTCTATCCTGACTACCCCTTAGCAAAAGATTCCTCAATCTGTGGCAAAACTACTACTCCCAACATACTATGAGAGCAGAGGTTAAGGAACACTGTGTCCTATCAGGATGTCTTATCGGATTCTGCGAACTATTAAAATCTAGTAAAACAGGTACTAGTGGTATGAGAACATATATTTTTAGAGTTATCTTATACTTGGATGGAAGTTATACAAAGGCTAAACCTCTCAAACCTTTCATCCTTCTGCTTCCCCAGGATGTGATCATGACGATCATGGAATCCATCTGTATATCAGCGTTAGTGTTCCTAAAGGGAGAGATACAATAAACTCGGCCAGGAAAACAGCATTAGGAAATCATGTTTGTTATCCTCCTGCTCCCAATCAGTCAGTGACCTTCTTCATCAGCTGCAAGCAATGGCTGACCTTCATGTGTGCCGAACGGGGAACGGCAGCTCTATAGTGTAGCAGCCCCCTACCAGAATATCTTCCCTATCTACACATCATGTACAGGGGTATAACAAGTAATCATAATGGCCCAGGGCAGTAGGGAAGACAACTCAAATGCTGGGCTGTATAGCTAGAGGTATAACCAGAAAGAGAGGATATTAATAAAATAGAATGGGTCCAGGACAGGCTACAAAAATGGTGGATGGTCTGAAGCATAAAACACTTTAAATATATTTATTATAATACTGCCCCCTAAGTACAAGAAGAATAAAACTACTATAATACTGCCTCCTATATACAAGGGGGCGAAACAGTAGGGGGCACTGTTGGCCGGGATAGCTTGGCAGTTTTGTGGCTACTAGGTTGGTGTGGGTCACTTGGGTACTTGTCACCATAGCCTGGAGTGGCGTTGGTACCCACCCCCGGTTACACAGGCACTGCTTCCTCAGGTCTGAGTGATCCTGGTGTGTAGGTGCAAAATGATTGACAGAGTGCAGTAGCTTAGCCAGGATAGCGTCCATTTACTGAGGTACTTTTTCAGTGCAATACACTATATAACTACTATAATACAGCCCCCTATGTATAATAATATAACTACTCTAATACTCCTTCTATATACAAGAATATAACTACTAAAATACTGAGGTTCTTTATTCAGCACATCACATCAAAAGAGGGAAAGGGAGGACAGGTGGACTTGAGGGCGTGTACGCAGCTGTTTCACGCCTACTGGCGCTTCTTCCTGCAGAGGACCTCTCAGCAGGAAGAAGTGCCAGTGGGCGTGAAACGGCTGTCCTGAGTATGTTTCCTGTAATAGCATGCAAGATGTCAGCTCATCAGGTTTTAAAATCAAGATGAGAACGCAACAGGAGTGACGGCAGCAGACCCATGCTCTCTTTTATGGCCCAAAGATTGTCCGGGGTTTCCCTCCTGTAGCTCCCCGCGGCCCTCCCCGCTTATTGTCTGTGTGTATTAGCAAAGACAGCAAGTGGGGAAAGAGGAGGATATGAGCACTAATCTGACAGGTGGGCGCATGCGTCCTCCAGTAAATCTGGCTGTGTAATACGGCCCTCAGTTGTGTAGGTGTAAATATTACCCCATGGTTTCGGAACGACTGCACTCAGCGCTGTTCATAGACATCCAGCAGGTCATGATGGCCAGTTCCTGACAGACCATTGGTTTGGCTGCCGGTGGATGTCAGGTGGAGGTAAACAGCAATTCAGTATCCATTTATCTCAAGGAGCACTGTAATGGTCCTTTCACACGGAACGATTTATCGTACGTGTAAACGCAGCGAACGATCAAATGACGAGCGAGAAACCGTTCATTTTGATCTTTCAACATGTTCTCAAATTAACGTTGGTCGTACGCAAAAAATTTGCAGATCGTTCAGTGTAAGCATTCTTTCAACGATTTCACCTATGTGTGAGGTAGGCTTAAGCGATTGCAAAACAATCGCAAAACGATCGCATAACGATTTTTCCGTACGATGTATCGTTCCGTCTAAATGCTGATCGTTATAAAAAAAACATTGTTCATTCAAAATCGTTAATCGTGCTATTGGGCGAATTATCGCTCTGTGTAAAAGTACCATTAAGGCCTTATTACACCAATTGATTTTTGGCTGAATTTTGCCAATGATCATCCATTACAGCTGATAATTGCTTGATGTCATAGGTAATGTTAAAAAGCGATGATCATCCGACATGCACAATGTCGGCTGATCCTTGTATTTCAACATGTTGAATTAAAACAATGACCATAGCATCAATTTGTCTGTGTAATAGGAGCTGTTATCTTCTATGGGTCACCTGAAAACTTAAGGGGGGGGGGGGGTCTCGCAGCACATCTTATTTATGTGGGGTCCTTATCAAAGGAAATTAGTAAATGAAGTCACTAGAAACCTCTGCTTGCTGTTATCCAATAGAAGCCTGCGTTGTGTCATGGCCTGGTCATGTGGTCACACCCAGCTGCTACAGTGATCAGAAATCTAGGATATAAGGAGCCCATCACATGACCAGGGCTTAGCTGTAATCAATGCAGGATACAGAATGACAGCAAGCAGAGATCCTGAAAACTCTGAGGATCTAAGAACTGAGGATTGTAGAACTTTCCATTCCACATGTATTGTGAGTATCCGGAATCCCCCTTTAGGCTATGTTCCCACTTCAAAAAAAACACGGCCATATTTCATAACAACGGTTGTATTTGCGCAAACAACGGCCGTTATTTTACAAATACGGCAAATACTGCCATTGTTATGAAATACGGTCGTGTTTTTTACGTAAGGTGCGTCTGGCTGGACGATCTTGTAGTGAGACGCCTCCCTCCATTGTGACCCTTTGTTGCTCGCTTGTTCTTCTCACTTTGTGTAGACCCCCCCCTCCATCGATGTCAGGACCCCGCACGGGATAGTTTCTTAATTCCGTCTTGTTACTAAGTAACGGCCTTTGTTGATCGCAGTGTTTAATTAACCGCAGGACACGTGACTCCCAATCCCGTAGTCAGGGTACATAGTGTGACGGTGCCCCCGCTCTGTGCAGCTATATAGGCAGCAAACAAAGGGGCTGCTGTACAGTAGTGACTGGCGGACCCTCCCATCACTCATCCTGTCACCGGGGTCCTGGACGCCCCCATTCATTACCCACATGACCGTTCCTGTTTATTTCTCACCTATCCACTCCAATCAGTCAGCTCAATGAGAATCCATTAATGCGTATCACCTGGGTATCTAGATGTCTCATATCAATGAGTGACTATTCCAATAGATACAATAAAACACACTCTCCTGAAGTACTTTGTGCTGCTGGGAACCCTGCTTACTTGTGACTATTCCTCCTGAAAGGCGTTGAGCTGCAGAGACCCTGCTCCTTCTGCTAATGGTTTAAGGACTACATGCTCTTGTCCTGAAATACTCTGTGCTGCTGGGGACCTTGCTTCTCCTACTATGTAATGCTTAGCCTGTGACATTCCACAGTATCCGCACACTCTGTGTGGTCCCTACACCATTGGGTGACTTCTTACATGATCAGCACACTCCTAAAATCCTCTGTGCTGCTGGGGAACCTGCTTCTGCTACTGTGTAACACTGAGCCTGTGTATATCCTGCAAGATCCGCACACTCCTCCTGAAATGACTTCCTATGACTTCCCACATCATGAGCTCACTCTTATTCTGAAATACTCTGTGCTGCTTTGAGCCCTGTTGTGAGCCTCCATATTTCCACAAGATCAGTGCACATCTCTTGTGAAATACATGCTAAGCATACATCCTCCTAAAATACTCTGTGCTGCTGGTTCCCTCTTACATGTTCTCACCAACCTCATCACAAGAAAACCAGTAACTGCACCCACAAGATCAGCACATCCTCTCCTGAAATACTCTGTGCTGCTGGTTCCCTCTTACATGTTCTCACCAACCTCATCACAAGAAGATCAGTACCTGCACCCACAAGATCAGCACATCCTCTCCTGAAATACTCTGTGCTGCTGGTTCCCTCTTACATGTCCTCACCAACCTCATCACAAGAAAACCAGTAACTGCACCCACAAGATCAGCACATCCTCTCCTGAAGTACTCTGGTGAGAACATGTAAAAGGGAATCAGCAGCACAGAGTATTTCAGGAGAGGATGTGCTGATCTTGTGGGCGCAGTTACTGGTCTTCGTGTGATAAGGTCGGTGAGGACATGTAAGAGGGAACCAGCAGCACAGAGTATTTCAGGAAAGGATGTGCTGATCTTGTGGACTCAGTTACTGATCTTCATGTGATGAGGTTGGTGAGAACATGTAAAAGGGAACCAGCAGCACAACCTCATCACACGAAGATCAGTAACTGCGTCCACAAGATCAGCACATCCTCTCCTGAAATACTCTGTGCCGCTTGCTCCATGAGTGTTTGCCTCTGACTTGTTTCATCCTCCTCCTCCTCCTCCTCCCATCATGTCTATGTCACATATAACCTTGTATTGTATTAACTTGTAAGAGGACAGGTCACTGCCCCCACAAAACACATCCCCCTCCTTAAATACTCTGTGCCGCTGGGGGCCCTACACCTTCTACCATTATCGGTGACCTCCTACTTGTCTCCATTCTCTTCCTTACATCACGACGCGGCTCCTGTGTTACAAACAGCCCTGCCCTCACTAACATCATGATCTGAGAGGTTAGTTCACTGCCGTCAACACGGTCCTGAAATACTCTGTGCTGCCAGAGAACAGGCTAAATGCTTGTAGCCATATGCTGAGAGTAATGGGCAGGCTGGAGGTCAGGTCCGCACTGATGGGCTATGCTGCAGGCCATCCCTCCTACCTAGAGGTGAGATAATGAAGACGCGGCCTGAATACAGCGCAGAGCCGCACACAGTTCATTATTTATCTGTCAGCATTACATGGCGGCCAGAAGACAATTAATATTGGCCGGGGATGATTTGTCGGAGTCGGTAATGAAGCTTTGTGCGCCAGGCATACTTTGTCTTCATTGTTTGGAACCTGCACAATATTACGGTGTCAATAGAAAACAAATCACCATAATCCACTCATATCATTGTACATATATAATGCTTAGAAGTGGTATTGGAGCTGTCACTCACTGGGTATGCATTGCGGCTAGAATCAAATATCTGCAATTCACTAAGAAATATGATGTCATACAGTCCAGGCTTCTAGAGATGTGAGAAACAAGCCAGAAAACCATCTATTCCGCTACCAGAAGAGTGTAGTGGGCATGCTCTGTCACCTGTGTTGAGGTTACAGTGCATGTAATGTAAAGCAGCTGAGCTGTGAACGGCATGGGCAGATGTGGTGACCCCCGGTGTGAGGGTACGGCCGGTTACTGGCCAGATAGTTAAGCGTGACGCCAGTCCTATGGTGGTTGGCCAAGATATAGCCTTGCCGCCTTGCACGGTGGTAATTTGTTGTGACGCCAGTGCCGATTGGGCACACAGGTATGGTGGCACACCTGCTTTTGTTTTAATGGGCTGGCTATACCTTGTTCCCCTGTAGACAGTGACCTGCCGGGTTGTTGCAGGGTCCATTGGGTACTTATCAAGGTGGTCCAGAGTGGAATAGTGACTCACCCGGACTATTGGTACTGCCACCCACAGAAAGGGGAGAAGACCCAAGGAAGATGTGTATGTTGTGTCGATGCTTGACAAGGAATCACAGAGTCTCTTTAGTATAAATAGAACCTTGTTTACTCTGAAGATACTTGAGGTTGGCAGCAGATAATACAGCTTTGCCTTCATACAATACTTTACACTTAATAAGTTACTTAATACTTCGTAGTCCAGATCTGTACTGAGAGAAGAAGGAGTGATACACTCGTACTGACTGGGTTGCATGATGAGAGGTATGAAATAGGATGAGAAGAGTAGAGAAGAGGATGTCCAGAGAGTCCCAATCCAAGTAGTACTGTGCTCTGCCGGAACTTCGGAGGGAGAAATAAAAGAATACTACTCTCAAGTATTCTAGAGAGTAGAGAGATTACTTGTGCTTGTGTTTTGACTTTTTGGTCTTAGTGCCACCTATTGCCCACCAGTGTTGAGTGACCCATCCTAGAATGTGACACAAGCCCCAAACCTTGTTACCTGGGATGAGCGGTATGCTGAGGGTTCCCTGCTTACACCCGTGCTGCGAGATAGAGTTTATAGGCTTATAGCAACTTTGCTCTATCCGGATCAGTTCCTTACTTCTTTATAAATACTGTCCTGCACTGTGTTCCTCCTTTTCCACGGCGTGGGCTAGGATGATCCCTGACTTGTCCTCTCTAGTTGTAGCTTAACACTGCATAGTGTGTTGTGAGGTTGCTTGAGGAGAAACTGTTTCTAGCAGTATGTGCTCTGGTCTACGTCTAGACTACACACTGAGACTGGGGACCTAGCAGGGGCCAGGACCCAACTTGGCTGCTGTAGAGAGCGTTCTGGCTTGCGTCCTTCCTCTACAGAATCCAAAGACAAAAGACCCTACACTTCCTCTACCCATGTGACTTCCTTCCTACAGTGCATGTAAGGTGTGCTGTGAGTGGGTGAAGAGTGCGTATGTAAAAGTAAAGAGAGAGATGATAGGTGAGAAGAAGAAAGAACTCTCATTGGTGTACAGATCCCTGTGGTACATAAGCAAAACAATAACCCTTTGGGTACTACAGCTGTGCAATATCTGGATATACATGGTTATAACAGCGACATCTTATGGCAAAACTCTGGCAAAATCCCACCCTAACTGGAGACAAGAGTGGTGCTGTTTCAGGAAGAAAATGGCCATGTTTTTCTAACGCTGGATAAACCCTTTAATTTAGAGGAATCGAGGCCCCATCAGTAACAATGATTATAGGACAGTAGCATAGTACATTACAGGGGACAGTGATACAGTACATTACAGGGGACAATGGCACAGAACAATAGAGACGACATGGGTCTAGTACATTAGAGGGGACAGTGACACAGTACATTAGAGGGGACAGTAATAAAGTACATTACAGGGGACAGTGGTACAGTATATTACAGGGGGCAGTGGCACAGTACAATAGAGACGACACGGGTCTAGTACATTAGAGGGAACAGTGGTACAGTACATCAGGGGACAGTGGCACAGTACATAAGAGGAGGCAGTGGTACAGTACATCAGGGGACAGTGGCACAGTACATAAGAGGAGGCAGTGGTACAGTACATTAGACAGGACAGTAGTGCAATACATTATGGGTGACTGTGACACAGTACATTAGAGAACAGGGGCATGGCACATTAGAGGGGACAGTGGTGCTGTATACTAAGAAGGACAGTGGTAGAGAGGACATGGGTATACTACATTAGAGGAGGCAGTGGTGCAGTCATACCTCCCAACTTTTGCAAAGAGCAAAGAGGGACATGTGCGCCGCGGTCCCCATAGCCATGCCCCCATAGCGACCCTCCATAGCAACCCTCCATAGCCACGCCCCCATAGCAACCCTCCATAGCCACGCCCCCATAGCAACCCTCCATAGCCACTCCCCTACAGTCACCACATGCTGCTGACTGAATAGTGCCCCATACAGTATCCAATCCCACCAAAAATGCCCTATATAGTATCCAATCCCCCATTATAGTGCCCCACACAGTATCCAATGCCCCCATATAGTGACCAACATAGTATCCAATCCCCCACATAGTGCCCCACATAGTGTCCAATCCCCCACATAGTGCCCCACATAGAATCCAATCCCCCACATAGTGCCCCACATAGTATCCAATGCCCCCATATAGAGCCCCACATAGTAGCATATGTCCCCATATAGTGCCCCACATAGTAGCCAATGCCCCCATATAGTGCCCCACATAGTAGCCAATCCCCATATAGTGCCTACATAGTAGCCAATCCTGCCATATAGTGCCCCACATAGTAGCCAATCCCCATATAGTACCCCACATAGTAGCCAATCCCCCCATATAGTGCCCCACATAGTAGCAAATCCCCCCATATAGTGCCCACATAGTAGCCAATCCCCATATAGTGCCCCACATAGTAGCCAATCCCCCATATAGTGCCCCACATAGTATCCAATCCCCATATAGTGCCCCACATATTAGCCAATGCCCCCATATAGTGCCCCACATAGTAGCCAATGCCCCCATATAGTGCCCCACATAGTAGCCAATCCCCATATAGTGCCCCACATAGTAGCCAATCTCCATATAGTGCCCCACATAGTAGCCAATCCCCCATATATGCCCACATAGTAGCCAATCCCCCCATATAGTGCCCCACATAGTAGCCAATCCCCATATAGTGCCCCACATAGTAGCCAATCCCTCCATATAGTGCCCCACATAGTAGCCAATCCCCCATAGAGTGCCCCACATAGTAGCCAAACCCCCATAGAGTGCCCACATAGTAGCCAATGCCCCCATATATGCCCCACATAGTAGCCAATCCCCCATATAGTGCCTCACATAGTAGCCAATCCCCCATATATGCCCCACATAGTAGCCAATGCCCCCAATGCCCCATATATTCCTCACATAGTAGCCAATCCCCCATATAGTGCCCCACATAGTAGCCAATCCCCCATATAGTGCCCCACATATTATTAAATCCCCCCATATAGTAGCCAATCCCCCATATAGCGCCCCACATAGTAGCCAATCCCCATATAGTGCCCCACATAGTAGCCAATCCCTCCATATAGTGCCCCACATAGTAGCCAATCCCCCATAGAGTGCCCCACATAGTAGCCAATCCCCCATAGAGTGCCCCACATAGTAGCCAAACCCCCATAGAGTGCCCCACATAGTAGCCAATCCCCCATAGAGTGCCCCACATAGTAGCCAATCCCCCATAGAGTGCCCCACATAGTAGCCAATCCCCCATAGAGTGCCCCACATAGTAGCCAAACCCCCATAGAGTGCCCCACATAGTAGCCAATCCCCATATAGTGCCCCACATAGTAGCCAATCCCTCCATATAGTGCCCCACATAGTAGCCAATCCCCCATAGAGTGCCCCACATAGTAGCCAATCCCCCATAGAGTGCCCCACATAGTAGCCAATCCCCATATAGTGCCCCACATAGTAGCCAATCCCTCCATATAGTGCCCCACATAGTAGCCAATCCCCCATAGAGTGCCCCACATAGTAGCCAATCCCCATATAGTGCCCCACATAGTAGCCAATCCCTCCATATAGTGCCCCACATAGTAGCCAATCCCCCATAGAGTGCCCCACATAGTAGCCAAACCCCCATAGAGTGCCCACATAGTAGCCAATGCCCCCATATATGCCCCACATAGTAGCCAATCCCCCATATAGTGCCTCACATAGTAGCCAATCCCCCATATATGCCCCACATAGTAGCCAATGCCCCCAATGCCCCATATATTCCTCACATAGTAGCCAATCCCCCATATAGTGCCCCACATAGTAGCCAATCCCCCATATAGTGCCCCACATATTATTAAATCCCCCCATATAGTAGCCAATCCCCCATATAGCGCCCCACATAGTAGCCAATCCCCATATAGTGCCCCACATAGTAGCCAATCCCTCCATATAGTGCCCCACATAGTAGCCAATCCCCCATAGAGTGCCCCACATAGTAGCCAATCCCCCATAGAGTGCCCCACATAGTAGCCAAACCCCCATAGAGTGCCCCACATAGTAGCCAATCCCCCATAGAGTGCCCCACATAGTAGCCAATCCCCCATAGAGTGCCCCACATAGTAGCCAAACCCCCATAGAGTGCCCCACATAGTAGCCAATCCCCATATAGTGCCCCACATAGTAGCCAATCCCTCCATATAGTGCCCCACATAGTAGCCAATCCCCCATAGAGTGCCCCACATAGTAGCCAATCCCCCATAGAGTGCCCCACATAGTAGCCAATCCCCATATAGTGCCCCACATAGTAGCCAATCCCTCCATATAGTGCCCCACATAGTAGCCAATCCCCCATAGAGTGCCCCACATAGTAGCCAATCCCCATATAGTGCCCCACATAGTAGCCAATCCCTCCATATAGTGCCCCACATAGTAGCCAATCCCCCATAGAGTGCCCCACATAGTAGCCAAACCCCCATAGAGTGCCCACATAGTAGCCAATGCCCCCATATATGCCCCACATAGTAGCCAATCCCCCATATAGTGCCTCACATAGTAGCCAATCCCCCATATATGCCCCACATAGTAGCCAATGCCCCCAATGCCCCATATATTCCTCACATAGTAGCCAATCCCCCATATAGTGCCCCACATAGTAGCCAATCCCCCATATAGTGCCCCACATATTATTAAATCCCCCCATATAGTAGCCAATCCCCCATATAGCGCCCCACATAGTAGCCAATCCCCATAGAGTGCCCCACATATTATCCAATCCCCCCATATAGTGCCCCACATATTATCCAATCCCCCCATATAGTGCCCCACATATTATCCAATCCCCCCATATAGTAGCCAATCCCCCATATAGTGCCCCACATAGTAGCCAATCCCCCATAGAGTGCCCCACATAGTAGCCAATCCCCCATAGAGTGCCCCACATAGTAGCCAAACCCCCATAGAGTGCCCACATAGTAGCCAATGCCCCCATATATGCCCCACATAGTAGCCAATGCCCCCATATATGCCCCACATAGTAGCCAATCCCCCATATATGTCCCACATAGTAGCCAATCCCCCATATAGTGCCCCACATAGTAGCCAATCCCCCATATATGCCCCACATAGTAGCGAATGCCCCCATATATGCCCCACATAGTAGCCAATGCCCCATATAGTGCCCCACATAGTAGCCAATCCCCCATATAGTGCCACACATATTATCCAATCCCCCCATATAGTGCCCCACATATTATCCAATCCCCCCATATAGTGCCCCACATATTATCCAATCCCCCCATATAGTGCCCCACATATTATCCAATCCCCCCATATAGTAGCCAATCCCCCATATATGCCCCACAGAGTAGCCAATACCCCCCATTTGTGTGGCCCCAGCGGAAAAAATAATAAACCAGTAACTCACCTGTCCTCCGGTCCCAGCAGCTCCTCTCCCGGCAGGGCGTGCACTCCCGTCATCCTCCGGGGCGGGCAGCAGGGGACAGAGACACTGACTGTACCGGAAGTGATTCATGATAGAGGCTGCAGGTCACTTCCGGCACAGTCAGTGTCTGTATACTCCGCTGCCCGCCCCAGAGGATGATGGGAGTGCGTGCTCTGCCGGGAGAGGAGCTGCTGGGACCGGAGGACAGGTGAGTTATTGGTTTATTGTTTTTTTCGCTGGGGCCACATATAATCCGAACACGGGGGTCCGTTCCGGAAAACAAGACTGTTCCACGAAATCTGGGACGGTTGGGAGGTATGGGTGCAGTACATTAGAGGAGGCAGTGGTGCAGTACATTAGAGGAGACAGTGGTGCAGTACATTAGAGGGGACAGTGATGCAGGACATTAGAGGACAGTGGTACAGTACATTATAGGGGACAGTAGCATAGTACATTAGACAGGGCAGTGGCACAGTACATTAGAGGGGACAGTGGTACAGTACATTAAGTACATTAGAGGGTACAGTGGCACAGTACATTAGCGGGGACAGTGGCACGGTACATTAGCGGAAACAGTGGTACAGTACATTAGAGGAGGCAGTGGTACAGTACATTAGAGGAGGCAGTGGTACAGTACATTAAGTACATTAGAGAGGACAGTGGCACAGTACATTAGCGGAAACAGTGGTACAGTACATTAGAGGAGGCAGTGGTACAGTACATTAGAGGAGGCAGTGGTACAGTACATTAAGTACATTAGAGAGGACAGTGGCACAGTACATTAGCGGAAACAGTGGTACAGTACATTAGAGGAGGCAGTGGTACAGTACATTAGAGGAGGCAGTGGTACAGTACATTAAGTACATTAGAGAGGACAGTGGCACAGTACATTAGCGGAAACAGTGGTACAGTACATTAGAGGAGGCAGTGGTACAGTACATTAAGTACATTAGACGGGACAGCGGTACAGTACATTAGCGGAAACAGTGGTACAGTACATTAGAGGAGGCAGTGGTACAGTACATTAAGTACATTAGAGAGGACAGTGGCACAGTACATTAGCGGGGACAGTGGCACGGTACATTAGCGGAAACAGTGGTACAGTACATTAGAGGAGGCAGTGGTACAGTACATTAGAGGGGACAGTGGCATAGTACAGTAGGACACAGTGGCTAAGTAGGGGACACTGGTATTACTAAATTATGTAAGAGGGCACAATTAGTTTCTGTAGTATACTATCTTCACCTGTTTTATCCCTGATATGTCCAATGCTCCCACTCTGGTCCACTATGTTTGCTTCCCTGCAAATATTACCTGCCCAGTCACTGGCTTTAGGGGTCTTGTGCCATGTACTACTTAGGGCAGTGATTAACTACAGGATATATACAGGGGCATCATCCCTGCAATGAAGTAAAGAAAGCTGACAGAGAGGAGCGGCAGAACTGGGCACAGCAGAGATAAAACAGGTGAGGAGACCACATTTTTTTTCGCTATTTTCCGATCAGGGATTGTCCGGCATTGCGTTACAATAGTAGAACATAGTATCCAGCATAAGGTGTAAGGATCCAAAGACATCCGAGTAGCAAACTTTGCAGATAAGAAATGTGACTGAAAGAAGTCTGAACTTCAGAGAAGTTCGGAAGGGAGAACTGGAAGGAAGCAACTAACAGGCCAGGAGTAGAGATGAACTAGATGGGCCAAGTAGAGGATGTAACATCACCCCCATGGCACTGTATGATTGTAAATATTTGTGGACTGAGAAAGCACTGGCCCCATAGGACCCAACAAGGTCGCAGTCTGATGTGCTCGGCTATGATGAGATTGCTCCTGTTTTCTCCCGTTAAATGAATGAAAACTATAACGTATGTTCCTGGATTTGTCTACTCTCCCCCCCCCCCCCCTCGCCCTCCCACTCTTCCATTATCCCTGTAGGTGTCTGGCATCTCTCACTCACAGCACGGCCCTGGCACACCACTCCACCATATGATCATACCACCGCATGATGACGCTGAGGGGCCTCTGAATGCATGTTTCATGATGACACATCTGCATTCAGGTGGTGCTCCAGCAATCCGAGTCTCCAGCCAGGAGAATGGGGAATCCTGGAGATACTGGGAGAAGCCTATGGAGATGTACAGAGGAGCGAGGGCGGCTGTGTACATACAACGGCTGCTCCAATTACTCTGATTACATCAAAACATTGTCAGACTCTATCTGTTCCACCGCCACCCCCTCCTATCTATGGATATATGTGTCTCCAGAAAAAAATCAGCCGTCCTTGGTTGTGCATGGTTATCTCCAGAAGAGATCCAGATTATATTCTGGAACAGAACCAAATGTCGCAGATGTTCTATCACATGTCTATAGGGCGGCATCCAGCAGTCTGCTCTGCTCTGTTCTCTGGGGCTGCAGAGGAAGCAGCGTCTGCGAGTAACGCCAATGTACCCTTGCGGCGTATCTCATCCCATCACCTACATCCCAGCTGCGAGGAGTCACCGTATACAATACAGAGCAGTCACACACCGAGGTAACGGCATATGGCGAAAACATCCAGGAGCGTATGGGCTGAAATCACTGAGGAATCTCTAGAGTACAAGCACATGACAGTGAAAAGGAGGTCAACAATATCAGCCTGATATACAACTGCGCAAAATAATAAACTCTCCCAGCAGATAAAAACAAACGTCTGTATCTGGCTCCCTACCACTGCTACCACATCAACTGTCTAAAATAAAAGTTACTTCCTGTCTAAATTACTATGCATAGTGGGAAGTATTATAGTAGTTATATTCCAGTATTTAGGAGCAGTATTATAGTACTTATATTCTTGCATATAGGGACAGTATTATAGTAGTTATATTCTTGTATATAAGAGCAGTATTATAGTAGTTATATTCTTGTATGTAAGAGCAGTATTATAGTAGTTATATACGAACTGGAGAGAATGGAACGGCTGCACATCCCATCTATGGCTGAAGCTAATGCCGCTAGGCCTATATTAAAAATCAACACCAGAGTGTCTGTATATGAATTGATCAAGCCATATTGCCCCGTGTACCACCGCGCAGGTCCTCTGGTCCACACGGGTCCCTACGCTAACTCCACACCGTGTCGGTCAGCGACCACCAACCCCGCAAAGCGTGCACATGCAGGGAAGGGAGGCCATGGAACGGCCCTGCAACCCCAATGTCACAGGACCAGACCCAAAAAGCCCCACCAAAACCCAGCCAGCACCACCGGCGGGGAAGGCTGCCCCCAAACGACACAAGTATGGATATGGTATTACACTTACCATTGCTGCTCTCACAGAATGGGGAAAACATGTGAGCACAGGCATATCCTGCTAATTTTGGTCATGTGGGTCTTATAAAGGAGTGCGAGCTGTTCAGAGAGGGAGAACTGTGAAATACGAACTGGAGAGAATGGAACGGCTGCACATCCCATCTATGGCTGATACTAATGCCGCTAGGCCTATATTAAAAGTCAACACCAGAGTGTCTGTATATGAATTGATCAAGCCATATTGCCCCGTGTACCACCGCGCAGGTCCTCTGGTCCACACGGGTCCCTACGCTAACTGGCTGGGTTTTGGTGGGGCTTTTTGGGTCTGGTCCTGTGACATTGGGGTTGCAGGGCCGTTCCATGGCCTCCCTTCCCTGCACGTGCACGCTTTGCGGGGTTGGCGGTCGCTGACCGACACGGTGTGGAGTTAGCGTAGGGACCCGTGTGGACCAGAGGACCTGCGCGGTGGTACACGGGGCAATATGGCTTGATTAATTCATATACAGACACTCTGGTGTTGATTTTTAATATAGGCCTAGCGGCATTAGTATCAGCCATAGATGGAATGTGCAGCGGTTCCATTCTCTCCAGTTCGTGTTTTACAGTTCTCCCTCTCTGAACAGCTAGCACTCCTTTATAAGACCCACATGACCAAAATTAGCAGGATATGCCTGTGCTCACATGTCTGGACCCTATGTCTTCCCCATTCTGTGAGAGCAGCAATGGTAAGTGTAATACCATATCCATACTTGTGTCGTTTGGGGGCAGCCTTCCCCGCCGGTGGTGCTGGCTGGGTTTTGGTGGGGCTTTTTGGGTCTGGTCCTGTGACATTGGGGTTGCAGGGCCGTTCCATGGCCTCCCTTCCCTGCATGTGCACGCTTTGCGGGGTTGGCGGTCGCTGACCGACACGGTGTGGAGTTAGCGTAGGGACCCGTGTGGACCAGAGGACCTGCGCGGTGGTACACGGGACAATATGGCTTGATCAATTCATATACAGACACTCTGGTGTTGATTTTTAATATAGGCCTAGCGGCATTAGTATCAGCCATAGATGGGATGTGCAGCCGTTCCATTCTCTCCAGTTCGTGTATTATAGTAGTTATATTCTTATATATAGGAGCAGTATTATAGTAGTTATATTCTTGTATATAGGAGCAGTATTATAGTAGTTATATTCTTGTGTATAGGAGGCAGTATTATAGTAGTTATACCAACATGGAGAGAGAGGAGCGGCTGCACATCACACCTATGGCTGATACTAATGCTAAAATAAAAGTTACTTCCTGTCTAAATTACTATGCATAGTGGGAAGTATTATAGTAGTTAGGGTTCAGGGAAGAAAAAGAGTGCTGCACCTCACACCTATGGCTGATACTAGTACCTCTCGGCTGCATAAAAAACATCAGAATTCTGTATGTGAATTAAAGCCACACTGCCCCATGTACCGCGTGCAGGTATCTGATACATGCAGTGTCCCAGAACACGCTGTCTGTTTCTCACTGTCAGTTCACTTTTGTTATTACAGCCATGCCTGTTCTGGAAACTATTTGAACTGCAACTGTGACTATGTAGTCCCTATTACTCTCAGGTTCATGTATATTGTATATGTGTTTAACTCTGTGCAGTGGTATGCAAAGGCTGAGGATCACGTGACCATGCCCTGTAAACATGGTTCCTCCAATGGCTGTCGAGCTTTGGTCAGGAGTATTATGTGACTTCCTGTTCTACCTCAGTCTTGTCCTCCACCTTCAGGAGACAAGTTGTGTGTTTGTGTCTCTCTTCACCTTCAGAAGAGTGGACCTGGTGCTCTGCTGTAACAGTTCCTGGCTGTCCGTCTGCTCAAGTGCCTGGAGTATCCTCTCATCTGGGTGTCGTTCCTGTTATTCATCTCCTCATCAAGTCAAGATTCATACCGCAAGTACTCTAAATCCACCCAGCTCCTCTATTCCTCTCTCACTATTACTCCCATCATCCGGCACGTTTCACCTCAGCCTATGCAGCACCACCTTAGCTCTGTCTTTACAAGTCTGCTATATACCCGGTTGCATCCGGAAGAGACTGTTGCTACCAGTTACCTCAATTACAATAAAAGTGTAACCACTGCTGTTACTGAACCCTGGCATTTGTGTCCGTTTACTGGTGCCCTAACTAGGTACAGCGAAGAATCGCATTCCCAGTAGCAATTCTACCGCAGTATCCGCAGACCGGTCCCTCAGCTGTGCCATCCTCAGGCCCTGTACTGTGACAATCCTATACCCTGCAGCTGCCCCGGTTCCTGCCCGCTCACAACACCTGCCCTGCGAAGTGACCCTCACGGGTCAGGGCATCGCATACACATGGGTCCCTACACTAAGTCCACACTGTGCCAGTCAGCGACCACCACCCCCACAGCCGTGCACAGTCAGGAAAGGGAGGCCATGGAACGGCCCTGCAACCCCCATATCACAGGACCAGACCCAAAAATGCCACACCAAAAACCCAGCCAGCACCACCGGCGGAGGAAGCTGCCCCCAAACAGCACAAGTCTGGATAAGGTATTGCACTCACCATAGCTATCAAAGATAGAATGGGACAGACAGGAGGGATTAAAACAATGAGCACTCAGGTGTCTCCTGCTAATTGCGGTCATGTGGGTCTCACCAGGAGGAGTGCAAAACACGGAGAAAAGAGAGAAACAAAATACGGTTCAGGGAAGAAAAAGAGTGCTGCACCTCACACCTATGACTGATACTAGTACCTCTCGGCTGCATAAAAAAACATCAGAATTCTGTATGTGAATTGATCAAGCCACACTGCCCCATGTACCGCGTGCAGGTATCTGATACACATGGGTCCCTACACTAAGTCCACACTGTGCCAGTCAGCGACCACCACCCCCGCAGGCGTGCACAGTCAGGGAAGGGAGGCCATGGAACGGCCCTGCAACCCATTCTATCTTTGATAGCTATGGTGAGTGCAATACCTTATCCAGACTTGTGCTGTTTGGGGGCAGCTTCCTCCGCCGGTGGTGCTGGCTGGGTTTTGGTGTGGCATTTTTGGGTCTGGTCCTGTGGCATGGGGGTTGCAGGGCCGTTCCATGGCCTCCCTTCCCTGACTGTGCACGCCTGCGGGGGTGGTGGTCGCTGACTGGCACAGTGTGGACTTAGTGTAGGGACCCATGTGTATCAGATACCTGCACGTGGTACATGGGGCAGTGTGGCTTGATCAATTCACTTACAGAATTCTGATGTTTTTTATGCAGCCGAGAGGTACTAGTATCAGCCATAGGTGTGAGGTGCAGCACTCTTTTTCTTCCCTGAACCGTATTATAGTAGTTATATTCTTGTACATAGGGGGCAGTATTATAGTAGTTATATTCTTGTATATAGGGAGCAGTATTATAGTAGTTATTGTGAAGGATCAAGAAACAGAGTCTCGCACTCACCGGACTGAAGATGCAAGTGGTTTATTTCCGATACATCAGAGTCAACGTAGCGGGGAGAGGGGAGATGGCAGAGCAGGTGTGTTCAGCAGGAGCGCCGCGGTAGGCGTGAAACATTTGTTGCTCCTGCTGAACACACCTGCTCTGCCATCTCCCCTCTCCCCGCTACGTTGACTCTGATGTATCGGAAATAAACCACTTGCATCTTCAGTCCGGTGAGTGCGAGACTCTGTTTCTTGATCCTTCACCATATATCCCGCTTATTTTGTCTCTGCACCGCCGCTCTGTGGTTCAGATACAGCCAGTGTGCTTCGGACTCCAGCCCCGGTGTTTCCTATTATAGGTGTACCTTGCAGTTAGTGCCGGTTGGAACTCTCACAACGTTTGCATTATAGAAGTTATATTCTTGTACATAGGGGGCAGTATTATAGCAGTTATGTTCTTGTATATAGGAGCAGTATTATAGTAGTTATATTCTTGTATATAGGATCAGTATTATAGTAGTTATGTTCTTGTATGTAGGAGCTGTATTATAGTAGTTATATTCTTGTATATAGGGAGCAGTATTATAGTAGGTATATTCTTGTACACAGGAACAGTATTATAGTAGTTATATTCTTGTATATAGGAGGCAGTATTATAGTAGTTACACCAGTCTTTCACCAGTTGTCTGTCACATGAATGGAGAAAACTCCACTCTGCAGCATTTACCATATTATAAGGTAATAATAGTGTTGTGCCGTGCTAAGAAGTTACCATAATATAATAAGATGGTTAACTAATCCACATACTCTCTTCCATATATTGTTAGAAATAGAGTCACTCACCACATTGGTGTACTGGTTGTGCTCTGACTTGTAGTCCTCCGTATCAGTGGATACAGCATCCGATAGATTTAGTTTCTTTCAAATTCCTTTAAAGTCCACGGAATAGGTTAGGGTTCTCTACGTCCTTTGTAGTTGTTTGTAACTCCTTTGCAAAGCGTACGCCCCGGCCGGTGGCGCGTGAACCGCTTGCTGGGATAATCCTGAACGGAGTCCTCTGTGACGTCACAGAACGGATCGCTATATTTCTAACAATATATGGAAGAGAGTATGTGGATTAGTTAACCATCTTATTATATTATGGTAACTTCTTAGCGCGGCACAACACTATTATTACCTTATACTATTGTTTTATTGAGTGGGAGCAGTAACCACTTATTGGTAGCCTGCAGCTATACGGACACTGATAACCTACGAGCTACTGTGTCTATCAGGAGCGCGGTTGTTTTTTATACATTTTTTATATATAGCATTTACCATATGATTGTGTCATGATCAACCCTCTCCATCACAATCATTGCTCCCTATGTTGTTGTGCTGATTCCTGACACCTGTGTTTTAATTCTTTCCAATCTCATTTAAGATCTTAATGTTCTCCTACTCCGTGACCATAAACCACTTCAGCTTTCAAGAGCAATTGTTAACTGTATAATATGCACAAGCCAAAAAGACAGAAATGGCTGCACATCGCACCCATGGCTGACACGAAAGCTTATTCAGCTACATTTAAAACCAACATCAGAAGTTAGTATATAATTTGGCCAAACCATATTGCCTCATGTACCACGTGCAGGTCTTCTGATACACATGAGTCCCTAACCAAAAGCATCACTGTGCCGGTCAGTGACCACAATCCCCGCAAAACGAGCGCAAGCAGAGAAGGGGGGCCACGGCATGGCCCTGCAACCCCATTGTCACAGGACCAGACCCTTTAGGGCCCCCCCAGACCCCACAGGCGCCACCGTCGGAAAAAGTGGACGCCAAGCAACACAAGTGTGAACAAGCTCTTACCTCTCTCTCCATTCCTCTGCAGGTAGAATGGGAGAATACTAGGAGATCCTCCCCTTAACTGTATAATGCCTGTCACTGACGTCCTGAAGAGCTGTCATCTGCCATGATGTGAGGTAATGACCGGGGCTCTGTTATGGGGCTGAAGCTTCTGCAGCTAGTATCTGGTGTCAGGATGCTTCAAAACCCGACATGTAGCTCCCACACCTCCACATGACCTCATAGACCACCATAGAGCTAGTATGTCAATGTGACCTTATACACCAGTATACCTCCTCATACACAGCTATACAACCAGCACACCTCCTAATACTGCACTATACAACCAGTACACCTCTTTATACTATGCTATACAAGCAGTACACCTCATCATACATCGCTATACAACCAGTACACCTCTATACAACCAGTAAACCTCCTTATACACCAATACAACAGCGCACCTCCTCATCCACCACTATACAACCAGCACACCTCCTCATACACCAGTATACAACCAATACACTACCTCATACACCACTATACAACCAGTACACCTCATACACTACTATACAACCAATACACTTCCTCATACACCACTATATAACCAGTACCCCTCCTCATACACCACTATACAACCAGTACACTTCTTCATACATCACTATGCAAACAGTAAACAACCTCATACACCACTATACAAACAGTACCCCTCCTCATACACCACTATACAACCAGTACAACTCCAGTACTTCAATGTAACCTTATACACCAGTATAAAACCAATACACATCCTCATACACTACCACACAGCTTGTACACCCACTCATGCACTTTGATGTGGCCAGTTTAATATGCCACAATAGAGACAATAAACCTCACATATACACCACGATATGTCCAGTACACATCCTCATACACCACCATATGAGTAGTGCACTCCCTCATACGGGCAGTGTACCTTCTCATATGCCTCTATAAAGTCAGTACACTCTCATACTGGTCTCATACACCACCATTTGGCCAGTACATCTCTTCATACACCACCATAAGGTGAGTACATCTTCTCATTTGCCACTATTAAGTCAGTCAGTACTCCTTATCATACACCATTATTAAACCAACAAACCACTTCATACACCCAGTACACCTACTCATACATCACCAAATGGCCAGTATGCCACCATATGGCTCGTAAATCCCCCTATAGTATAATTATACATCACCAGACCACCTGTACATATCCAAATGCATAATCTTAAGGCCCCGTTCACACTGAGCAAGAACGGCGGAATTCCGCGGCAGAATCCAGCCATGTTCAGTGTCCTGCTTTAAGTGAATGAGAGGGCGTGTGCTCCTACACTGCCACCGTTCTCCACTCACAGAAATGACATGTCACTTCTTCGAGCAGAGAGCGGGTGCAGCGTAGGAGCACACGCCCTCTCATTCACTCAAAGCAGGACACGGAGCACGGTGGAATTCCGCCGTTCTTGCTTGGTGTGAACGAGGCCTACGGCCAGTACACTTCCACATACATCACCATATTACCAGTACACTTCTTCATACACCACCATACTGCCAGAAATCTTCCTCATACACCAACATGCTACTGTAGTGTCCCAGTACAGGTGTGCCACTAACTTGGCTCAGGTTCTCACAATGGGATATGGCCAGAGGTGTTCTGTGTTTTCCCCACTAGGTGTCACTACTATGGTTTTTGTAGGCCTTATTCTATGCACAGCTGAAGGAAACACTGGGTTAAACTTTTTTGTGTTCCTCCTGTTACGGGTGTGGGTCTGTTTTCAGCCCTTTTCTGTCCTATCCTCACGCTTCTTTTTTTTGCACACACACAGCCCCACCAGTCACAGGGAGACTTAGGGAGGTTAGTTCCTGGGGGGGGGATTCTGAAGTCAGTTCTTTAAGAGAGCGACAGAGAGAGAGAGTGCTCTAAGTCAGCAAGTAGTCACGACTAGCATGCAGTGCTAGAGCGCTCAGGAGGAAAGGACGTCCTCTTAGGATCACCTTGTCCACACCAGGGATACTCTCAACACAGTACAGGGCAGTGACGCTTATCCAGTTATTGCAAAATCCAAGAAAAAAGGAGTTCTTGTCCACGCGCAGACCATATGTTGAATAGCTGATTTATTGGTACAAATGTATATCCATAGGTAACGCGTTTCGAGAGTACATTGCTCTCTTTATCAAGAGAGCTCTCGCTTATCCAGTTAGGCACTGACCCCAGCAGAACAAAGCTGCAACTACCTGACATATTCTACTGTGTAATGCACGGCTCTTCTGAAAAGTTTCGCAAATTCTGCTTCACCCAGTGCAGGGACCTGGGGCCTTGTACTTCCCTCGTGGGTACCATTGCCACTCCAGGCTACCGTGACAAGTGCCCAAGTGACCCACACTCATCTAGCAGCCACAACACCTTAAGCTACCCCGACCAATAGGCTCCATGATGCTGCTGAGCGCTGCATTACCAGCACACTTCCTCATACACCGCTCTCATACTTACTCATACATCCAATAAACCTCCTTTATGCACTACCATATGCCCACCACACATTCTTTTTCCTCACCATCTTACCAGTGCACATCCTTATACATCACCATATGGACAGTCCACTTCTCAGTATCTGATCTGCAATCTGTCTCTCTTGTTCTATTATCTCATTAGCAATGAAAAGCTGTCTGGCTTTTTGGAAATTACAAGTAGCTGTCCATTCATAGAGAAACTACAACCCCCATTATACCATCTTTAGCCTGTAGAAATCCAGTTATTAGACAACTAGCATACTATCTGCAACTCCCATCATATCATGTGCACCCAACTACTGGGCAAACAACTCCCAATATCTCTTTCAGCATACAATTAGCAAAGGACATGCTGGGAGTTGTAGTATCCCAGCAGCTGTTTGTAGACCAATGATGTGAATTAACCATTGATTTGACGGACGCATTTATAGATGTTTCTGATGTAGATTCTCAAACGTGTGGAGGGTTTACGACACGCAGCAGCTGCTGATCATATCCCTGTAATAGGATAAAATTCCCTATGTAATTTCTGATGGTTTCAGTGGAATATTTGAGGCTGCGGCGGCTTTGTGAGATCAAACAATCCTTCATTAAAGAAGCAGGAAGGTGGAGGAGCAGAGCCGCAGGTTGCGCATTTTTACACCTCCACTCGGCCTCATACAAAAGAGACAGAAAATTGCAAATACAGCAAACACAAATAAGAGCAAAATTTCGGGTTGAATACAGGCGGCCGGCCACAATAGCGCCATTGTGAGAGGCACATTCACATCTCGCCTCACTAAAAATGACTCCCATTACTCTCTTAATTTTTTTTTTTTCATTTTCAATATTACAGACCATCAATTATAGTTGAACTGTAATCAGGCGGTGCGGCGTGATAAGGCAGCGGCGCGTGTGGCCGGGATTACTCATTATTAAAAGTGGCCTTAATTGATTCTGAAATAATACAAGAGGAGATGGAACGTTCCATTTCTATTTCCTGTGCCCTTCACCCAAATGTACAGCACATTCCATATATACAAGGGATACCCAGGTTATACCAGCACATATCACTATACACAGGAGATATATAACTTATACCAGCTGCATATATATATATAATTATACATTACCCAGGTTATACCAGCATATATATTTACATATATACAGGTGATATGACTTATACCAGCTGCATATATATATATATATATATATATATATATATATATATATATATATATGTGTTACCCAGGTTATACCAGCTGCACATATATAATTATACAGGAGATACCCAGGTTATACCAGCTGTACATATATAATTATATACAGGAGATACCCAGGTTATACTAGCTGCACATATATACATTATATACAGGAGATGCCAAGGTTATACCAGCTGTACATATATAATTGTATACAGGAGATACCCAGGTTATACCAGCTGTACATATATAATTATATACAGGAGATACCCAGGTTATACCAGCTGTACGTATATAATTATGTACAGGAGATACCCAGGTTATACCAACTGTACATATATAATTATATACAGGAGATAACCAGGTTATACCAACTGTACATATATAATTATATACAGGAGATACCCAGATTATCCCAGCTGTACATATATAATTATATACAGGAGATACCCAGGTTATACCAGCTGTACATATATAATTATATACAGGAGATACCCAGGTTATACCAGCTGTACATATATAATTATGTACAGGAGATACCCAGGTTATACCAACTGTACATATATAATTATATACAGGAGATACCCAGGTTATACCAGCTGTACATACAGTATATCAGGGGTACTCAACAACTTTTAGTGAAGGTCCACTTACCGGGGTCTATTGTCAGGTGAAGGTCCGAGCTAAACATCAGTAGGAAACGTGTTTTGTTACTTTGTCACAAACGTTCAACTATTTATATACAGAATTGCTGCTTATTAGCGGGAAAATTGGCATTTTTTTCTCTCTCACCAGGCCTTTGATATTAGGTACAAAGGGGGTGACTGCCCTGGTAGTATATAGCCCCCCTGTTGCTCCCCCAGTAGTGTATAATCCCCCCTGTGCGCTCTCCTTCAGTAGTATATAGCCTCCTGTTGCTTCCCCAGTAGTATATAGCCCCCCTGTGCGCTCTCCCCCTGTAGTATATAGCCCCCTGTGAGCTCCCCCAGTAGTATATAGCCTCCCCGTGCGCTCTCCCCCTGTAGAATATAGCCCCCTGTGAGCTCCCCCTAGTAGTATATAGCCCCCCTGTGCGCTCTCCCCCTGTAGTATATAGCCCCCTGTGCGCTGTCCCCCAGTAGTATATAGCCCCCTGTGAGCTCCCCCCAGTAGTATATAGCCCCCCTGTGCTCTCCCCCTGTAGTATATAGCCCCCTGTGCGCTGTCCCCCAGTAGTATATAGCCCCCTGTGAGCTCCCGCCAGTAGTATATAGCCCCCTGTTAGCTCCCCCCAGTAGTATATAGCCCCCGTGAGCTCCCCCCAAGTAGTATATAGCCCCCCCTGTGAGCTCCCCCCTGTCGTATATAGCCCCCTGTGAGCTCCCCCTGTAGTATATAGCCCCCCCATGCGCTGTCCCCCTGTAGTATATAGCCACCTGTGAGCTCCCCCCAGTAGTATATAGCGCCCCTGTGCTCTCCCCCCAGTAGTATATAGCCCCCCTTGTGCTTTCCCCCTGTAGTATATAGCCCCTGTGAGGTCCCCCCTGTAGTATATAACCCCCTGTGCGCTCCCACCAGTAGTATATAGCCCCCTCAGTAGTATATAGCCCCCTGTGAGGTCCCCCCTGTAGTATATAGCCCCCTGTGCGCTCCCCCCAGTAGTATATAGCCCCCTCAGTCGTATATAGCCCCCTGTGAGGTCCCCCCTGTAGTATATAGTCCACCTGTGCGCTCTCCCCTTGTAGATGCCCCCCAGACAGAAAAAAAAAATAACAAAAACAACTCACCTAGCACCTCGTTCCCCGCTGCGGCTGTCTTCGTCTCTTCCCGTCGGTCCGGCCCCCGGCTGATACGCGCTCTGTAGGGATGTCCCGGGGATTCCCCAGCAGAGCGCGCATCAGTGACCTCAGCGTACGCCGCCGGCCTGCACTTCCGGGAAGGACAGGCCGGCAGCGTACACTGAGGTCTGTGGTGCGCGCTCTGCTGGGGAATCCCCGGGACATCCCCAGAGAGCGCGTATCAGCCGGGGGCCGGACCGACACTGCGCCCAGCCCCACAGGCGTACTGACATCTAAGGACAGTACGCCTATGGGGCGGGAGGCAGTGCGGTGGGGAGAGGGACGGACCGGATCCGGGGCGGTTAGGAGGTCTGACCAGGGGTCCGGTCAGCTGGCCTCCGCGGTCCGGGTTCGGACCGCGGTCCGCCAGTTGAGGACCCCTGCAGTATATAATCATATACAGGAGATACCCAGGTTATGCCAGCTGTACATATATAATTATATACAGGAGATACCCAGGTTATACTGGCTGTACATATATAATTATGTACAAGAGATACCTAGGTTATACCAACTGTACATATATAATTATATACAGGAGATACCCAGGTTATCCCAGTTGTACATATATAACCATATACAGAAGATACCCAGGTTATACCAGCTGTACATATATAATTATGTACAGGAGATACCCAGGTTATACCAGCTGTACATATATAATTATATACAGGAGATACCCAGGTTATACCAGCTGTACATATATAATTATATACAGAAGATACCCAGGTTATACCAGCTGTACATATATAATTATGTACAGGAGATACCCAGGTTATACCAACTGTACATATATAATTATATACAGGAGATACCCAGGTTATACCAGCTGTACATATATAATTATATACAGGAGATACCCAGGTTACACCAGCTGTACATATATAATTATATACAGGAGATACCCAGGTTATACCAGCTGTACATATATAATTATAAACAGGAGATACCCAGGTTATACCAGCTGTACATATATATTTATATACAGGAGATACACAGGTTATACCAGCTGCACATATATACATTATATACAGGAGATGCCAAGGTTATACCAGCTGTACATATATAATTGTATACAGGAGATACCCAGGTTATACCAGCTGTACATATATAATTATATACAGGAGATACCCAGGTTATACCGGCTGTACATATAAAATTATGTACAGAAGATACCCAGGTTATACCAACTGTACATATATAATTATATACAGGAGATACCCAGGTTATCCCAGTTGTACATATATAATTAGATATGAGATGTTTCTGAAGTGACAGGTCGTGTCAGTCAATCACTGGCTGATATGGGACAGCGCTGTGGTCAGTGATTGGCTAAACAGCCTGTCACTGCAGAGATGGCTTCAGAATCATCAGCGGTGGCTGCAGAGTCGGGAGAAGCTGGGAGGACATCGGGGAATATGGAGAGGTAAAGGATAGTTTCATTATTTTCTCTGCATTTTCATCAGCCATCGACCTCCTATTATAGAGAGTAATGCGCATCTAACGGGCTTTGATTTTTAAACCTGCTGAAAAAATAACAATCAGCCGTGATTGGGTCCTCAGCTGATTGTTGTCTTTATTACATTGGGCGATATCTGCCAGAATTGGCCTGATTGGGCAGATATTCACCCCATGTAATAGAGCCTTAAGTCATTGATGGTATAACCCACAGGAGATGGAAACGCTCCTTTAAGGGGTCACAATTTTAAAAAGACAGCTAAAGAATATATTAGGATTTGTGACAGTCAGTGTCCCTTGTACCCTATTAATGGATGCCTTTCAATGTCCAAGGACTGTTACAGTCGTACATGCTGCTGCCGTCCTTGAATCGTATGGGCATAACTAATGTCTATGGCAGGGCTATGCTGGTTCAGCATGATCTCTGCGGCCTCGTTCCCTCACTAGCTGGCTTGTTTTCTAGAGGCTCATCATAGGATGTAATAGGCCTGGCTGCAGTTTTGGATGGCCGGGCCAGCGTACTAATCCATCTTTTCACACAACACAAATGCTGCTTGGAGGAGAGCGCCGCGAGGAACGGGCCATAGGTTGGTGACCAGTAATAAAAAGCTGAAAGTGGATATATTCTTCTTGTGCTGAATGGCCTTCCGCTGCAGTTCTGCAGTGACATGCAATGAACGCTGGGTTTTTACTGTGATTTTGCACAAATCACGGCAAACCTGCAGCAGCGAAGCCATTCGCAATGTTTCTGCAGGCTCCGTAAGGCCTTAGAGCCGTGGCTATGATGTTATACAGGTCCTACTGAGTTTGTAGTGCAGTATAGCGGAGGAAAAGAGCTGTAGGTATATGTAAAGGAGGGGCAGGGTGACAGCCTGGGGTGAGGGTGGGAGGCACTGACTGGGGTGAGCGAAGTGTAGGGTGACCAGTCTGGGGTGAGGGGAGTGTAGGGTGACCAGTCTGGGGTGAGGAGAGAAGTAGGGTGACCAGTCTGGGGTGAGGAGAGAAGTAGGGTGACCAGTCTGGGGTGAGGAGAGTGTAGGGTGACCAGTCTGGGGTTAGGGGGGTGTAGGGTGACCAGTCTGGGGTGAGGGGGGTGTAGGGTGACCAGAGTGGGATGAGGGGAGAAGTAGGGTGACCAGTCTGGGGTTAGGGGAGAAGTAGGGTGACCAGTCTGGGGTGAGGGGAGTGTAGGATGACCAGTCTGGGGTTAGGGGGGTGTAGGTTGACCAGACTGGGATTAGGGGAGAAGTAGGGTGACCAGTCTGGGGTGAGGGGAGTGTAGGATGACCAGTCTGGGGTTAGGGGGGTGTAGGGTGACCAGACTGGGATGAGGGGAGAAGTAGGGTGACCAGTCTGGGGTGAGGGGAGTGTAGGGTGACCAGTCTGGGGTGAGGAGAGAAGTAGGGTGACCAGTCTGGAGTGAGGAGAGAAGTAGGGTGACCAGTCTGGGGTGAGGAGAGTGTAGGGTGACCAGTCTGGGGTTAGGGGGGTGTAGGGTGACCAGTCTGGGGTGAGGGGGGTGTAGGGTGACCAGAGTGGGATGAGGGGAGAAGTAGGGTGACCAGTCTAGGGTTAGGGGAGAAGTAGGGTGACCAGTCTGGGGTGAGGGGAGTGTAGGATGACCAGTCTGGGGTTAGGGGGTGTAGGTTGACCAGACTGGGATTAGGGGAGAAGTAGGGTGACCAGTCTGGGGTGAGGGGAGTGTAGGATGACCAGTCTGGGGTTAGGGGGGTGTAGGGTGACCAGACTGGGATGAGGGGAGAAGTAGGGTGACCAGTCTGGGGTGAGGGGAGTGTAGGATGACCAGTCTAGGGTTAGGGGGGTGTAGGGTGACCAGACTGGGATGAGGGGAGAAGTAGGGTGACCAGTCTGGGGTAAGAGTGAGAGGCACTGTTATCATTCGGTGGTGGGGGGTATGGGGACCAATATGCGGTGAGGGGAGTGTAGGGTGACCAGTCTTGGTGGGGTAGGGTGACAAGTATTGGGGTCAAAGTGGATGTTAGGATGACCAGTCTGGGGAGGGGGATAGGGTGACCAGTCTCTGGGGTAAGAGAGAATGGCAGGTTCACCAGTCTGAGGTGAAGATGGGGAGTGGTGGTGGAATGTTATGGTGACCAGTCAGGTTCGGGGGGGGGGGGGGGAATCAGTCTGGGAGTGCTGGTGGGGACACGGTGAATGTGAGGGGTCAGGTAGGGTGACCAGTGCAGGCAAAGTGTCCAGTCCGGTTATGGAGGGTGGCAGAGTGATCAAGGCAGTGTAGGGGGAATGGGGAGGTCAAGGTGACCAGAAGTTTTTAGAGATATTAAAAAAAAAAGTTTAATCATAAAGAAAACCTTACCTACTAATAATAATAGGACCCTAAATAAAGAGACAACCTGCTACACATTTGTCCTGCGGCAGCCACTGCTGGTGAGATGTGGTATTACACTGTGTTTTTTTTACATGAATAGGTAACATGGTGGACTCCTGCCTTGGCTAATAGAATGGATCAAGGAGTGAGACATTAGTATGGGAGAACCATTATAGTAGAGGGGAGTCCCTTGAGGAGCACTTCCCTCTTTTAAGGCCTCTGGATTGGGGTTATACACAGTACACAACCATTTCCACAATGTTTCCATAATTAGAGCGAATTAGTAATGAAGCAGTCTATAACGGTCCCTCCATCATGGCTGCCCTGAGTATATGTGGCAGATAATCAGCTATAAATGGAGATCTATTATATGCAGGAGAACTTGAAGAGACTTAATTTTTAAAACAGAAGCGCTCGTCCACAAGGAAATAGAGAAGATAATGGAGCGGATACTCCACATCCTAATGACTCCAATGAGCTGACTGATTCTCTCCTTTTCTATAGGACGACACTGATGGTTTATGGGAAATAATTTGCATCTCTTGTACAATGTTTAATCTCTTTCCTTGTCTCTTTTCCTCTTTCCTTCCAGAACACAAAGTGGTTTCTGCCTCTGTAATACTTATTCTTGAGAAACTGTCCTAAAAACACATCTCAGAACCTCATAATACACCTCAGCTGCTGCAGAACCTCATAGTACACATCAGCTGCTGCAGAACCTCATAGTACACCTCAGCTGCTACAGAACCTCATAATACACCTCAGCTGCTGCAGAACCCTTATAATACTCCTCAGCTGCTGCAGAACCTCATAATACACCTCAGCTGCTACAGAACATCATAATACACCTCAGCTGCTGCAGAACCCTTATAATACTCCTCAGCTGCTACAGAACCTCATAATACACCTCAGCTGCTGCAGAACCCTTATAATACTCCTCAGCTGCTACAGAACCTCATAATACACCTCAGCTGCTGCAGAACCCTTATAATACTCCTCAGCTGCTGCTGAACCTCATAATACACCTCAGCTGCTACAGAACATCATACTATGCCTCAGCTGCTGCAGAACCTGATAATACTCCTCAGCTGCTGCAGAACCTGATAATACACCTCAGCTGCTGCGGACCTCATAATACACCTCAACTGCTGCAGAACCGTATAATACACAGCTCATCTGCTGCAGAACCTTGTAATGCACAGCTCAGCTGCTGCAGAACCTCATAATACACATCAGCTGCTGCAGAACATTATAACACACACCTCAGCTTCTGCAAAACATCACAGCACACACCTCAGCTGTTGCAGAACTTTATAATACATCTCAGCTACTGCAGAACATCATAACACACCACAGCTGCTGCAGAACCTTATAAAGAACCTCAGCTGCTGCAGAACATCATAATACACCTCAACTGCTGTAGAACTGTATAACAGACCTCAGCTGCTGCAGAACATCGTAATACACCTGAGCGGCTTAAAGGGGTTATTCAGCGCTACAAAAACATCGCCACTTGTCCCCCTACTGTTGTCTCTAGTTCAGGTGCTGTTTGCAATTAAGCTCCATTTACTTCAATGGAACTGAGTTACAAAACCCCAACCAAACTGGAGACAACAGTAGGGGAAAATGGCCATGTTTTTTTAGCGCTGGATAACCCCTTTAACATCAGTAATAGAATAGAGCAGCAGGACCTATCAGCGTGCTGCTGCTCTATTCATTCTCATAGGCTGTGGACACTTTGTGCCCACAGCCTGTGAGCAGCCGGGACGTAATCTCTTTAGCAGGCGCAGTGATAGGACGTCATCACGCCTACTGGTGGATCCGTCCTACCGCTGACAAGCTAGAAACCAGAAGATGGAGAAGAATTGCTCCATCCCTGGAATAGGAAAGTATGTTTTTTTTATGTTGGAGCACAAGAATATAACTACTATAATACTGCTCCTATGTACAAGAATATAACTACTATAATACTGCTCCTTTGTACAAGAATATAACTACTATAATACTGCTCCTATATACAAGAATATAACTATTATAATACTGCTCCTATATATAGGAATATAACTACCATAATACTGCTCCTATATACAAGAATATAACTACTATAATACTGCCCCCTATGTACAAGAATATAACTACTATAATACTGCCCCTATATACAAGAATATAACTACTATAATACTGCTTCCTATATACAGGAATATAACTACTACAATACTGCTCCTATATACAAGAATATAACTACTATAATGTGGTTCACGGAAGAAAAAAAGCGCTGCACCTCACACCTATGGCTGATACTAGTGCCCCTAGGCTAAATAAAAAACACATCAGAATTTTGTGTATGAATTGATCAAGCCATACTGCCCCATGTACCATCGTGCAGGTATCTGATACACATGGGTCCCTACACTAAGTCCACACCGTGCCAGTCAGTGGCCACCAACCCCGCAGGCGTGCACAGTCAGGGAACGGGGGCCATGGGACGGCCCTGCGACCCCCATGCCACAGGACCAGACCCAAAAACACCACACCAGAACCCGCCCAGCACCGCCGGCGGAGAAGGTTGCCCCCAAACAGCACAAGTCTGGATGAGGTATTGCGCTCACCATAGCTGCTGCAGACAGAATGGGAAAAGGCAGGAGGGATTAAAACCATGTGCACTCAGGTGTCTCCTGCTTATTACGGTCATGTGGGTCTCACCAGGAGGAGTGCAAAACACGGAGAAAAGAGAGAAACAAAATGTGGTTCACGGAAGAAAAAAAGCGCTGCACCTCACACCTATGGCTGATACTAGTGCCCCTAGGCTAAATAAAAAACACATCAGAATTTTGTGTATGAATTGATCAAGCCATACTGCCCCATGTACCTCATGCCGGTATCTGATACACATGGGTCCCTACACTAAGTCCACACCGTGCCAGTCAGTGGCCACCAACCCCGCAGGCGCGCACAGTCAGGGAAAGGGGGCCATGGGACGGCCCTGCGACCCCCTGGTCCTGTGGCATGGGGGTCGCAGGGCCGTCCCATGGCCCCCATTCCCTGACTGTGCACGCCTAGCGGGTTGGTAGCCACTGACTTGATCAATTCATACACAAAATTCTGATGTGTTTTTTATTTAGCCTAGGGGCACTAGTATCAGCCATAGGTGT
Organism: Dendropsophus ebraccatus; assembly: GCF_027789765.1. Lineage (NCBI taxonomy): Eukaryota > Metazoa > Chordata > Amphibia > Anura > Hylidae > Dendropsophus > Dendropsophus ebraccatus. The sequence continues at coordinate 121,747,533 of NC_091459.1, forward strand.
GAGGTGCAGCGCTTTTTCTTCCCTGAACCGCATAACTACTATAATACTGCTCCTATATACAAGAATATAACTACTATAATATACACAAGCAAGTAGATGTGCTGGCAGATGAAGCGGGAAAGTTAGCCCGCAAAACGGCTGTAGCCACGGTGCACAGCACCCTTGGACCTGTCTCTCCCTACCCTGAAGTTGCCTGTATGATGACATCTTGTAATTAAACCACGATTACTGCATTAACCCGGTGAGTGCCGCTGGTTTCTACTATATATCTCAATGGCTTGTGCTTATATAACTACTATAATACTGCCCACATATACAAGAATATACTGTAACTACTATATTAACTGCAACAGTAGAGGCAGTGAAATGCATTCACCGTATTGGCTGAAGCTGTGATCCTTTATTACAAGGAAATCCACAAACTCATGGGGGAGGGAGATAGGTGCAGGTCGGCGTCCTCACAGGTGTCTTTAGCTGTAAGGATGCCGACCTGCACCTATCTCCCTCCCCCATGAGTTCGTGGATTTCCATGTAATAAAGGATCACAGCTTCAGCCAATGCGGTGAGTGCGTTTCACTGCCTCTACTGTTGCAGTTATTGTATTGCCTATTATTGAGGCACACCCCGTGGCTGCATTCGGATCCGTCCAGCTGAACTGTTCTAATACGTACTGCTCACCTGCTGGTGCTGCGGGCAGAGTGGCGCAAGTAGTGCCGACCCCCTTGCCTATAGTTGTTTGTTTATAACTACTATAATACTAATATAACTATTATAATATAACTATTATAATCCCTCAGGCCGGAAGATGCGTGGTTAGCCATGGGAAACAGTCTGTAGCCATCAGGACGCCCCTGCTTTCACTCCCCCTCCCCACACATGTCTGTCAAGACTGAATAAATGGATTGATTTGCAGCGATTTTTTTTGGTGAGTGCAAGCTCTTTTCTCTTTGTTTGGATTTCATTTACCCTGTTATAAGCTTTTTGCACCTCCATGCTGCTCTCCATTGCCTAGATTCCTCATGTATATGATCCTAGCTCATGGGTATACAGCAGATACTATACGGACTTTGGTGCTAACTCAGACCTGCTTTACAAATTGATAACTATTATAATACTGCTCCCTATATACAGGAATATAACCACTATAATACTGCTCCTATATATAAGAATATAACTACTATATTACTGCTCCTATATAAAAGAATATAACTGCTATAATACTGCCACTATGAACAGGAAAATACCAAGCAATTTTCCAAACAAGTGAATAGGGGTGACCAAGAGCATGTGTGGCCCCCACAACCGTACACATTTACTATATTTCTTGCCAGATCAGGGGCGTCAACAACTCCAGATGACCGCCTCCCTTTACTGCATCTTTGCCTCTGGAATGGGGCAGTATTATTTTGTGGGGGCACATTATTACTGTATGTGGCAAAAGGGGGGCATTATTACTATATGTGTGAAACACAGGTGAAGCATTATTAATGCATGACGACACAGGTGACATTATTACTATATGGGGACACAGGAGGCATTATTAATATATATGGGGGAAAAGGGGGCAGTATTATTGTATGGACACACAAGGCTCATAATATCTACAGTATATGTCTGCGCATAGTGGGAGCATAGTTACTGTAATAGGAGTATTATTACAATATGGCGGTACTGTTCGACATTATTACTATATGAAAGTACAGGCGGCATTATGTCAAGGGAATTTGTCAGCTCCTGGACCCTACCTAAGGTGCTGACAATGTGCTGTAGCTGGCAGTCCCCTGGTGAGCATGGTACCTTTTGGTAATTTGTCCGTGCAATGGATTATGCACAATTCTACTGTAATGAAGTGTGAAAGTGTTGTTTGTGCTACACACTGGCTGCAATACCACTCCCTCCTCCTCCTTCCTCTTCATGAATAATCAATGCTGCCCAGCCTCCTGCTCGCTCAGCTGTCAGTATCTCTGATTGCAGATCAGTCCTCTGTAGGCAGGTTATGTCTGTTAAAGCTGTGGTCTAGGGTAACTCACCGGTCTAGAGACCTGCCAGCAGGTCATTCTTTGGTTCAAATCTCCAGATGGAAATTAAATATAGGTCTTTATTATTTTTTCTCATTATTGTAAAAGAAGAGCCCGTGGAGCCTCATCAAAGAGTCTCGAAACACAGGATTAGCCAGATATCCCTTCGGGAAGGACCCAGCCAAGGGGTGGCTCATGTAAGGAAACCACCAAAACCACCATATTAAGTGGCCCTATAAGTCAATGTAATGACAAGGGAAAGACCCAGGCCAGGTAACCATCCACATACAGCTGTTTCGGGGTGTTGCCCCTCATTAGTGTGGAGCAGGATTCTGGCTAGGTGGGAGCAATGCAAAGAGATTTGAAACACAGGACTAGCCAGATCCCAGATCCCTCCAGGGGTCCTTCCCGGAGGGATATCTGGCTAGTCCTGTTTTTTGAGACTCTTTGATGAGGCTCCACTGGCTCTTCTTTTGCATATTCATCTTTCACAGGGGGCAATGCACCTAGGACTTCACTGCTTTGAGCGCTTTCACTAGCAGCCGGCAGTGTTGTCGTTTGGCTGGTCTCCCTGAGATCAGCGATCTGTTTCTCATTATTGTATAATTTTTAAGGCTATTATTTCAAAACATTTCAAAACAACAGCAATAATTTTTTTATTTAATGGCGGCCATCCACTCTAGACAGATAAATTACCCCTAGACCACAGCTCCAACACATTTGGGCTCAGAGATTGAACTATATCTAAGTGTTTCTTTCAGACATAAACTGCCTACAGAGGACTGATCTGCAATCAGAGACACTGACTGACAGCTGAGCCAGCAGCAGGCCGGGCAGCTTTGATTATTCATGAAGAAGAGGGTGGAGGAAGGAGAGGTGAGGAGTGCCAGAGTGCGGCACAAGCAAACTTTGATACTTCATTACAGTAGGATTGTACATAATTCACTGCTTTCGCAAATTACCAAAATTCACCAGATTCCCTTTCAGTATAGCGCAATATTATGTTGTCTTGGGGGGCTTCATTACTTCTATACTGGGCATGGGGCGGGGGGTTATGACTGTATGGAGGCATGAGGATGCATTATTTATGTATAGGGCGCTGCCCTGGTATTGTTACTATATGGGGTATAAGGGGAATTAACATTGTATGAGTTTTTGGGTCAGAATAATATTTTAACAGGAAACATAAAGGATACATTTTAAGTGAGGTTCTTTAAGGGTTTTTTTTTCACAGATTTTTGCCCATGGGATTGGTGTTTATTTTGTTTTGTTAGAAATAACTTCAGGTTATCCGAATCTCTACTGGATTATTCATTTGTTGTCCTGGGACTTGATGGAAATGGCGGCTCAGTGCAGGTACATCCATCTTGCTTCTTGCTTTGCTGCCAAGCTATTTAATTGGTTCTGGTTGAGTTCTCTGATAACACTTAAAAGATTGTGAACAAATGAAGGTGAAAGAAACTGAGAAAAAGAGGCGATAATAATAAACTTTTAATGTATTACAGCGCAACTCCTTTTTAGAATAGGGAGCTCTGAAGTCTGTATAACTTATGGCAGTCACTCTGCTCCATAGCAGTAGTACAATAGACATTATACTAGATAGGGGGCAGTATTATTGTAGTTATATTCTTGTATATAGCAGGCAGTATTATAGTAGTTATATTCTTGTATATAGGAGCAGTATTATAGTAGTTATATTCTTGTATATAGGGGCAGTATTATAGTAGTTATATTATTGTATACAGGAGCAGTATTATAGTAGTTATATTCTTGTATATAGGAGCAGTATTATAGTAGTTATATTCTTGTATAAAGGAGCAGTATGATAGTAGTTATATTCCTGTATATAGGAGCAGTATTATAATAGTTATATTCCTGTATATATGAGCAGTATTATAGTAGTTATTTTCTTGTATATAGGGGCAGTATTATAGAATTTATATTCTTGTATATAGGGAGCAGTATTATAGTAGTTATATTCTTGTATATAGGAGCATTATTATAGTAGTTATATTCTTGTATATAGGAGGCAGTATTATAGTAGTTATATTCTTGTATATAGGAGCAGTATTATAGTAGTTATATTCCTGTATATAGGAGCAGTATTATAATAGTTATATTCCTGTATATATGAGCAGTATTATAGTAGTTATTTTCTTGTATATAGGGGCAGTATTATAGAATTTATATTCTTGTATATAGGGAGCAGTATTATAGTAGTTATATTCTTGTATATCGGAGCTGTTATATAGTAGTTATATTCTTGTATATAGGAGGCAGTATTACAGTAGTTATATTCTTGTATATAGGGGGCAGTATTATAGTAGTTATATTCTTGTATATAGGGGGCAGTATTATAGTAGTTATATTCTTGTATATAAGAGCAGTATTATAGTAGTTAAATTCTTGTATATAGGGAGCAGTATTAGGCCGGGTTCACACTACGCATAACAGCGGCCGTTCTGTGACCTGGCCGAGTCACAGAATGGCCAGTGTTACTGAAGAACATACGTTGCATGAACATAGCCTTATAGTTGTCATATTCTTGTACATATGGAACTTTCATTTTTATCAGCCATTATAGTATTCTAGTTATTTTTTTGTTTTATAAATTCAATATAAATTTAATGAAAACAAGGAGCTGATGGTGAAAGTCTGTATTGGATCAAACATCTTATAAGGATATTTACTCTATAAAAAAAATCAGATGTTTCTCTGCTGTAATAACAGCAAAAGGAATAATCTGTCTGGTTGATTCCAGCATTCGTTTGAATAAGAAGAGTCACCTCTAGGTGGCAGTGCTGAGCGTGTGCAGTGTACTCTTAAGTTTTATTTCCTAGATCCTGTAATGAATAGTAAAATACAGGTTATTTAGGTTTAGGTTATCCCCGCCCTCCCCCCCCCCTTCCTTAAATATTAAACCGGCCTTATTAATAAATTTTTCAGAGATAGAACGCACTGGTAAATATACAATTGTGGATTCATAATACATTTCTTGTATTTTAGTCATAATCAAGATTTAAAAAATAATTTACAAAAATTCTCTGTGAATTTGCAACGATAAGGTAATACATGGCTACATAACAGAAAAAGTATTAAAAAAAAACTATAGATTTATAAATAATGGGACGGCTAGTCCTTAGAAGAATAAGCTAGTCCTTAGAAGAATAAGCATAATACCATAATCTATGTTATAAAACTAATAATCTTTCATAATAAGTAGTAAAAAAAAAAAGGAAAATGAATAAATGCTGAAAATAAGTTACTATGTTAGTATGATTTTTTTTGTTAAAAAACAAAATATAAAATATGATAAAAAAAATGTTTTTTAAATTTCCAGTTGTCACTATGTCCAACATGATGCTACTTCTTTGTGGCTAAAATTGCATGTTAAAATTTCACAAGTAAAACCTCCCCCCTCCCTTACTCGGTTTTACCAACAAATGTCCAAATGTTGCAATAAAAACAGACTTTTTCCTCCGTCCTTAAAGGTTATATGTAATTGTGGCCGCTGCGCTGTGTGTATCGTACATGTAATCATCCATTACCAAAATGTCACACCTCGGTGTCGGCACTTCCACAACACTGATGGGCCTAAAGTGCGGTGTGCGGTAATTTTATGCTTTAAGTAATGGCGCTCACATACATGGGGGGGTGATCACTGTGCTCAAGGTATAAATCCACTGTAAAAAACATCAATTTAATGACATTTGTGAAGTTTTCTTGAACATTTCTACTTAGTATCCCACAAGCAGTATTATAGTATGATGTCACTGCTCTGAAGTTTTGTCTCTATATACTCTGATATTATTGCACCAATGTCATCATTGGACTGTCGCTAGTATGATGTCACTGCTCTAATGTTACTTTAGCACTCTCTCTATCTTCTGATATTTCAGCACCGATGTCATCCTACATTGTCTACGATGATGTCACAATTCTGCTGTTAATTTAGCTCTGCCCATATTCTGACATCACTGCACTGAAGTCATCATTGGACTCTCTATATTATGATGTCACTGCTTTTCTTTCAGTTTTGATTGGTCCATATCCTGACTTTATTGCTTTTCTGCCATTACATTGCTGTCATCATTGGACTGTCTTCTTTCTCATTATTGGCGTGCCCTTTTTTTTATGTCACTTGTCTTCTGTTTTGATGACATGCCTGGCCTCTTCCCAGTATGATGTCACTGCTCTTCTGTGTTGATGACATGCCTGGCCTCTTCCCAGTATGATGTCACTGCTCTTCAGTGTTGATGACATGCCTGGCCTCTCCCCAGTATGATGTCACTGCTCTTCTGTGTTGATTACATGCCTGGCCTCTTCCCAGTATGATGTTACTGCTCTTCTGTGTTGATGACATGCCTGGCCTCTTCCCAGTATGATGTCACTGCTCTTCAGTGTTGATGACATGCCTGGCCTCTTCCCAGTATGATGTCACTGCTCTTCAGTGTTGATGACATGCCTGGCCTCTTCCCAGTATGATGTCACTGCTCTTCTGTGTTGATGAGATGCCTGGCCTCTTCCCACTATGATGTCACTGCTCTTCTGTTTTGATTACATGCCTGGCCTCTTTCCACTATGATGTCACTGCTCTTCTGTTTTGATGAGATGCCTGAGCCAACTACCTCAGGGGCTACTGTCCTATCACAGAGGATTATTATGTCTCTTGTCCAATAAGATTCCCCCTCCCAAAAGAATATATATATATATACACACTATATATAGTGGGGTGGGACTAGTTGTCAGTCAGTCCATAGGTTGTGTTCAGTAGTGATTATTAATTATTCTAGAGTACCTGCTGAGAGTATTCTTCCCGGGCCTTGCCAAGTAGCCAGGGCCCATGTGCAGGACTTTTATCTTTCTTCTATATCCTGATACCATAGCCATGTCTGACTAGAGAACGGTGAGTAAGGGGCTGTGGAACACCAGGACCAAATCGTATCCATGCTTCTTCTTCTACCTCTGAATGCAATGCACAAGTAACTGAGGTACTGTACCTCCGATGGCTAGCTCTGCCACATGGTAGCTTAGGACTCTGGCTACAGGCCCCAGCCGAGCACCGCAGTTGTCTGGATAGGATCCCGTGTTCACCCCCCACAGACCCCCAAGTCGCTTCAGCTCCACTTCTCAAGGTTACCTATGTCCTATGTCTACCAATACCAGGCCATGGATCACATGGTTTTGGGCTGCATGTAAAGAAGCAGGACCAACGTCAACACCTGATGAACCCAACAAAGTTCCAGTACTGTGTCTAGCTCTTTAACTGTAAGCACTAATAATGAGTGCTTACAGTTTTATGCCATAGACAGCCAGCCAGGCCAATAAGCCAGCAGGAAGTCACTCTCCTTTGAGGTGCTCCGGCGCTCGAGTAACACAATATTTATTTTTTATGCTATTTATAGGGAGGGGGAACTACTGGGGCACATTACCTACAGGGGATCTACATTGGTAATACTCTTTACTGGGGACCTACCTAAACAGAAAGGCCTAACTACTGTATAGATGCACAGACAAGGCCTAACTACCATATGGGGGCACATTGGAAGCTTAACTGTTATATGGATGCACAGAGGAGACTTAACTAACTACTATATGGGGGTACAGAAGGGTCTTAATACTTTATGGAGGCACAGAGCAGCCTAATGGTATGTGCTCTGAAGCTAGGACCCTGTGAACTGTAAAGATCATAGATCATAGACCTAGGTGGCAGCAGAGAGCACTGTGTCAGACTGGAAAGAATACACCACTTGCTACAGGTCATACAGCAGCTGATAAGTACTGGAAGACTTGAGATGTTTTAAAATATAAGTAATTTACAAATATGAATAATAATTTTCTTACACTCATCTGATTTGATCTCATTAAAAGATCGATACATTTAGCATTTTATTATGAAGCTGACACGACTGTAGGTAGGGTAGCCTGGGAAGGGTCAGGAAAGGATACAGACAGCCTATGTTCCCACAGTGTTTATTCCTCTCCGTTTTAAAATGACGTCCGTCATTTCTCTGTTTAGCCTCTCATCAGTGCAGGGACGGCTGTTGGTACATTATTCTAGTTTAGGATAGCTGATTGGCCTTTGGGAGTGTGTTTAATTGAAAAGTTAATTGAATTTAATAGTAAAAACAGTGAAAGGACTGTAAAAAAAACTGTGTGTGAACTAAAAAAAAATGACATCTGCTGTTTGCAAAAGATGTCCAAAAATAATTGTCATAGACAACTGGCATAGACAACGTCCATCATTTTATACACTGTGTGCACTGGATGTCCATCATCCCATTGACTTCAATGCATTGTATTGAAGTCAATTAAATTGCTGCAATAACGGACGCCTTTTCTCTTTTTTTGATGTGAGAACATAGCCATAGTGAGCCCTAATCTGGTCCAAGTCTAATAGCCAGCATGGATACCAAGGCACTGATACATTTAATAGGAGATCAGGGACCTGGTCCAGGATGTGTTTGACTAGACACACAGAAAAAGCAAGAGTTAGTGGAAAGACCAGATGTTAATCTTGTAAGCAAAATCGAGGTTAAAGGGGTATTCCACTCAAACATTACCTATTATATGTTGCTGCCCATGGTGAGACTAATAATTCATCCCACACCTTCCCGTAGCTCTAAACTGCTGCTTTCTGCTGAAAACACAAAAATCTGTGTGTTAGATTTTCTTCCTGTCTCCCCCTCCCCCTCCCTTCTGAGATGACTGACTGGCTTTATCTGCAACTTTGTGGCTTCTATGTAATGCTGGGAGGGCAGGCCCACTTCTGCCATGAGGCAGATTATACGGTCCTGCAGGGGGCGGCAGAACGTTCCCCCTGCTGTCATTTTTATTAAGATTCACCTAACAAAAATGACAGCAGCCGCTCACCTGTCCCGCCGCCCACGCTCACCACTGTCCCGCCGGGCTCCCGCGACCGCGCAACGTCACCCAGCAGCTCTCCTCGCCGCTGTGGTGAGTGCCTGGGGTCAAAGGGGGTCACGCTGTGGTGATCGGGTCTCCAGGAGGGATCTCTGCAGGTGCGGACGAGGCGATCTCCCATTAGGGGTGGCAGCAGCAGCAACGGGAGGGAGCACAGGAGCAGTCCAGATGCAGGGAGGTGAGCCCTAGTTGCTCGCGCTGTGGCGATCGGGGGGTTGGGGGGTTCTGTGTGTTAGGCTTGCTACGGGGGGGGGGGGTTCGAGCGCTAGCGAGGGGGCAGCCCCTGTGGGAGGGTTATTGTTGCTAATAAACTCACTGTGATTAATCCTCCCAGCATTATCAAGAAGCTACAGTGTTGCAAATAAAACCAGTCAGGGACTTGTTTACATCAGTCGTCTAACAAGGGAGGGGGTAGGAGGGGGAGACAGAGAGAAAAGCTCACACACAGATTTTTGTGTCAGCAGCTGAGAACTGGAAGAAAGAGACTGAATAGATAATCACAAGTATGGAAGGAATTGTTAGTCTCATCATGGGCAGCAACATATCAAAAAAGTTATGTTTTAGTGGAATACCCTTTTAACTGATAGGTGGCCAGCCAGAACTCAGCAGGGAAGAGACGGGTGTGGCAGATAAACCAATACCAGAGCAGAAGGAGTGAGCTGTTGCATTTTTCTGTGTTTTTGTGTGTTTACAATTTCAGCCATAGCAACGTGCTCCTGCCTAGTGTAAATGGTGTTTTAGGAGAGCTGACCAAATTTGTCTTTTTTTTTCTGCGTTCCAGTTGGGGGAGTGGCTGTCTCTACTTGGTCATGCACTCCACCCATCCCACCCAGGTGGTACAATTATTTTTGCAGGTATAAGACGGATTTTGCATGCCCAGAGCATTGACATATTAAACGCCATGAAGAGGCCATAGTACAGTGTAGGGTCCGCCCCGAGCATGAGGCTGCCTTAGCGTGGTGAGGTAGTTTACACTGTTTGCAAATAGTAACCAAGAGCCTCATTATTTTTGTGGAAGTTTTTTTTTAGCAGTTAGGGGGGCTGGTTTTAACTATTTTCATGTCTGTAGTGGGTCTGTATCTTGCTATTGCGGTGAGCTGTTGCATTTTTCTGTGTTTTTATGTGTTTGCAATTTCAGCCATAGCTACGGGCTCCTGCCTACAGTCATGGCCAAAAGTTTTGAGATTGATACAAATATTAATTTTTACAAAGTCTACTGCTTCAGTTTTTAAAATGGCAATTTGCATATACTCCAGAATGGAAAACTCTGGTGTAAGAACTCTACCTCTAGTACAGTTATGGAATGGATGTATAGCGAGTGCACTACTTGGCTGGCACCAAATATCCTAAATAATGTGTATAATTAGTAGGTTCTCTAGCAATACCCCTTAAATAATATTTTTGAGACAAATGTAAATCTCGAAGTATAATTAAATCACAAGTAAATATATAACACTTTATCTAAATCAGAATTAAAATTCATAAGAACATATAAACAAATAAACATATAACTGCACGCTTACACATAAAATCTCTGTATATAAATCTCATGAGGTTGCAAATAATATATTGCAGGATATAGACTTGATGACTATTTATAAGTTAAAATTCATATAATGCGGTTAAAATTCGTATAATGCGGTTAAATCCACATGCAGTTATTGCATACGGTGCGGTTAAATCCGCATGCGACTAATGCAGGGCCCTTGCAAGTCGCTGTGATTTATTACTACTGTATTTGAACCAAGTCAGTTATCACTGTTCTGTTTGTTAGTTCAATATAAGTTGCAACAATTAGTGACGCTTATTGGCGTTTTTACAGAAATAATATGTTTAAATAGATTCGGTGGAAATCCACCTCTCACCGGTCCGGGGACTCTGGATCTATAGGGTCTGCGGCCGCAATCTGTGGGGAGCAGACAGGGGGTTGTTTAATTTGAAAATGTCATCAGGAGCTCTCCTCATGTTCTGCGTTCCTCGTATCGTGTGTACGGGGTCTTGTTTAGAGTACTGTCCAGTTTGGAGCTGGATGCTCAGTACTCGGTTGTCTCTCCTGACGCAGATGGGTGTTTACCCTTGAGCGCTGCTCCCGTGTACTCCATCAGCGTAGGATTATTTATAATACATCCACTACGCCGTAGACTGGTAAATGGTGGGATTGGTGGTAGGTGGTTATCATAGTATATCTTTGTGGTATATTCAGTAGTGGTAGCAACTCTTTATAAACTCTTTAACCCCTTAGCGACCCATGACGTATCTGATACGTCATGGTGCCGCGGGGGGTGTTCAGAGCGGGGTCCCGCCGGGACCCCGCTCTGAACGGCGCTGATCCCGGCTGACACGTGCAGCCGGGCAGTGCCTCTGTTAGCCGGCGCGGGTCCCGTTGCCGCGCCGGCTAATTAAGCACTTCAATGCAGCTGTCAAACCTGATGCGATCGGGGGGGGAGATCCGTTCTTCTGCCCGTGCCGGGCCTCAGCGTCGGAATGACGCTGATCCCGGCTCGGCAATAGATTGCTATGGCCTGCAGACCGATCTAATCGATCTTTGCTGTGTATATACACAGCATTGATCTCTATGAGAGATCAGTGCTGTCTATATACAAGCCCCCCAGGGGGGCTTCTAGTCCATGTAAAAAAAAAAGTAAAAAAGTGTTTTTATTAATAAAAAATCCCCTCCCCTAATAAAAGTCCAAATCACCCCCCTTTTCCCATTTTATAAATATAAATTAATAAATAAACAAATAAATAAACATATTTAGTATCGCCGCACACGTAATCGCCCGAACTATTAATTAATCACATTCCTGATCTCGCACGGTAAACGGCGTCAGCGCAAAAAAATTCCAAAGTGCAAAATTGCGCATTTTTTGACGCATCAAATCCAGAAAAAATGTAATAAAAAGTGATCAAAAAGTCGTATATGCGCAATCAAGGTACCGATAGAAAGAACACATCATGGCGCAAAAACTGACACCTCACACAGCCCCATAGACCAAAGGATAAAAGCGCTATAAGCCTGGGAATAGAGCGATTTTAAGGAACATATATTTGTTAACAATGGTTTGATTTTTTTAAAAGCCATCAGATACAATAAAAGTTATACATGTTATATATCGTTGTAATCGTAACGACTTGAGGAACATGCATAACAAGTCAGTTTTACCATAGGGCGAACGGCGTAAATGCAAAACTCCCCGAAATCAAAACAAATTCGTTTTTGTTTTCAATTTGACAGCGCAAATGATTTTTTTCCGGTTTCGCAGCATATTTTATGGAAAAATAATGCCGGTCATTGCAAAGTACAATTGGTTTCACAAAAAATAAGCGCTCATATAAGTCTCTCGGTGAAAAAATGCAAGCGCTATGGACTTTTAAACATAAAATGGAAAAAGCAAAAGCGCAAAAACGAAAATTGGCTTTGACCTTAAGGGGTTAAAGACGGGTGGACTCTTTATAAAATCTTTAAAGACGGGTGGACAAACAAAAACCAACAAATTCTGACAAAATGCAAGCATTGATTGTGCAAGAATGGACTGCTATCAGTCAGGATTTGGTCCAGAAGTTGATGGAGAGCATGCCAGGGAGAATTGCAGAGGTCCTGAAGAAGAAGGGTCAACACTGCAAATATTCTAACTGTCAGTATAAGCTTTTGTTACTCATAATTAGAGATGAGCGAACCTCGAGCATGCTCGAGTCCATTCGAACCCAAGTGTTCGGCATTTGATTAGCGGTGGCTGCTGAAGTTGGATAAAGCCCTAAGGCTATGTGGAAAAACATGGATATAGTCATTGGCTGTATCCATGTCTTCCAGACAACCTTAGAGCTTTATCCAAGTTCAGCAGCCCCTGCTAATCAAATGCCGAACGTTTAGGTTCGGATGGACTCGAACCCGAACCCGGTTCGCTCATCTCTACTCATAATATGATTGCAATTATATTTCTGTATGTAATAAAAACATCTGACAAACACACATAAAAACCAGAGGGCAGCAGATCATTCGAAAATATAAGATTTGTGTCATTCTCAAAACTTTTGGCCATGACTATAGTCTGAATGGTGTTTTAGGAGAGCTGACCAAATTTGTTTTTTTTTCAGAGCTGTGTTCAGATAGTGTTCAGAAAAGTACAAATAAAACATAGAATACAATATAAAATCATGACCATATACCATGAGCCGAGGACCATGCCGAGGTCCACACAGGCACGGGCATAACAGTACCAATAAGATCTAGTACAAAAGGTTTCATTTCTTTTATAACAAGGAAACAAGAAGTTTATTAGAATATCAAGAATTCTTTCAAGGAGGAAGATCTTTGGGAAAAACAAATGCTTCTTGTCTAATACACCAGGGGTCTGAAAGCCAAGGTCGACCTGAGCCGCTCCTAGCCATTACTAGAAGATCTAATGGTGGGCTGGTTCACACATCCCTCCAACATCTTCATTAAATTGATCCTTCTTGAAGGATCCTCCGTATTACCTGGCTGTTTTCGAGACGGCTAAACTAGTGCTCCTTACCGTATAACTGGAAGAGGTGCCAAATCAATGTCATTAATCCTCTCTTTCTTGGGCCTCGTGCTGTTTTTCCTTATGGTCTTGTAAAATTATATATTTTTTCTCCGAATAATTGTTGATTATTTGTCTGACTGCAAAGAAGAAGTCGAAGAAGAGACAGAAAATTGCCGTATTTCTTGGTATCTGCACATCTATTATGATTTCTCAGTGTGGACTCTTTACTAAAGAAGGAACAATTTGCCCTATCAAGAACTATTAATTTTGGTACTTTGTTTACTTAGACATGACATCTGCTCTTGAGCGACCTTAATGCTTTGCTTAGCGGAGGAACATGAGTAGATTTCCAATGCTTCTTGTTTGTCAGGTCTCTGAGTTTTCTATTATAATCATTGCTTAAAGAACATTCTGTCTTATTTATTAAGAATAGCGCCGAATGGACGATGATTGGACAAACAATTTGCTTGATTCAAAAGGGAAAATGATCAGTATCTGTCTATTATATCATTATAATGTTATCTATTATAGAAATTAGGATATCTGCATGAAGAATGCTTGTCTGCTTTATCTGTGTTTATCGGGTTGGTCAGTGTAAGAAATACTGATATTAACATCAATACATCATGCCCCTATGTACAAGAATATAACTACTATAATACTGCTCCTATGTACAAGAATATAACTACTATAATACTGCTCCTATATACAAGAATATAACTACTATAATACTGCTCATATATACAGGAATATAACTACTATAATACTGCTCCTATATACAAGAATATAACTACTATAATACTGCTCCTATATACAAGAATATAACTACTATAATACTGCTCCTATATACAAGAATATAACTACTATAATACTGCTCCTATATACAAGAATATAACTACTATAATACTCACTCACGGGGTTGATGCAGTGATGGTGATTTATTGGTAAGATGTCATCTTGCAGATAAGCTCAGGGCAGGGGGAGACAGGTCCAGAGGTGCTGTCCATGGTGCACAGCACCTCTGGACCTGTCTCCCCCTGCCCTGAGCTTATCTGCAAGATGACATCTTACCAATAAATCACCATCACTGCATCAACCCGGTGAGTGCCGCTGGTCTTTACTTCCTCAATGGCTTGTGCTGATTAAATGAATTGCTTTCTCATTTACGCTGAGCACCACTATGATGCATGAATGTCACTGAGATTACTCAGTCAACAAAGACTACAACGCTCCTCATCTCACAAAGTCTCTCAACCTGAATACACAAACAGCTCCATACAAATTACGGGTTACTGATAGTGCCAACACATCTATTTGCTTGTGCATATAACTACTATAATACTGCTCCCCATATACAAGAATATAACTACTATAATACTGCTCCTATATACAAGAATATAACTACTATAATACTGCTCCTATGTACAAGAATATAACTACTATAATACTGCTCCTATGTACAAGAATATAACTACTATAATATACACAAGCAAGTAGATGTGTTGGCACTATCAGCAAACCGTAGTATTCTGAAATTGTTTGTATGTCCAGGTTAAGTGACCTTAAGTGATAGGGAGCGTTGTGATCTCTGTTTACTGAGTGATCTCAGTACAGTGTCTGCATCACGGTGGTGCTCAGCATGAATAGAAAAACAGATCATTCAATAAGCACAAGCCATTGAGATAGACAGTAGAAGCAACTTCAGGGCAGGGAGAGACAGGTCTAAGGGTGCTGTTCCCTGGACCTGCTTCTGACCAGGCTGCCTCTCCCTCCACTTCCTCAGGTGACGACCTACGCCTGCTACAGACACAAATGGCCGCCATCCCCACTAAGGTGGATATGGAGGGCTACATCGCCCGGATGGAGGCTGTGTGCAAAGCGGAGATCCGCTCCCTGAAGGAGGATTTAGGGTCCCTGTCCTCTAAGGTCCACAACATTGCACAGACCACAGGGGACTTGTCAGATAAGCAACAGACCCACAGCGAGCAACTAAAGCTGCACTCACAGCAGATCCACATGCTTTTTGATATGGCGGACGACGCCGAGAACCGGAATCGCCGGAATAATATAAGGGTGCGGGGGATCCCGGAGGCGGTTAAACCGCCGGACATTATGTCTACAGTGACTGGCATTTTCAACATGCTCCTGGGGAAGCCCCCCACGTCTCCTATAGAGATGGACCGTGCGCACCGCGCCCTGGGCCCACCAAGCAATGACCCAGCCAGACCACGTGATGTAGTGTGTCGGGTTCACTACTTCCAGATTAAGGAAGAAATAATGCGCAGGGCGCGCGATCAGGGCACCATAGACTTTGACGGGGCCCCCATTCAGCTCCTGGCAGACCTATCCCGAACAACGCTTGCTAAACGGCGGGCTCTCTGTCCTTTACTGTCATTGCTCAGAGAAAGAAATGTGCCCTACTCCTGGGGATACCCCTTCCAATTGCAAATTTGCCACGGTGAGGGGACAGTGTTCCTGCGTTCCCTGTCAGATCTGCCTGCCGTGCTGGAGACTCTCCGCCTTCCCTCCATCACCATCCCGGATTGGCTGTTCCACCCACCTCTTCCTCAAGGTGTGCTGTTCTCAGACCGCCCGGGCCCATCAAGACCACCCCGTGGACGCCGTTGAAGACGCCGGATCTCCGAGCCCCTGCAACACGAGGACTGATGGTGTCGCTCCTGCACTAGCTGTGACGCCCCATTTGTCCTGCTGTCATGCTCGGGAGTGGCAAGTATACGGGCTTCTTCCTAAGATCCCCCAGGCTCCTGAATGCTTGACCCGAGTCATGTGACCCCTTACCGAGATGCATCATTTACTGCACAGACTCGCGGCCCACTGTTAGACGCTACGCTACCTATGCCTCTGGGCACTGTGTCCCCCTATTGTTCCTCCCCGAGTCTGTGTTCACCCCCTAAAAGACAACCGAAGACAGCACCTCTCAGTGAAAAAATGTGATGTCTTTATTCACATCCTACTTGCGCTTAAAGACATAACATTTTTTCACTGAGAGGTGCTGTCTTCGGTTGTCTTTTTGGATTTATGTCCGGACGGAGGGGTCCTATCCGGTGAGGCGAGCACTCCACTACTTACGTTTTTCTATTACCTACCTGTGCTGTTCATCTGATATATTGGATTTGTGTTCACCCCCTGTCACCCTTCTGTGCCTGTTGCCCCCCCCCCACTTACATGCAGCCCGCCTCACCTCCATTTTGGTTCATACGGCTGGACTCTGTTGACGCTGCACGGTTGACTGCAGAGATGGCAGGGCTAGCCCTGACTTTGCACTGCCCTGTGGTTGAGGGGGGGAGGGGGGAGGTTGGTTGCCAATGTCATCTGTGTCCCACACACCTGCCCAGGTCATGTGCCTTACACCTGCTCCGATACAGAGGCAGAGAGGGAATGCACGCATGGTGTACTCACCTCTGGGGGACGGGTCCCAGCTGTTGGGGCATCTGATAGTTGTTCCTGTTCTTAGGTTATCTCTTGCAGTGAGGTGCTGGAGGTGTACCGGTTTCCTGTTGGTGTCCCTCCAGTCACTTCTCCACATAGGTTTTGGTGGTGCATTCGATACACCACTTCATTTGGTTGTCTTTCCTCTCCTCCTTCCTTAGTGGAAAGAGGTGGGCAGGTCTCTCTTGCTCTGCCCTTATCTCTCTCTTTCTCTTGTTCCCCTCCTACTATTTTCCTTTCACTTCTTCCCCACTTTTCTCCTCCTCTCCCCCCTCCCTTTTTTTTTTTTTTTTTTTTTTTTTTTAATTTTACCCCCCCACACACACTCACGATGTCTCATTTGCAAGTGACCACGTTAAATGTCCGCGGCTTTAATAAGCCGTAGCACCGATCACAGTTACTCTATCATATGCACAAGAAGAGGGCGCACATCCTGCTGCTCCAAGAAACTCATTTCAAAACAGGCCACGTGCCCTTCATGCCCACTAGATACTTTACCCAACAGTTTCATAGCACTAATGTCGAGGCCAGGACAAAAGGTGTTAGTGTGGCTATCCACAAATCTCTGCCGGCCTCCGTTATAGATTCCCGTATTGACCCTGATGGGAGATACCTCTTTTTAAAATTACGTCTGTCAGAGAGGGTGTTTACTGTGGCTAATTTCTATCTCCCTAATCACAATCAGGCACAGGTGGGACGGCGCTATCTGTCGGAGCTGTCGAGATTCGCAGAGGGCCTTTTGATCTCTGCAGGCGATTTCAACATGGTGATGGACCGCCGGATGGACTCCTCTTCGGGCCGCTCCTCTATCCCCATGGCGTCCCTCCAGTCCTTTCAAAGATCGTTATTCGCTAACAGACTGGTAGATGTCTGGAGGATCCTGAATCCTGGGGTAAGAGACTACACCTACTATTCCTCTGTGCACGACTCATACAGCCGCATTGACATGTTCCTCATAGATCATCACCTCCTCTCCTGGCACCCCTGCGTGGTAATTGATCCAATCATCTGGGCTGATCACGCGGCAGTGACTGTCTCGCTCTCTCTACCGGGCTCCGCCCCGAGAGAGTGGTCGTGGCGCTTGAACCCTAACTTACTCAAGGACATTGCCTGTCATATATTTATATATACTATCAGTGTAACAGCTTGATTTATATCCACTATTTGATACTTACCCTTATACACTTTGATACTTACCCTTATACATTTATTTATATATACTATTAGCGTTGTTCACTGTCATGCATTAATTTTGTGTACCATTTTTCCATTGGCATATATTTATAATATTGCATGAATTCCTAACCCTGTGAACATTATGGATCTTTGATTTTATTTAGCTGATCCACCTTTTATAACCATTATTATATACATAGAACGGGGTTGCCAATGGAGTTTGTGTCATGCGCACTGACTATGGAGTGTAATTTAGCACCAAGTCAGGTGTCATGCGCATTGGATATAGTCTAAGTGCAGTGACATGCGCGATGACACAGCGTAATCACATGACACTGGGAACCCGGAAGTGATTCCGCGATAGTAGCGGTCATGTGAGTGTATTAGATCATGTGACGCTGAGACTCAGATGACACAGCGTAATCACATGACACTGGGAACCCGGAAGTGATTCCGTGATAGTAGCAGTCATGTGAGTGTATTAGATCATGTGACGCTGAGACTCAGATGACACAGCGTAATCACATGACACTGGGAACCCGGAAGTGATTCCGCGATAGTAGCAGTCATGTGACCGCAATGGATCACGTGACGCTGATACTCAGATGATGCAGGGTTGTGTCATATGGAGATGATTGGAGGGTGAGTAGGTGGGCGTGTGTGTCCATTTTAGCCCACCAATCTGATAGAGGGGGCGAGTCTCTTTATAATAAAATAAGATCTTATTGGTGTACCATGGTGAGTGTTTGGGGCGGTACTATGATACTAGCTAATTGGATGTGGATATAAATATCGGCCAGTACCAGCAGCAAGTGTTGCCTAATTTTTCTCCTGATGACGTTGCTGTGGCAACGAAACATGTAGAGAGGGGGCACTATTTGTGGTTTTAAATAGCAGACATCCAGTATCTCCTAGTTACCTTCTATACAGGACTGCAGACTGTGATAGTGATTGATATAGTTAGTTAGAGAGGATAGTTATATCCCTATATATCATCTAGTATTAGCTAGTGATAGGAGTACTGGGTGTGTTGTGGTTTTAAAGAAGTTCACATATTTATTTTAAAGATACGTAATAAAAGTTAACTTTTACTAGGGGGGTGATAATAATTAAAGGGGTTTTTTACCCCGGGCTACGGCCTGTGGGTTTGGAGTTTATTGCCTGTCAGTGTCACGGCCGCGGCGGCGTCCCACTCCTTGTTCCTGGTTCCTGCTTCCCCGTTATACTTCAGTTCCTGTGTTCTGCCTGTCACGTGCGGTCTCACCTACAGACCATTGCCAGTATCATCTCCTGCCTACGGCTCCTGCTACGCCTCGCCTGCCGTCACCAGCAACCAAGCCAGGGGTAGCGACCTGGGGGTCGCCTGCCGCAGCAAGTCCATCCCGCCTTGCGGCGGGCTCTGGTGAAAACCAGCGGCCCCTTAGACTCCGCTCCCTGGTGAGGTTAGTGCCATCGCTGGTGACGGTCCAGTGGATCCACTACTCCAGGCGTTACAGTAGGCTCCAACCATGGATCCCGGCGAGGTGCCTGATCTCCGTGACGTCGCCAGAGTGGTCGCTCAACAGGCGCAACAAATCCAGAAACAGTCGCAGCAGATCCAGCAACTCACTGCCGCCTTATGTGCACACAGGACAGCAGCCCATCCTGAGCTGAGAGTTAGGCTGGATTCACACTGCGTTTCGAAGAGGTATTTTGAAGTGGGGACATTCCTCATTGGAGGCTGGGCACTCTGGAGTCCGTAAGACCGGCCAACGGATCTCCCGTCACTACTGGTGGTCCAGTCTGTTCCAAGATGTCAAAGACTTTGTGGCTTCCTGTGCCATCTGCAGGCAAGAAAGAGGGGGAGGCCAAAGGGGGGGGGTACTGTCACGGCCGCGGCGGCGCCCCGCGTTCCGGGCCGCCGCCGCGACCGCCTCCTGCCCCATGCAGCAGCCGGTGTCCATAGTCAGGGACCCGGCGCTGCCGTTACTTCGGCCCCGGGGGGCGCCTCACCTCTCCACGTTCCTGTCTGTCGCTGTGCCGGCCGGCGCGCGCGTCCCCGCCTCCTCGGGCGCGCGCGCGCCGGCTGTCTCTGATTTAAAGGGCCAGTCCGCCCTTAATTGGTTAGTTGCACCAATCACTCCCCTATAAATCCCAGCATGCCCTGTCCCTTGTGTTGGAGCCTCTACATGCTTTCCATAGCGTTTGGCCCAGCTCCCTGTTGTTCCTGATCCCTGTCCGCTACCTGGTCCCTAGTCCTTGTTCCTGATCCCTGTCCGCTACCTGGTCCCCACTCCTTGTTCCTGGTTCCTGCTTCCCCGTTATACTTCAGTTCCTGTGTTCTGCCTGTCACGTGCGGTCTCACCTACAGACCATTGCCAGTATCATCTCCTGCCTACGGCTCCTGCTACGCCTCGCCTGCCGTCACCAGCAACCAAGCCAGGGGTAGCGACCTGGGGGTCGCCTGCCGCAGCAAGTCCATCCCGCCTTGCGGCGGGCTCTGGTGAAAACCAGCAGCCCCTTAGACTCCGCTCCCTGGTGAGGTTAGTGCCATCGCTGGTGACGGTCCAGTGGATCCACTACTCCAGGCGTTACAGTCAGGCGGATGTGAAAAAGGTCATCACTGACTTTTTGGCCACACATAGCTCAGACCCTACCCCGCTGCCTCTCCAATGGGAGGCCCTCAAGTGTGTAGTGCGAGGCACTCTTATCCAACATGGGGTCCGCCTAAAAAGGGAAAACGGGCGTAAGATCCACAAGCTTCTCACCTTGATACACGAGGGGGAAGCTACCCATAAACAGACACAGGACCCGGTCACCCTGGGGTCCCTTCTAGAACATAGAACCCAATTGAAAGCGCTCATCGACCAAAAATTCTCTAGCTTCCGTGAACAGATGCGCCGATTCTATTATGAGTGTGGGGCAGCACTGGCCAGGTTTATTCACCCCAAATCTAATAGCTCCTTTGTTCCCTGCATAACGTCCCAGAGAGGCCCCTGTCACAACCCAACTGAGATTGTGGATGTTTTTCGGGACTATTATAGTGCCCTGTATAACCTGAAAGGCCCCATGGCTGACATGCCCCCCACGGCGTTCCGGGAACGGGTCGACAACTATGTATCGGCCACGGCCCTGCCGGCTGACACGGTGGCCGATATGGACTCTCCCTTCTCGGAAGCTGAACTGACAGCAGTCATCAAAGACTCCCCCAATGGTAAGAGCCATGGCCCGGACGGGTTCACAGCCCGCTTCTATAAAATGTTTTCCTCCCAGCTCTCTCCCTTGCTAACTAGGGTCTTTAATTCCATTTCTCCCTCGTGCCCTTTTCCACCCCAGTCCCTCATGGCTACAATAATAGTAATCCCTAAACCTGGCAAGGACGCGACGCTCTGCGCGAACTACAGACCCATATCCTTAATTAATGCGGACATAAAATTCTTCTCCAAATATCTAGCAAATAGGCTCTCACCCTCTCTCCCCACTTATCCACACTGATCAAGTGGGCTTCGTGCCCCGTCGGGAGACGAGGGATAACCTCAACAAAACTTTAATGCTGATGGCACATGCCCAGGGGACGCGGTCTCCCGCGTGCTTGATATCGGTTGATGCTGAAAAGCATTTGACCGCGTCCACTGGGCATTCCTACGAGCTACCCTGCGCCAGATTGGTATGGGCGCAGGCATGCTGGGCAAGATTAATGCCCTCTACTCTGGCCCCACGGCAAGAGTTAGGGTCAACGGAGTGCTCTCGGCTCCCTTGTCGATTTCGAATGGCACGCGCCAGGGTTGCCCATTGTCGCCAATGCTATATGTATTGGCAATGGAACACCTGGCGGTGGATTTCAGGGCTTCACCGGATATCTCTGGTATCCGCCTAAAGAGCTCCCATTATAAAATGGCTCTTTATGCGGACAACCTATTACTGTATCTATCTAACCCTGGCGTGTCCATTCCTGCGGTCCTCAGGGAGTTCGAGGCATACGGCCAAGTGAGTAACTTTAAGGTCAACTTCTCCAAAACTGAGGCACTGAATATTTCCCTTCCCGCCCCCCTGGTGCGCCACCTGAAAACCGCCTTCTCCTTTAGATGGCAGTCATCAGCCTTCCAATACCTGGGGATATGGATCCCCTCTGATCTCTCCTCGATATTTGCTCTAAACTTTCCCCCGCTACTGGCCCGTACCAAAACGGATTTTTCTAGCTATGATCGCTCTCAGCTTTCATGGTTCGGGAGAATCAACGTCTTGAAGATGGACGTCCTCCCCAGGTTCCTATACCTCTTTCAATCTCTTCCCCTCCGCCTCCCAGGCTCCTACCTCACACAGCTAAAGACCATTCTTCGGCAGTTTGTGTGGGGATCCGTGCGCCCTCGTATCAAATACAAAACCCTCACACGCCTAAAAACAACGGGAGGGGCGGGTCTCCCAGACTTCAATTTATATCACAAGGCCTCTATTTTGCTCCACCTGATAGACTGGTTCCACAGGTCCACAGACAAACAATGGGTGCGGATTGAACGTGATTTGACTCCGCTGCCCTTGAGATCCCTGCCCTGGATTTTACCCATTAATCGGCCGAGCCTTGACTCCCTCCCTTTCCTTACTAAGCACTTTGGGACAAGCTCTACCTCTATATAATCTTTCTCACCGCCCCCGGTTAATGAGCCCAATATTTGGAGACCCTGGCTTCCCCCCTGCGCGGGATAGGGGCTCCTTTCTTATATGGTCGGCCTCGGAGGGTGCCAGGATTGGTCAGGTCCTGGGGAACAACACCACTATCCCGTCCCTTTCCATACTTCAACAGTTGTGCCCGGAGAGGAGTCTGTCCTGGTTGGAATATGTGCAATTGAGGGACTATCTGTCTCAAAGCTTCCCGGGGGGGGATTCAGTTTCCGGACCCCACCGACCTGGAATCTTTACTACTGCAGTCTTCACCTCCTGACAGATCCATCTCCCGCCTGTACCGCCTACTTCTGGAAAAAGACGCGGACCAGACTTTGTCCTATGTCTCCGCGTGGGAATCCGAGCTCGGTGTCACCCTCTCTGAATCAGACCTGCTGAAAATTTTTACCTTAACCCATAAATGGCCCATGGCATGCCACGCACAAGAAAAAAACTTTAAGATTCTAACCCGGTGGTACCATTGCCCGGTGACGCTCCATCAATTTTACCCGGAGGTGCCGGACACATGCTGGCGTTCGAATCGGCCACTGGCTCTATGCTCCACATTTGGTGGGATTGCCCCCTTTTAAGGCCTTTTTGGGACGCTATCTTTGCTATTTACAAAGAGGTGACCGATTGTAACGCCTGGAGTAGTGGATCCACTGGACCGTCACTAGCGATGGCACTAACCTCACCAGGGAGCAGAGTCTAAGGGGCCGCTTGTTATCACCAGAGCCCGCCGCAAGGCGGGATGGACTTGCTGCGGCAGGCGACCCCCAGGTCGCTACCCCTGGCTTGTTTGCTAGTGACGGCAGACGAGGCGTGGCAGGAGCAGTAGGCAGGAGATGGTGCTGGCAGAGGTCTGTAGGCGTAACCGCAGGTGACAGGCTGAACACCCGAGCAATAGTGTAACAGAGGAGCAGGAACCAGGAACAAGGACTAGGGACCAGGTAGCGGACAGGAATCAGGAACAAGGACTAGGGACCAGGTAGCGGACAGGAAACAGGAACAACAGGGAGCTGGGCCAAAAGATATGGGGAGCATGTAAAAGCTCCAACACCTGGAAAGGTGCAGGGCTGGAACTTATAGGGAAGTGATTGACATACAGGCCAATTAGGAGCGCACTGCCCCTTTAAATCTGAGACAGGCGGCGCACGCGCGCCCTAGGAGGCGGGGACGCGCGCGCCGGCCGGCACAGCAAAGGACAGGAGCGCGGTGAGGTGAGGCGCCCCCCGGGGCCGAAGCAACAGCTGCGCCGGGTCCCTGCCTATGGACACCGGCTGCTGCAGATGCAGGAGAGAGGGTGCGGCGGCGGTCCGGAGCACGGGACGCCGCCGTGGCCCTAACACCGATAAAGACGTCACTCCATCCCCGGGATTGGCCCTACTGTCTTTGGTTCCCGGCCCAGCCTCTGCCGCCAAGAAGGGTTTACTACGGCACTTCATGACTGCAGCATTGCTGCGTGGGTGGCCGAAATGGACTTTATCCATCGCATGGAGTCCTTGACGGTAGAGGATCAGGGTCGTGGCAAAAAAGTGGACCGCACCTGGCTCCCCTGGGTCACGTTTAAGTCCAGCCCCTCCCTCGCACGTTGGCTCCCTTGAGTCGCTCTGACAGTGTTCTCTGTCACCCTTGCACAGTTCCACGCCATCAAGACACGTCTACTCTCCCGTCTGTACCTAACACTCCCCCCCCCCTTTTTTATTTTTTTTTTGTTTCTTTATTTTTTTAAATCTTAATTTTATTTATACATATATTCTATGTTATTATTTCATTTCTCGTTTGCTTCTGTCCCATCGTACCTTTCCCCGTGCCCAGCTTTCCTCCCCTCCTTCCCTTTTTTTTTCTTCTTTATGATTTTTGGTCCCTCTCTGTGGACCGGCTTCCGGCTCCCGGTGTTACCATACTCTGCCCCCCCTGAGGCCATACGGTTTTATTGTTATAACACCCTTTTCTCCCCCCCCCCCCTCCCCCGGAGACGAAGTTGTTGTGTCCGTTATGCGCTTGTGAATTCCTACTACAGCTCCTATGCAGACCTGATGTCTCCTGGGGTACATGTTATCTCCTTTGTTATCAGCTTTTCGACGATTGCATTACTTCCCTTTCTTGTATAACTGTTTTTCTGATAAAACCTTCAATAAAATCGAATTTACAAAAAAAAGAAAACGTTATTTCATAGAATATTCTATACCAGATTCAGTAGTGCCGGTGACTGTTTCTCTTTAATATTTTCAAGGTAATTTGTTTTTTCGTTATCATGAAAAACACGCCACTTCCTGTGTTCTTACTCTTTTTTTTCCAAAGAATCTAAAAACAGGAAGTCCAGTGTATCCCAGAGAGTGGTAACAGAGAGAAGGCAGTCATGTGACTGATGGACACATTGAGCAGTCACTATCTGTACTGGGCGTGACTTCATGTGTTTCGTCTCTTTTTTTTCAACCCGCACAAGGCTAAAAAGCTTCAGGAGACTGGACCTGGATTTCTGGTAACTTCAGCTTTGTTTCAAAGCATGATAACAATAAATAATGAATGTAAATTGCAAACTTGCTTTATTTCACATCTACTGTTGATTTACAGTTTGACTCAGGCTATGTTCACACTACGTATGAGTCCGGCCGTAGTTCATACGCAGCCGTACATGTGCGGCTGAAAGTACGGCCGTGGGAAAAATAGACATGCGGCCGGATTGCGAACATGCGGGCGAACCGCGAACATATGCCCGTAGTAGAGTTATGCTTCCCTAGCTTGTTTCGAAGCGATCTAAAGCAGGTCATTTACTTGGAAATCTTCGCCCAGCCCAATAAAACACACAGAACATTTTGGATCTAAAAATCCCGTTCAATTTGGCTGAAATAAGTACTCCGTACGGGACCGCATGGAAATCCACCGCCGTGAGTTGGAACATTTCCGTCCTCAAACAATGGTCTTGTTCATTTTTCACGGCGTCGTATACGATCCGGCCGTAAGCTCATACGTAGTGTGCACTGTGCGGCCGTATATCGTATACTTTCAAGCGAACGCATCAACCTCAAAACTACGTGCGTATATTAACGGTTCGCACTACGGCCGCAAATATACGTACTGTGAACATAAAACATGCACAAGCCAAACAGACAGAAATGGCTGCACATCGCACCCATGGCTGACACGAAAGCTTATTCAGCTACATTTAAAACCAACATCAGAAGTTAGTATATAATTTGGCCAAACCATATTGCCTCATGTACCACGTGCAGGTCTTCTGATAGACATGAGTCCCTAACCAAAAAACATCACTGTGCCGGTCAGCGACCACAATCCCTGCAAAGCGTGCGCAAGCAGAGAGGGGGGGCCACCGAATGGTCCTGCATCCCCATTGTCACAGGACCAGACCCTAAAGGGCCCCCCCGGACCCCACAGGCGCCCCCGGCGGAAAAAGTGGACGCCAAGCAACACAAGTGTGAACAAGCTCTTACCTCTCTCACCATTCCACTGCAGGTAGAATGGGAGAATACTAGGAGATCCTCCCCTTATGTACACAGGTACTTCCTGCTAATTTGGATCACATGGGTCTTACAAAGCACGAGTGCTAGCCACAATGGAAAAAGGGACAGAATAAATAAAATATGCACAAGCCAAAAAGACAGAAATGGCTGCACATCACACCCATGGCTGACACGAAAGCTTATTCAGCTACATTTAAAACCAACATCAAAAGTTAGTATATAATTTGGCCAAACCATATTGCCTCATGTACCACGTGCAGGTCTTCTGATACACATGAGTCCCTAACCACAAAACATCACTGTGCCGGTCAGCGACCACAAACCCCGCAAAGAGTGCGCAAGCAGAGAGGGTTTGATCAAAATTGTATACCAAATTCCTGGTGTTTGTTTTTAAAGTAGCTTAGCGGCTTTAGTATCAGCCATAGGTGTGAGGTGCAGCTGCACTCTTCTCTCCATTTCACGTAGTGTGAACATAGCCTGAAAGTTATAACGACAGTGACACTTAAAGGGTAGCTTCACACATACCGATCTGCAGCGGATTTCACCCTGCGAGTTTGCACCGAAATCCCTGCCTTTATGTGACCCGGCCCCTTTAACCCCCCGCATCCCGCCGTTCGCAGCCCTGGCCCGAAGCATACATTACCTGCTCCGCGCTGCAGCTGTGTGAACCTATTTTTTTCACAGGTCATGGGAGGATAAAAGAAATAACATGCTCTCACTTTCCCGGCTGCAGCACTGGTGGCCGTATTCTGCCGATCCGCTCCCCAGTTCTCTGGCCGCTTCCTGGTCTGAGTGGGAACCCGGGTCATGAAGTGTCAGATCTGCTCAGCCAGTTAGTGGCAGTAGTGGGGAATAGTATGTATGGCATGTATACTATATGTCATATAGTATGTATGGTAGATATGATATGAATAGTATGTATGGTACAGTTTGTATAGTATGTATAGTTGTATGGTACAGTTTTTATAGTATGTATGGTATGTGTAGTATGTAGGGTACATATGATATGTATGGCATGTATAATATATGGTATAGTGTGTACAGTATGTATAGTTTGTATGATATGTATAGTATGTATGGTACAGTTTGTATATTATGTATGTATAGTACGGATGGTATAGTTTGCATAGTATATATGGCATGCATGTTATGTATGGTATGTATAGTATGTATGTATGTCATGTATAGTATATATGGTATAGTATGTATGTATGGTATATATGACATGTATAGTATGTATGGTACAGTTTCTATAGTATGTGTGGTACATATAGTATGTATGTATGGTGTAGTTTGTACAGTATGTATGGTACGTATGATATGTATGGCATATATAATATGTTTAGTATGTATGTTTTAGTTTGTACAGAATGTATGGTACATATGGTACGTATAATATGTATGGCGTGTATAGTATGTATAGTATGCATGTTATGTATGGTATGTATAGTATGTATGTTTGTATGTATGGTATAGTTTGTACAGTATGTATGGTACGTATGATATGTATGGCATGTATAGTTTGTATGTATGGTATATAAGATATGCATAGTGTATATGGTATGTATGGTACAGTTTGTATAGTATGTATGGGATGCATGGTACATATAGCATGTATGTATGGTATAGTTTGTACAGAATATATGGTACGTATGAAATGTATTGTAAACACTTTTCCTAAGAGCCCTCAGGGTACACTCTGTTTTACCTTTAGGCTATGTTCACACTACGTTAAAGTACGTAGTTGCCATCTGCAATACTTTGTATGGAGTGGAACACTGCCTATTCTTGTATGGGATCCCAGCCGGGGTGTATACACCTAGTATACGCTCTGGACAGGATCCCATGCGGCGCCGCAAAGAACTGACATGTCAGTTTTCTGCGGCTGCAATTCAGTGAATTGCAGCTGCGGAAAGACCTGTCAGTTCACACAATGAAGCAAGCGGCTCCGGACGATTGCTTCATTGTGTGGTGTGAGGAGTTCTGATGCGGGCGCTCACGGATGCACCCGTACCAGAACACTGCGTCAGAAATATCATCCGGGATGATCTTTGCAGAGACCAGCCGGGTCACGGATCGGCCGGTCTCTTACGCCGTGTGAACATGGCCTTAGGCTAAAACTTAACTTTTACGTTTAGGCCTAAGAGTCATACACGGACAGCGTTTTAAATTATTGCACCTCTTAATTTGACCAGTTCATAACTCAGCAATGGAGGTATGGGTTCGTAAAGGCTAAGCATTTGCAAGGGTCGAGCGTATACAAAATCGCTCAGGGACAGCATTAACTTCTGTATTAAGTATACTCCTGCCCTACCGGGCTTAGTGTGGAGTTCTGCAACTGGTGGCACCAGGAACTCACATGAGTATACTTGGTGAGAGATCACTAGCACACCCCGGCTGGGGACTAGATTGATTCCACTGCAATACGAAGCCTGCCCCACTGGCATAGCGGTATCATCTGATACTCTCGCACAAAACTGAGTAAGAGGCAGCAATATTTTAATTGCATTGCACAATTTATCTATTAATACAGACCAATAAAAGTTAAGTTTTAGCCT
Organism: Dendropsophus ebraccatus; assembly: GCF_027789765.1. NCBI lineage: Eukaryota > Metazoa > Chordata > Amphibia > Anura > Hylidae > Dendropsophus > Dendropsophus ebraccatus. The sequence goes on from NC_091459.1 coordinate 121,776,287, forward strand.
CAAGGTAGAAGCGGGTATATCCTGAGGGCTCTCAGGAAAAGTGTTTACAAGACAATCGTACCCCCTATTAGGTTGGAATCCACCACTCAACGTATGAAATGTATGGCATGAATAGTATGTTTGGTATGTATGATCAGAGTCTATCCAAGAGTATATTATATTATGTTATATTATATTATAGGCTCTGGAAATGTAAGGAATAGACATGGCTGGTAAATAAGACGCTGTGTCCTTGCAGGCAGGGTGGAGGGCGGCCATGAATTATTGGGCCTTCAGGGTTACATGGCAAAAGCCACCACCTGCGCTAAATCTCGCTCTCCAAACAGGGGCGCCGCTGGTTTAACTAAGCGTGCATTTATCAAAGCGGGACGTGAAGGTTACAGTGACATTTCTATCATGTATAAGCCGAGGACTGGACCGGCACAATAGATCCAGACACAATAGAGACTTGGGTGAGAAAATGGATTAAACCATTTCCTCTGATTTCTTCCCTTCTCCTGCTGGGAGGTGTACGGAATAATAATGGCGTTCAGCGAGGAGACGGCGAGCGGCAATCAGACATACCAGTCATTATTATATAATGATTCCAGCAGAGGTGGATTATAACATTACACAAAGCCTTCCCATCAATCACAATGATAACCAAGGCTATGGCGAGAAATCCACCCACGCTGCACTACAGCTATGTGTGTACGGCGTCCAGACAGAGCCTCATGTCTCCTCCATCTCATAGATCAGGATGGAGAATTATAGACATCACATGGATCATATAAGGGGCGAGATCATCATACTGTGTGTGTGACAGACCCTGCATATACCTGTCCATGTCCCCTCATAATCACACAAGGAATGGGCACTGGTGCTAAGTCCCTGAAATACTCTGTACTGCTGAGGGTCAGTCCCAGGGACATACTTATGGGGGTTCGGGGGTAATGGAATGTGGGTGCAAGAGAACACAACAGTAGTGTAAATGGCACATATAATAGACAGATCATTGATTCTGACAGCACTCTACTCTACTATAAATACTCTGTGCTGCTGGAGACCCTGCTACTATTTCCACTATGTAACATTTGGTGTGCAGCCTCCTGCCTGTCTCTGGCCCGTCACATACAGCTCTTTCCTCCCTATCACCATCATATAAGAGGACAGGTCATTGCCCCCACAAGATCAGAACACTCCTCTCCTAAAATACTCTGTGCTGCTGGATGACTATGCTCAGTCTGGAATCGTTTACTTATCTCCACCCCCTTCTTCCATCATACCCTCCCACAAGCACATGCAGTCCTGTCCTCCCTATCATCACATGATCAGACTGGTCACCTCCTTCCAACAAAATCAGCACACTCCTCTCCTGAAAGACTCTGTGCTGCTGAGAAACAGATCATTTGCCTGTTTGTGATCTTTCACTTGTCTCCATTTCCTACCTCTCATCATGCACTGCCACATGCAGTCCTGTCCTCTCTATCATCACATGGGAGAACAGGTCATCTCCCCCCACGAGATCAGCACTCTCCTCTGCTGTAATGCTCTGTGCTGCTGGATGATTATGATGCTTGCACTATCAGTCTAAGATCTCCCTTTTGTCTTCCCTCATCACACCCCCTCTGCCACACACACACACACACACAAACACACAATCCTCTCCTGAAATTCTCTGTGCTGCTGGGAGCACTGAAAGTCTGTGACTTTTCACTCTTCCTCCCAACATACACTCGCAGTCCTGTCCTCATGAACATCATCACCGGAGTGGGCTGACCCCTTAGGACCCCTCAGTCTACTATTTTCCTGTAATACTCTGTGCTGCTGGTGCTGGGGGCCCATGATTAGGGTAGATTGTCCATTCCTTCCACACTTCCTGGCCTCAGTAACATCATCATCTGAGGGGACAGGTCACCCCCCCCCCACACACACACACACACAAAGATCAGCACTATCTCCTGACATCCTCTGTGCTGCTGACTCCATCCGATCCTCTACTAACATGTGACCTCCTACTTATCTCCATTCCTCTCCTCACATTATGACGCTGCACCTGTCCTACTGAGTCCTTTCCTCACAACATTATCACTGCCCCCCCACAGTCCGTACTCTTCTTTGCTGAAATACTCTGTGCTGCTGTCCATTAATCCATCCCCCTGCTCACATCATACACTGCCCCTGTCACATACAGCCCTGTCCTCACTAACACCCTCCCATAATAGGAAAGGTCCCTGCCCCAAGAGAATCAGCAAACTTCTCTCCTAAAATACTCTGTGCTGCTGAGAACACTGATCCTTCTGCTAGGTCTCAGCCAGTGACCCTCTATATAGTGCTCTGTGCTGTATGGTGAGTCAGATGGCTGCGGTTCAGCACCATGGACGGTTCCCTCTCTGCTCATACACTGTTCTGCATGGTCTTTCTGTCACACTACTGGGGCACATGTGATCTTGTGGGGATCGGATGGTCACTTAGAGAGGATTTGATGGTCTTTTCTTTTAACCCTTTAAGGGTTTTTGGCTTTTATGACAAGGGGGAAAAAAATTATAAGTTCATGAAATTTCTTGACTATTTTCTTCCCACTCGGGAACTTATATTTTTCACCTTAGGGAAGTCCGGCAATTTTTTTTTCTTTTAAATCAACTGGTGGCAGAAAGTTATATAGCTTTGCACATTACTTCTATGTAAAATACTCAAGTTTTTCAGTACTTATCAGCTGCTGTATGTCCTGCAGGAAGTGGTGTATTCTTTTCAGTTTGACTGCCACCTCTGTCCATGTCAGAAACTGTCCAGAGCTGAAGAGGTTTCCTATGGGGATTTGCTACTGCTCTGGACAGTTCCTGACATGGACAGAGGTGTCAGCAGAGAGCACTGTGTCAGACTGGAAAGAATACATCACTTCCTGCAGGACATACAGCAGCTGATAAGTATTGAAAGACTGGAGATTTTTAAATAGAAGTAAATTACAAATCTGTATGACTGTATCACTTTATGACACCAGCTGATTTGAAAGAAAATTTTTCATTGGAGTATATAAGGGAGATACACTACCATTCAAAAGTTTGGGGTCACATTGAAATGTCCTTATTTTTGAACTTGTGGGAGCTGCTTCTAGAAGCGTGGGGTGCAATTTCTCCAGCTTACCTCAACAGATTAATAGCTAGAATGCCAAAGGTGTGCAATGCTGGAATTGCTGCAAAAGGAGGATTCTTTGACAATACAATACAAATCATTATTTCTAACCTTGTCAATGTCTTGACTCTATTTTCTATTCATTTCACAACGTATGGTGGTGAATAAGTGTTACTTTTCATGGAAAACACAAAAATTTTGGGTGACCCCAAACTTTTCAACGGTAGTGTATATAGGAAGGATCTATAATGGAGAGAGACAAAGGAGAGCGCTAGTTTTGAAGCCTATGTCTATGTGATCATGTGGGCATCACCACCATACCTACAGGTTACCTTTAGGGACAGTGCAATGAATGGCAGTAACACTTCTAAGATATTAGCTAACCCAGAACATGGCCATCAGAGGGCAGCACTGCAGGGCCTAAGGGGGCTCTCTACTTTGGGTAATACCTGTTTGTAAGAACAGTGGGTGTGTCTTTACATTGGGGAGGGGCTTTAGATAGATAGATAGGAGATAGATTAATAGATATATCAAGGAATTCCCCACAGCACGTCTTGTAGATCAAACAAAGTGATTTATTCCATTTTCAAAGTTAGCAAAATAACAGGTGCAACACAGCAAAAGTGAGTCTGATGCGACGTTTCTGCGGTCTTCACGGCCTCTCTCAAGCATACCCACGTGTACTAAACTACTACAGGTGCACAAAATCAAATGGTGAAAAGTGATAGGAGGATCGAGATGTCACTCAAATGGTTCTCGATTCAACGGTGATTATCAACAGGTGTCTCTTAATATCAAAACACACAGTGTCATAGTATACAACTTTTTCCATCTTCTTGTTAAAAATAAACCTAATGTCCATACAAAGTGTCCATCTGTGATAGAATAGTGTCCATGACTTGTGTTCACTAAATGCCCATCTGCTCACTTTTGCTGTGTTGCACCTGTTATTTTGCTAACTTTGAAAATGGAATAAATCACTTTGTTTGATCTACAAGACGTGCTGTGGGCAATTTCTTGATATAACTAAGTGATTCCTGGTCAGAGCCGTCCCTGCTGGCACTCGGACTCCACAAACTGGTATAGTGCTACCTGTATACTGTGTTAGTAGATTAATAGATAGATAGATAGATAGATAGATAGGTAGATAGATAGATAGATAGATAGATAGATAGATAGATAGATAGATAGGAGATAGATAGATAGATAGATAGATAATAGGAGATAGATAAGATAGATAGATAGATAGATAGATAGATAGATAATAGGAGATAGATTATAGATAGATAGGAGATAGATTATAGATAGATAGATAGATAGATAGGAGATAGATAGATAGATAGATAGATAGATAGATAGATAGATAGATAGATGCAGTTAGTGCAGCAGTAGTTCCCCTCCTCCTCCGGCTGTGACTCTTGTATCTGTAGATCTGAACCTTCCTCTGTATATGGAGCCTCAGATCACATCTCCCGCTATCGGCGGTGAGCGCCATCACCAGGAGGCCCGGGGTCAATAAGGGCAACTATGCAGATGAATCATTTGTGGAGCGCCGTCTGCTGATTATTGGATTTGGATTTATTAAATCCACTGTACATGCTGACAATGTGTAATGCTCCATTTTACAGCATTTACATTCATTTTCTGTCCACGCAGATAGAATGAGAATGGCTAATGCCGAAAACGAGGGAAGACCAAATATCGCAGACGCTTCCTCCAGCACATTAACATTGTTGTCTTATTCTATCTTAGACCAAGGCTGCTCTGATGGCCTCCATCCTACTCTTAATCGCCCATATTTTATCATCATTAAAAACTTGCAATTTTGACACACCTCTTATTGTGTCTTTAACCCCTTAAGGACGGGGCCCATTTTCGTTTTTTGCGTTTTCGGTTTTTCCTCCTTGTGTTTAAAAGGCCATAGCACTTGCATTTTTCCACCTAAAAACCCATATGAACCCTTATTTTTTGCGTCACTAATTGTACTTTGCAATTACAGGCTGAATTTTTGCATTTGGTACTCTACGAAACCAGAAAGAAAATTCAAAGTGTGGTGAAATTGAAAAAAAAAACGCATTTCTTTTATTTGGGGGAACTGTGTTTTTACGCCATTCGCCCTGGGGTAAAACTGACTTGTTATGCATGTTCCACAAGTCGTTACGATTAAAACGATATATAACAAGTATAACTTATATTTTATCTGATGGCCTATAAAAAATTCAAACCATTGTTAACAAATATACGTTCCTTAAAATCGCTCCATTCCCAGGCTTATAGCGCTTTTATCCTTTGGTCTATGGGGCTGTGCGAGGTGTCATTTTTTGCGCCATGATGTGTTCTTTCTATCGGTACCTTGATTGCGCATATGCGACTTTTTGATCGCTTTTTATTACATTTTTTCTGGATTTGATGCGACCAAAAATGCGCAATTTTGCACTTTGGGATTTTTTTGCGCTGACGCCGTTTACCGTACGAGATCAGGAATGTGATTAATTAATAGTTCGGGCGATTACGCACGCGGCGATACCAAACATGTTTATTTATTTATGTTTACTTTTATTTAAAACCTGGAAAAAGGGGGGTGATTCAGACTTTTATTAGGGGAGGGGGCTTTTTACTATAAACAACCCTTTTTTTTTTTTTTTTTTACACATATACTAGAAGCCCCCCTAGGGGACTTCTAGTATATATACTTTGATCTCTCATTGAAATCTCTGCAGCATAGAAATGCTGCAAAGATCAATGAGATAGGCACTCGTTTACTTCCGGCTGCTGCAGCCGGAAGTAAACGAGTGCCAAGCCGGGGACGGCGCCATCTTGGACGAGTCCCCGGCCGGCATCAGTAACGGAGATCGCTCCCGGAGGAGCGATCTCCCCCACTAGACACCAGGGAAAGGTTGCTTCCGGTAATCGGAGGCAGCTGTCAACTTTGACAGCTGCCTCCGATTAGCTAATTAGCTAATAGCGGCGGTCCCGGGCTACACTGGTCGGGACAAAGAGATTAGGATAAAACATAAAAGTTATATTGTGTTCAGGGGTGGTCTCCAATCTGGTTATCTCCTCTACTACAACTCCCATGATCCCATGACCCAGAATAGGAACCTCATCTATCCAGTCATGGAGTATATATGGTGCTGAGGGGGCCAACAATGAGGGACTTAAAGTGGAACTTTTGCAAAATATTTCTTCTTTTAAATCAACTGGTGTTAGAAAGTTATATAGATTTGTAATTTACTTCTATTTAAAATAAAAGAAATAAATTATTAGAGGGGCAATATTTAAAGTGTCACTGTCTTGAAATTTTTTTTTTTTTGCAGAAATCAATAGTCCAGGCGATTTTAAGAAACTTTGTAATTGGGTTTATTAGCCGAAAAATGCATTTTTATCATGAAAAAGCAGTTTGAAGCCCCCCCACCTGTCTTCATTGTTCTCCTATGGAGAGAGCTAAATAAAAGACCAAAACAGGACAACAAAGAGTTAATCTACAAATACCTCACCCTTTATCTCCTCTGACAGTCAGCACTGACCTCTCTGAGCTCTGATTACAGCTGTCACCAAGCTCTGTGCCTGTAATCCTAACTCCCTCCTACCTCCTCCCCCTCCCCTCTCTATAGACCAGACTGGGTTGTGTCTGATGCAACAAGTCACAATTTCCAGATTTTTTGCAGTGAATGGAAAAGAGAAAGGAGGGAAGGGGACCTGGGAAAAGGCTTTTTAAATACAGATAATGGCATATTTGGCTAATAAACCCAATTACAAAGTTTCTTAAAATCGCCTGGACTATTGATTTCGGCAAAAAAACAAACAAAAATACCCGACAGTGACTCTTTAAGCTGCAGACATAAACAAGTAGTTACCCTACACAAGGCAATGATGTCATTTTGGGGAGTAAATGGCTACCTGCCTCATACTATATTTATGCCCTGATAGGATGCAGTGACTTCACTCCTGCTCCCTACAAGACTTGGTACAGGATGGTATCATTCAATGATATCACCAGGCCTGTGAGGAGGGGGCATAGAGGGGGCACTTTTATATTGTTTCTTTTATTACTATCTTAGCTATATGTATATACCAGGCAGGTTGACATTCATTGCTGTAGATTTACCAACCACATCTGCTGGAAGTTTATTCCATGCATCCACAGCTCCCCTGTTCTTTTGTTTAGTTTTCTTCCCTCTTGAACCTTATTTAGACCTTTATAAAAAAAAGTTTCCATCATGTCCCCTCTTTTACTTCTTCCTCCTGCAACATATATAAAGGTTTCTATCATGTCCTCTTTTTCCCTTCTTCCCATCTAAATGGACTAAATGTATACTGAGATAATCTAGTTTGAGGCAGTTCAGTTCAGTTCTTGTAGTGTGTTCCTTAGAGAGAGCAGTCCAAAAAAAGTTGTTCCAGCAGTTACCTGCCCCAGGGCCTGGCCTCGAGGCCAGGACTCTCCCATGGTTTCCTACACTGAATCAGAGTGTGCATAGAGCTTCTTAGTATCCCCAGCACACCTGATGCCATAGCTACCTCTGGCTAGAGACCTAAAAGGGGACACTACCATCAAAACTATGTCTACGTCTGAGGTGACCACAGTATATCTTCAGGAAGTCATTCAGCAGACCAGACTATCCCTACTGTGTTGGTTTAAAGCCAAAGTACAGTACCTCATTAGTATTCTCTTGGCCTTTTTGGGTAATCTTGAGAGGTTAGCTACACCTGGTTGTTCACGTCCGGGGTCTGTGCTCCAGGATCTGCACCCCCATGCAGGGCCACCGATAGGGCAGTACAAGTGGTACTGCCGTATGGGGCCCGGACCCTAAGAGACATGGGGGGGGGCCCGCCGGCCGCCGCCCCCCGTCCGCTACGCTAGGGTGCCCGCACGGCCCCCCTTGCCACCTGTTTTTGAGCATCCCGAGAAGCTGCGCCGCGCAGCTTCTCGGGATGCACAGATCGCTTTGATGTTCCGCCCGCACATTGAGCGGGCGGAACATTAAAGCGATCAGAATACAGGAGAAGGACCTGTCAGCGTCCTCCTCCTGTATTCTCTCCCATAGGCTGCCGGCACTTCATACCAGCAGCCTATGGGAGGCCGGGCCGTGACCTCTCCGGCAGGCGTGATGATGTGACGTCATCACGCCTGCCGGAGGTCCCGTCCCTGCGGCTCGCAAGATGGAGCCCGAAGAGGAGGAAGAGCTGCTGCCTGCAGCCACAGCACGGATTAGGTGAGTAGGATGTTTGTTTTTTTAGGGGCACCTCTGGGGGCATTATTAGCTCATGGTGGGCACCTCTGGGGGCATTATTAGTATATGGGGGCACCTCTGGGGGCATTATTAGTGTATGGGGGCACCTCTGGGGGCATTATTAGTGTATGGGGGCATTATTAGTTAATGGGGGCACCTCTGGGGGCATTATTAGTGTATGGGGGCACCTCTGGGGGCATTATTAGTGTATGGGGGTACCTCCGGGGGCATTATTAGTTCATGGGGGCACCTCCAGGGGCATTATTAGTGTATGGGGGCACCTCCGGGGGCATTATTAGTTCATGGGGCACCTCTGGGGGCATTATTAGTATATGGGGGCACCTCTGGGGGCATTATTAGTGTATGGGGGCACCTCTGGGGGCATTATTAGTGTATGGGGGCACCTCTGGGGGCATTATTAGTATATGGGGGCACCTCTGGGGGCATTATTAGTATATGGGGGCACCTCTGGGGGCATTATTAGTGTATGGGGGCACCTCTGGGGGCATTATTAGTGTATGGGGGCATTATTAGTTAATGGGGGCACCTCTGGGGGCATTATTAGTGTATGGGGGCACCTCTGGGGGCATTATTAGTGTATGGGGGTACCTCCGGGGGCATTATTAGTTCATGGGGGCACCTCCAGGGGCATTATTAGTGTATGGGGGCACCTCCGGGGGCATTATTAGTTCATGGGGCACCTCTGGGGCATTATTAGTATATGGGGGCACCTCTGGGGGCATTATTAGTGTATGGGGGCACCTCTGGGGGCATTATTAGTGTATGGGGGCACCTCTGGGGGCATTATTAGTATATGGGGGCACCTCTGGGGGCATTATTAGTATATGGGGGCACCTCTGGGGCATTATTAGTGTATGGGGGTACCTCTAGGGGCATTATTAGTTCATGGGGGCATTAGTAGCTCATGGGGGTACCTCTGGGGGCATTATTAGTTCATGGGGGCCACCTCTAGGGGCATTATTAGCTCATGGGGGCACAGCAGGGGATCTTACATACAGGGGGCATCCCACATTCCTACTGGCTTTACTGCACATAACACCAAACAGCGCAGTTACTTTGGGAGCCGACAGGGGGGAGAAAGGAAAGGAAGTTGCTAGAAATGTGCGGAGCCTAAGATGTCTGTCTGGCAGGTTCTGAATAGATGAAACATATCTGGAAGAAATCATTATGGAGGACTGGGCCGGATGGAGAGGAAAAGGGAAAGTGACGCCTCAGATCAAAGAAGATGTCACCTGTGAGTCACTGTATGACATTATTTTTTTGTAGAACATTATTTAGTAGGGGCGCCCCGACAGCTACTACATTATCTGTACTCAGAGATATCACTGTGTTATCTGTGGTGTTACATAGGACTGCAGGTGACATCTGCTACATTACCTGTACTCAGAGATATCACTGTGTTATCTGTGCTGTTACATAGGACTGCAGGTGACATCTACATTATCTGTACTCAGAGATATCACTGTGTTATCTGTGCTGTTACATAGGACTGCAGGTGACATCTACTACATGATCTATACTCAGAGATACCATTGTGTTATGTGGTGTTACATAGGACTGCAGGTGATATCAGGTGATTTCTCCAGGTTGCAGAAGTTCAAACTTCATCGTGCCCTGGTGTGCTGGTGTCTGTATACATGTGTGCTGGTGTCTGTATGTGTGTATACATGTGTGCTGGTGTCTGTGTGTGAGATCAATTCTAGAGAACTGGCTCATATACCGCATTTTCCCCAGTGGCTTAAAATGTAACCTCTGTTATACAGTTATAAAATTGTAGAACCTAAATGTGAACAAGGTGCAATTCAAATAGACACTTACTTGTATAGCTGTCTCTTGTGCTCTGTATGCAGTGCATTATATTCACCCTTGCAACGTACAATTTATAGCGTGTCTACAAGCCCAGCGGGGCTCATTATGATGGAGACTAAAACTTATACAAGAGTGGGGTAGGGGTTCCCCTGTATTCAGAATGCTGTTGAGTGCTAGGCAATGCCCCATCTGGGATTATTGTATTTCGAGGGTCTATGCAGAGCAGGATAAAGGCACCTCTGCTGCACAAACAGGATCTCCTAGAAAGCGTTCTCACCGCCATGTATTCGCTATCACTGGCTTGGGTGAGCTAAACTAGTCTGCCTGGGGGGGGGGGGGTGATTTGTATATGCTCACTAACATGGAACAGCCTCATTATATTAGCCTTATCAACATATTCTATGTTAGTGAGCATACCGGGGGGGGGGGGGGGGGGGGGGGGGGGGGGATATTGGTGAACATATACAAATCAAACAGCCCCCCAGACCCTCGAAATTCAATAACCCCAAACGGGGCATTGCCCAGTACTCAACAGCATTCTGAATACAGGGGAACCCCTACCCCACTCTTGTATAAGTTTTAGTCTCCATCATAATGAGCCCCGCTGGGCTTGTAGACACGCTATAAATTGCACGTTGCAAGGGTGAATAAAATGCACTGCATACAGAGCACAAGAGGCAGCTATACAAGTAAGTGTCTGTATGGTGACATTTAAATTGCACCTTGTTCACATTTAGTTTCTACAATTTTATAACTGTATAACAGAGGTTACATTTTAGGCCACTGGGGAAAATGGGGTATATGAGCCAGTTCTCTAGAATTGATCGGAACCAAATTATACCTCCCAGCAAGGCGTGGGTCGAACACACAATTTTTTTTTTTTATTAATGTGGGGGGCCCAGACACTTTGGTTGTATGGGGCCCCGAAATTCCTGATGGCGGCCCTGCCCCCATGTACAGCTCGTAATAGGAACAAAAACGTAAGAGAATCTGGGGAAATCCATGTGTGCAAGGGACAAGGCCGACAATCAGTATGGCTTGCTTATGATCTACCAGCCCTCAGGTGCCACTGAATTAATATCAGGCATTATTCTGTGCTGGAGGTCACTGTACGGGCTCAAGATCACCTACAGAAAACACTCGACATGAAATCCACAAGCCGGTTATTCTGTGACCCGGCCAGTGTCAGAGAAGATCATCCCAGCCGGTACTGCAGTACCAGCCAGATGATGTTCATTTTTGACAATTCACCGCTGCACACAATGGAGCAAGCAGCCGAAGCCACACGCTCCATTGTGTGCACTGACATGTCTTGTGCGGCCGCTATTCAATGAATAGCAGCTGCAGAAAACTGACATATCCTGAATTCTAATTAAGCTGCGTCACAGAGGAGAGGGGAGATTATCACACTTGGGGCCGTTGGGGCTGCCACCAGTGCTCCTGGGCGGGCCAGTGCTTGGGAATAAACTGCCACCGTGCACGGGAACTAGGTAGTGGTTCAAAAAAAGAACTGTGCCTCCAGTATCCTTGCACTGGCGCAATCTGTTAATGTAAAAAAAAACAAAGCGATGTATCTGATGGTACATTCACTTTAAAAGAAGAGGGGATACTATACATGGTAGACATGACCCTGTCAAACTTTTTTGAAAATTTGGACTATATTAACAAAAGGATAACATAGCACCTGATATACATCATCTTACTCCATATTGGCCAGTGACCATTGTTCAGGGCGTGAGCGACTATATGTAGGTGGGGCTGCAGCATGATTGACAGGTTCTCTTATGTCACAATCCCAAAGTAAGGGGATGCTGCAAATCTAGATCAGAAAGCACATAAGGAATTTCCTTTTATTCTTAGGATTGCTGAATATTCCCTTTAATTTACTTAAACCCCTTAAATCCAAGGGTATGCATTCAGAAGCATAAGGCATAAAAAAACTAAAACACCCTATAAAATGCAAACGACTGCGCTTCATTCAGCAGAGGCTTAAGAAACAATTACCGTCTTATTCAGTTCCCACCAGTTCTGGCTGCTGTTAACAGAGCTGAATTGGTGAGTAATCTATAACGTATAATATAATAATATAAACAGGAGCGATTAGGCAGAAATGTTCTGCAAACCTTGATTAGATTTCCAGCCCTGCTCGCTCTTCAATTGCCGCGCAAAAGTGAAAGAGAGTCGGCGGGTCTTAAGAAAAATTGACATTGTCAAATAAAATTCCTACTCATATCTCAAATTAGAAACATGAATTTATAATTTTTTTTTCTTATGGAAGAATATAACGGATGACTCCATTATCCAAGCGGCAGATTTCTGCATATTTCTGCATAATATACTGGAGGATCCGGCAATACTCCATTCTTTTCTTCATACTGCTTTGCATCAAGTTTTGTTATGCTCTGGTATTTTCTATGTAATGAGATATTATTTACTAAAAATACTCAGAACTGCAGTGTAAAGCGCAGCCGCACCGCCAGATAGGGAAATCTTTGTCATAGGAAGCAGTGGATTGTGGGCAGAAAAAATAGCACCCCCCCCCCCATGTTCCATCTAGTCTGATCCTATATTGTTTTCTTTATTACTATCTTAGATATATGTTTATACCAGGCACGTTGACATTCACTACTGCAGATCTACCTACCACATCTGCTAAAAGTTTGTTCCAAGCATCCACGACTCCACGACCCCTTCCGAGATTTCACTTGTGTGCCACAGTGCTGCACTTACTTTTACCGCTTTTATCCTTTGGTCTATGGGGCTGTGTAAGGCGTCATTTTTTGCGCCATGATCTGTTCTTTTTATCGGTACTTTGCTTGTGTATATGTGACTTTTTGATCACTTTTTCTTACATTTTTGCTGGATATGATGTGACAAAAAATCTGCAGTTTTGTTTTTTGTCTGGTTTTTGTGCTTACACCATTTACCGTGCGAGATCAGGAATGTGATAATTTATTAGTTCAGGCGATTATACTCGTGGCGATACCAAACATGTTTGTTCTTTATAAAATGGGAAAAGGGGAGTGATTTTAAACTTTATTTATATATATATATATATATATATATATATATATATATATATATAAAGGTTTCCATCATGTCCTCCCTTTCCATTCTTCCCTCCTATAACAGATATACAGGTTTCTACCCCCTGGTTACACTGGTGACTTATTTTAAAGTTGCAGAAATCACTACCCCTAAATCCTTCTCTTCTGAAGTTTTCACTAACACAGATGTACACAATGAAGCCAAAGATCTGTTACAGGGGTAGTATAACAGAGCGCAATTCCTTCAGCTGGGCTTAGAATGGCACCTGCCCACAAGTGGTTTATTATATGTTTTACAATAACATGTTTTTTATGCCTCAACACGCACTACACAAAGTGGCAACACTGACACCTGCAGTCTTTAGTGGGAACTGCTTAAGTAGTGTAGAAAGTTTCCAGTTTATTCAAGACCTTGCTAGAAACTGGGTGGAGTATGCTAATACGCTCCCGATAAAAGGTCTGCAGGGACGGTATAGCTGAGACAACTTGATTGGCTGTTGAAGGAGACAAGTTGAGTAGCTGTCTAGGAGACAACTTGAGATAAGAACAAAGAAAGAAATGCTGCTGAAGGAGGGGATCCAGGAGTTAAAGCTGGATTACAAGCTGAACACCAGGAGGTGAGACTAAGGGCCCTATTCTACCGGACGATTATCGTTCAGATTATCGTTAAATCGTTCGAATCTAAACGATAATCGTTCGGTTGAAATGCAGTAACGATTAACGACCGAACGAGAAATCGTTGATCGCTTTATAAGACCTGGACCTATTTTTATCGTTGCTCGTTCGCAAAACGTTCGCAAATCATTCGCATTGAATAAGACATCGTTCGGTCGTTCGCAATAGATACGAACGCAATAGCGAAGAAATACGGAAGAAGAAACGATCGCAATTACGATCATAAGTAACGATTATCGTTCCATGGAAATGAGTGAACGTTTTCAGGTCTTTCGCAATAGCGGTCGTTTGAGATCGTTAATCGTTAACGATTATGCTAACGATAATCGTCCGGTGGAATAGGGCCCTAAAAAGAAACTTTGGGAGAGTGTTTGTCAGGTGCACTTTCCACAGTAAGGAAATGGCCTGCACTTCTAAAGACAGTAGAAATCCTCAGTTTAGGAACCCTAAGTAAGTGGACTTGAGTATTTGGGTACCAGAGTTAACTTAGGCCTCTGTACCGTCTCTTTCTGAATGTGGGAGGTAAGATGTACAAGGAACATACTTCTAGGAACCGAACCTAGTGGTTTACAGCCTGGCCTAGATACTAAAGCAGAGAATATATATAGGTGCAGCTCACAGTTACAGTAACTAATTGGGTCGAGGTGAACCTAAAATGCCCTTACCTAGACATGGGCAAAAAGAATAAAATGGAGAAAATGTATAGTATTTAGTCCTTCAGATCACAAAATTGCCATCACTGCTACTGTTCATCATCGCCACTGACGAAGGGGTTAATCAGTATAACCTTGAAACGCTTTTGGCATATTATATAAACTGTCTTTCAGAGAAATTTTTTATTACTACAAGTTATACCGCTACGGGGGGCCCCCCATTACTCTTTTTCACCCGATCAATCTACGGCAATCACCTATTATCCCTATCAGCATCTCACCCTAGACGGAGACATCCGAGGTGAAAGCGAGAACGAGGCCGGGATACAGAGTGAAGCCGTGATACCGAACAGCGCGCGGACGCCAATACCACGAGGTCGTACTGCAAGAGCCTCTCCAGGTCAGATCAAGTGACCGCAACTAAGAGCCTCCGCAGGAGGGAGAGAGCCACGACAGCAGCTACCAACTCGGACGGGTGAGCGGCGTCACAGACGTCATTTCGCATACTTTGTATCGCCACATTTAACGTGAACTGATCTATGTGAACTGATCTGCCAGATATTGGGTGTCTCGCTACACCGGGCATCGGGAGCGGTGAGATATACATCCAATAGTGGGACTACAGGTCCTATAACTGACTTGCTTATAACGTTTTCCATCTGTGGCCTCAATTGACACATTTGAACTAACGCTAAATACAGCATTGGCCAATACCCAGCGGTATTACACTGACAATTTTAAACCTTTTTTGTATATGTATTCTTATATATGTATTTGTTGTACAAATCAATTATCTCTTATTTATTCTTTTAGTGTATTCATAGCCTACTATATACTTTATTAGCTTATGGTATCTTTATTAATTAAAACTGGTATATGCAAAGGTTGGGACTTTTTGTGGTCTGGAGGACTAAATACTATACATTTTCTAGATACTAAAGCAGAAACCTACCTATCGGCCAGGAAGGGAAAAACTCAAGTGCCATTGGGGAAAAGGATCACAGGATCACAGTGCCCACCAGCATCCTACACGTAGTGACAAACCAAGGTCTGAGGCAGACCATCTCTCCACACCCAGTAACCCATTCAAGGGCCATATTGCCAGACAGCAGTATTTGGGTTAGCCTCGGAGAATCAACAGGTCCACACCACTGACCCCCTTACATACAAGTGCAGCCCCCCTAAAAGCTCTACAGCAGCCCACAGGAGAAAGAGAACATAGGGAAGTGCCAGAGACTAACCTGTTCCTGTGGGAGCCCTCATGCCCACCTGAGACCGTGACAAGTCTGTGAGTAAGGCTGCGGTGCACTACAAGGACTAGCCATCCTGCAGGTAACAGCACACTCTCACTCTGCAGCTCTCAGTGTATCCCTTCATTCCAGATCTCAGCACTACACACAGGAGAGGCCTAGTCACCCACAGGCTTTACAATTACTACCACCTTCATCTCCATAGACCCTCATACTCTCTTCCACACCCCTGCTTACTGCAAAGGCAGGGAGGTATAATGCTATGGGACAATGCATGGGGAAGGTGGAATAAGTTTTATATAACCAGCTGGCGTGACATCACTAAATGGCACTTATTGCACTGGCAAACAGGTTCCATGAGCAGTGTTTATGAGCCTTAACACACAAAAACACAGAAAAATGCAACAGGTCACCGCAATGGCAAGATGCAGACCCACTACAGACATGAAAATAGTTAAAAGCAGCCCCCCCAACTGCTAAAAAAATTCCCACAAAAATAAAGAGGCTCTTGGTTACCATTTGCAAACAGTGTAAACCACCCCACCAGCGGATTATGAGCCTTAATCCGAGCCATTGAGAAGTGGTGGTGTGCATGGCCTTAGCCTAATGGTACACACTATAAATAAACCCCTCCAAACCCCCTGGGATGTCAAGGAAGTCATAAAATGTGTGTATACAGAATTCACGTCTAAACAAGTAGTCAAGTGATAATCAGAGAAGTTATTTTAACAAGTGGTAATTGGTAATCTATAAAAAAAAATATTAGCAGCCATGATATTACAAGTGCTAATGATTCTTTATTAGGTGAAGACAGAACCAAGAAAGACTTCACACTCCAACCCCCCGATAACTCACTTACCCGGCGGTCTTGTGTGCTTGTCCTTAGGCTGAGTAGTGACACTATAGGTGCCAAAAGTTTGGATTTTGCAGCCAATTTGCACCATTTGAAAATCAGATCAACAAAAGATGAATTCCTGATGGATATAATGTAATACGAATGGCAGATACTCATAAGATGGGCTCAGGTCCAGATGGTCCCATCTTTTTTTACATTACATGTTGGGTTTCTACACAGGAAAGTATTGTTAGCTAACATGAACTTGGACCTGGGCTGCAAAATCAAGCACCATGGATGCCCATTATACAAACCATCATCTTCTCCCTGTAGGTCAGTAGTATAGTAGGAACATTCCCATCTTAGACATATATGGGTACAAAGAACATAGCATAAATATCTGACAGATATGTACTCAAGGGAAGATGGCGCTTCATAGGGCTGGACAGGGCCGGACTGGGAATAAAATTCAGCCCTGCCATTGGAGAGCACAGAGGCCCACTTGCTGTCTGGTTTATGTAAGACACGCTTAACCCCTTAAGCCATTTTTTGTTTTTTTGCACTTTCGTTCTTTCCTCCTCAGCCATAGCACTTGCACAGATATGTTAAAAATTGCTCTGTTCCCATCTTAATAACACTTTTATTTTTTGGTCTATGGAGCTAGAGGTGTAACTTTTTGTGCCATGATCTGTACTTTTTGTTAGTAGCCTGCTTGCTTATATGCCATTTTTTAAATTACTTTTCATTCCAATTTTTTTGGATGTGATTAGACCAAAAATCGGCAACTTTGCATATTAGTGGGGTTTTTTTGCGCTTATGTCTTTTACCGTGCCAGATCTGCTTCCAGCCCCATACACTGTGGAGTGCGGACAGGGTTGAACAGTTAATGTGGGAGCACCCTACCGATCAGAGACTAATCAACTAACCTGTGGACTGCTCATAAGTGTGGTATCCCACTAGGGGTGTTACTATTATTCACACCCTTCGTAAAAGTGTGCACTTTTTGTGGTCCCATTGCAGGTGAAGTGTTACTAGAGATGACCACTAGATATCGCTATATTGTATAACTGAAGTATAGAAGCTGTAGGCTGAAGTGTCTCAAAGGGTTTTGTATTTATGTATACCAGATTCTGTGAACCAGTAGGATCTCAACTTTCTTCTACTCTATCACCTCTTCCCTTTCTGCTCTTCTATTGCACTCTTTTCACCCAACCACAGCGCATCTCACACGCTTAGGAAGTCCCTTGGGTGAGGGAGGAGTCTTATTTGAGATTCTGTGGAGAAAGGATGCAGTTTAGATAGCTCTCCACAGTGGTTCTGCCTGGGCCCTCTGCCAGGTCCCCCCAAACAAGTCGTAGTCTTAGTCAGTACCCTGCATGGGTAGGACGCAGGACAGTCACCTCTTACAAACTTCTTTCTTGAAGCACCCAAACCCTGCGTAATGCAGTGCTAAACCCTTCAGGAGAGGACTAGCCAACAGATCATCTCAACCCACTCCGTGGACTAGGAGTACTACAGTGCAAGACAGTATCCATTAAAGAGCCAAAGAGCTAGGAACTGATCCAGGTAGAGCAAAGTTACTGGTAAGTCTATGAACTCCATTTCGAAGCACGAGTGTCAGCAGGAAACCCTCAGCACTCTGCTCATCCCAGGTAACAAGGTCTGGGGCCTGTGTCACCTATTAGTACGGTTTCTCCAAAGCTAGTGGAGATAAGGTGGTGTGAAGACTATAGGAAAAGGTTAATACATAGGCACAGGTTGTTTCTTTTTCTTCTACAAGCATCCTTCTACACACTGCAACATCCCGGCAGAGCACACTACTACTTAAGTTGAGACTCTCACTGCACCCTCCTCTCTACTATGCTACCTCAGTACAACCCTATCAACTCCACTACATCCTACTCTACACTTACCCCAAAGGGGTTCGAGCATTGGCGATTGCCGGCATTGGTGGATCCGTAACTGTAATCGGTATGGTAAAAAATGCATAGGATTACAATTGAATTCTCTGCAAACTAAATGCTAATTTGAACTTTTCACTCTTACTTTGCAATTATTCCTGTGAAATCCTGTAAAAAAAAAATGTATGAATGTAAATTTGAATACTTGAAAGGGTGAAGATTTCAAAATGGGGTAAATTATGGGGGTTTCTAGTGTACAGGCCTCTAAAATATACTCTAAAACTGAACTGGTGCCTAAAGAATTTCTCAGTTTGAAATTTTCATGAAGAATTTGAAAATTGCTACTATACATTTACGGCCTATAACATCCTAAAAAAGTAAAAGCATGTTCACCAAATGCTGTTAATATAAAGTATACATGCTCTAGATATGAATTAATAAATAATATATGTAGTACTACTATTTTCCTTATTGGCAGAGACTTTCAAATGTAGATGCTATTTTTTTTTATTTTTTACAACATTTTGGAGTTTTTCACAAAAAAATTCTGAAGTTATAAACCTAAATTTACCAGTAACATAAAGTAGAATTTGTCACATAAAAAACAATCTTAGAATCACAAGGATCGATAAAAGCATTCCAAAGTTATTGATTCTTAAAGTAACACATGTCATATTTGACAAATTTTGCCGTGTCATAAACCTCAAAACTAACTGCGTCCCCTAAGGGTTAATAAGAAAAAGTAGTAAAAAAAAGCTGAAAAAATTGTCAGCCACTACACACACACACCACACCACACCACACCACACCTCATTGTCGAAGCTGAAGTGTCCCTTAAAAAAAAAATTAAATCTTGATAACTACAAAACATGTGATATGATGTATAGTGGTATACTGTCATGCTGTGTATTGGATTTAAAATAATTTATTTCAAATAATTTATTGTGTGCTGCTTCTTAGCTGGAGCTGCTGCAAGGTACATTGTTTGTATCTTAAAAACAACTTGTTAATAAAGCTATTTCAGTAAAAAAAAAAAAAAAAAAGGAATTCTCCAATCACAGCATGTTATAGTTTTAAACTGAGGCTGGCGACCAACTGCCACAATCATAGGAGCTGTAAACAAGTCGGCACAGCATCCCAGGTACATCCCAGAACATCTACTGGTAAGTATTACTGGTACACGCCGCACACAGGACAGTGGAGAGGGACACTGATCATGGGGGGAGACTGGTCATGTTAGGGGGCCTTGTAACTAGCTGACATTTATCAGACTGATCTGTACAGGACACAGATGACATTAGTAATGGAGGCCATGGACATCTGTAAGGAGAAGCTGTCATCTCCAAGAGACAGCAGCCAGTAGCCTCTAGTGTTATATGGCCGCCATTCAGATTATACATAGCTCTCTAATCTGGCCCATAGAGGAATATGGGGGTGTCTGCAGCCTCCTCAGTGGCAGGTTGTGCTGCTTTATACAGACTGGATATTAGAATGTATAGGGGGAGTCTTGTTAGGCAGTCTTACAGTAGGAACGTCCCCTATTGCCATAACAACCAATCACAGCTCAGCTTTCAAATATTCGAGATTTAGTAAAATGAAAGCTGTGCTGTAAATGGTTGCTATGAGCAGCAAAGGTCATTACTACTGTAAGGCTAATCCCTATATGTGCCCATAGTGTGTAAGGAAATGGCATCAGTGTATAATCACTAGGAGGTCTGGGCTAGGACAAGTGTCGGGAGGGTCCGCGTTAGGGGCTGGGGCGGGCCTAGTAAGGGCGAAGGGAGGATCCGCATTATGTGGCCGGGGTGCGCCTGTGCTGGGAAGGGCGAAGGGAGGGTCTGTGTTAGGGGGCTGGGGCGGGCCGGTAAAGGTGCCTGGAGGGTCCGCATTAGGAGGCTGGGGTGAGCCATGGCTGGTAAGGGCGAAGGGAGGGTTCGCGTTTTAGGGCTGGGGTGGGCCTGGGCTGGTAAGGGTGATGAGAGGGTCCATGTTAGGGGGCTGGGGCGGGCCTGGGCTGGGAAGGGCGATGGGAGAGTCCGCATTAGGGGGCTGGGGCGGGCCTAGTAAGGGAGAAGGGAGGATCCGCATTAGGGGGCTGGGGTGGGCCTGTGCTGGGAAGGGCGAAGGGAGGGTCCATGTTAGGGGGCTGGGGCGGGCCAGAGCCGGTAAAGGTGCCTGGAAGGTCCGCGTTAGGGGGCTGGGGTGGGCCAGGCCTGGTAAGGGCGAAGGAAGGGTCCGCATTAGGGGGCTGGGGTGGGCCTGGGCTGGGAAGGGCGAAAGAAGGGTCCACGTTAGAGGGCTGGAGCGGGGCTGGGTAGGGTAAGGTGATGTTAGGGGGTTGGGCAGGCCTGAGCTCGGAAGGGTTCCTGGAAGGGCTTGGGCTCACAGTTCTTAGGAGTTCTATGTAGGTTTTAGCAAAGGAGAGGCAAATTTAGGGTTGGGATGGGTAATCGGGTTAGGGTGGAGGGGCTCCCTCATGGTGCCTTCACCTTGACGTGGTGAGGGAGCTTGCGTGCCTTGGTGATCCCATGAGCTAAGCTGGCGGGAGTATTACTCCTGGTGGGGTCACCCGTGCCAGACAGGTCATTGGGGAGGGGCCAGACTAAGCAAGGCACGTGGAAGAGAGGGCTGTTATAAATACAATGGACAAATACTATCAAAAATACTCCTATCACTCTCACTACACATGCCAGTCAGCAGCACACACACACATTGCCATTCTCACCTGCTTTTGTTGTTGTTGACTAATGAACCTTGTAACTGGCCGGCAGGAGCTGGCAGGACCCCTGCACCTAAGATTCCTCTCCACCACTGAGCACGGCCTGTATTCCTGCAAAGCCTCACCCCTCTGTTAACCCCCCCCCCCCCCTTGCAATAAGCTATTGGGTTTTTACCTAAATTACTCTTCTCTGATTGTCAGCCCTGCCTGGATTAGTTTTGATAAGAAATATCCTTTTCCACCAAGGTCGGAGCTGCAGCAACCATAAGGAGGTTGGGCCTGCTGGGACCTTGTAGATGAAGGGTATAGGAATGGCTGGATACAGGACTCCAATCTGATGGCTGACTCCTCTCCTGCATGGTGCTGTCTGAACTACAGGGCTTTCTTTAACCAATGACTTACTATCTTGTGAAGTGCAGGGTAGGTGCTTTCCTGGGGAAAAGCCAACCATCAAGCTGTCCATGGTCTGGCCCACTTAGCACACCGGCCCATCTAGCATTTGCCCGAATTGCCAGACGGGCAGTCCGGCCCAGGGGAAGGATGTCTGGAGAACCAAGAAATGTAGAAAGGACAGGTAAGTATTGCACTTCACTATGGGGGTTTTGTTGAGATACAACATCTATGATGGCCTCGGTCACTAGAGAACATGCAATCATTCAGACTTCTCCCCGAACAACCATTGAAGAATTGGTAGTGAACTCTTTGCATATATTAGGGACAAAAAGAAGTCAGTGTGTCAGCACGGACAAAGATCTCTTTGTCCTCCATACACTATATGCACAGATAATAGGTAAGGGTTCCACCTCTGGGACCTACACCTATGCCAGGAATGGGTTTCCCACAAACCTAGTGCCATATGATGAGATGGCAGCCAAGAACCAATAAATATGAAGGAACGGCACCATTAGACATGTATGAGATATCCTGTAGGTTATAAATGTGTAAGATGAGAAAATCTACCAGAGCAGCTCACAGGTCTGAACAGGCGCAGAAGCTAATCCCGGAGCGAGGTTATTTAAGCATGTGCTAATTGTAAATGTGTAGAATCCCGCTGGACCGCGGCTGCTAGCACCCCCTGCTCATATCCATCAACACTTCACTAGATTCACTCACATTACTGATATTAATAGATAAAGTGCAAAAACTCTACAAGTGTCCACAATGAAACCTGATGAGACCCGGAGTAATCAGAGGTGATGCCTTACATTACACAGGCATGGAGGCCTGACCCAAATACCCCATCTCCCTGGCCTCTTATACTGTGGACTCTGAGAGGATACTCTATTACAGCCTGTACCAGGCATAGAGTAGAACTGCATTGCCTCCTGAGGTCTTCTACAGTGTACACCACTACCGTGCAGGAATGCCGGACTCCAGCGTGCAACATATATCTCTATATACACTAGTGCAGTGGTGCACAGACCGTGGCCCTTCAACTATTGAAAAACTACAGTTCCCATCATGCCCATTATCTGTTCAGACATAATAGTAATTGTAGTTTTGTAACTGCCAGAGGGCCTCAGGTTGTACGCTCCTGTACTAGAGTGTGGTCCCAAGCTACAGGGTGGTAATAATTCTGAACATGACGGCGCCACCCTGTCCTTAAGGTTGTTTTTGGTATTACAATTAATTTTATCCGAACTGAGCTACAATACCGCACATAAACTGAGTATAAGAGTGGGGATGTTCTACTAATCCTGAATAACCCCTCTAAGGGACCACAGTATACATGCAGAACATTTTACTAGGGGAGTAATACACTTATGTTTGCCCTTTTTCCCCAGTTTGCAGGTATAAGGCTTTTCAGTAGTCAGTCTTATGGTACTCTACAGAGTACTGGACAAGCACAATAAAAGTATAAAAACAAATATATATAGCAAAAAAAAGGGTGTGGAGACAGCATTCATCCGGTGGTGCCTACTTGAGAAAGGCTCAGGAGTGTTAGAGCCGAAACGTCGGTATTTTTATATGCAATGGCTTAAAATAAACTAAAAAAATATTTTCCACCGGATGAATGTTGTCTCCACACCCTTTTTTTTGCTATTTGAATATCAGGTGCGGGCTTACCTGACGGAGACTGTGCACCTTAAGGAGGTTCCGCTGTTCCAACTATATATGTATATATATATATATATATATATACACAATATTTACAGTAAATAGTTACCAGAATTGATGTTTTTGTTATCATTAATCATGCATTTTATCATATATATATATATATATATATATATATATATATATATATGTATATATATATATATATATATATATTATTAAGATATGAATGATAACAATAATGACAATAATAACCATGAGTGTAGTTATAATATAGCTGTAACACATCACAGGATTATGAGTTATGTATGAGCTGTAATAGCACCTGATCACTGGAGTAACGCGTTCCGCCTCCTCTTGTCCCCGGCAGGACGCCGTAGTTGTAGTCACTCTGCAGCATGCCGGAAGTTGTAGTTCGTACCTGCTGTCCTCCTGTTAGGTAACTTGCTTATGTCTCGGCGCTGGTTTCGGGTAAGTTTGCGCTGTGTGCTCAGTCTGGAGGCCGATGCTGTGTATATAGTATATATGTCGCGTAGATCTGATGTCTGGCGGTCGCTGCTCTCACTGTCTGTACGCTGTGCTATGTATGATAACGGAATATGGTCCCTTCCGGATTATCGAAAGTTCTGGATTAGCAGATGGCGTACATTACTATATATAAGTGACATGTAAGGTTATAGAGCCGTGTGCTCCTACCTGTGGCTCTCCAACTGTTGCAGAACTACAATTCCCAGCATGTCCAAACCGCAAAGGCTTCTGGCGATGCTGGGAATTGTAGTTCTGCAGCTGTAGAACCAGAGGTTGTGGGATCAGTGTTATAGAACTCCAGGAGAGATCAGGAACCATAATGCACAGAGAGAGAGAGAGAGAGAGAGAGAGAGAGACATTTCTTAACCCTCCCCCCCACTGTGATTGACAGGTGTCACTGGGGCACTGTCAGTCAGTTTGGGAGCTCTGTCAGTATAGGGGTGCTGGTCATTATTGGGCAGCTGTCAGTCAGTATAAGGACACTGTCAGTCAGTATGGGGGCGCTTTCAGTCATTATTGGGGAGCTGTCAGTCAGTATGGGGGTGCTGTCAGTCAGTATAAGGGCGCTGTCAGTCAGTATAAGGACGTTGTCAGTCGGTATAAGGACGCTGTCAGTCAGTATGGGGGTGCTGTCAGTCAGTATTGGGGAGCTGTCAGTCAGTATGGGGGTGCTGTCAGTCAGTATAAGGGCGCTGTCAGTCAGTATAAGGACGTTGTCAGTCGGTATAAGGACGCTGTCAGTCAGTATGGGGGTGCTGTCAGTCAGTATTGGGGAGCTGTCAGTCAGTATGGGGGTGCTGTCAGTCGGTATAAGGACGCTGTCAGTCAGTATAAGGACGCTGTCGCTGTCAGTCAGTATAAGGACGCTGTCAGTCAGTATGGGGGTGCTGTCAGTCAGTATGGGGGTGCTGTCAGTCAGTATAAGGGCGCTGTCAGTCAGTATAAGGACGCTGTCAGTCAGTATGGGAGCGCTGTCAGTATGGGGACGCTGTCAGTCAGTATGGGGGGGCGCTGTCAGTATAGGGGCCGCTGTCAGTCAGTATGGGGGCGCTGTCAGTCAGTATAAGGACGCTGTCAGTCAGTATGGGAGTGCTGTCAGTCAGTATAAGGACGCTGTCAGTCAGTATGGGGGCGCTGTCAGTCAGTATGGGGGTGCTGTCAGTCAGTGTGGGGGTGCTGTCAGTATAGGGGCCGCTGTCAGTCAGTATGGGGGCACTGTCAGTCAGTATAAGGACGCTGTCAGTATGGGGGCGCTGTCAGTCAGTATAAGGACGCTGTCAGTCAGTGTGGGGGCGCTGTCAGTCAGTATAAGGACGCTGTCAGTCAGTATGGGGGCGCTGTCAGTCAGTATGGGGGCGCTGTCAGTATAGGGGCCGCTGTCAGTCAGTATGGGGGCGCTGTCAGTATAGGGGCCGCTGTCAGTCAGTATGGTGGCGCTGTCAGTATAAGGACGCTGTCAGTTAGTATGGGGGCGCTGTCAGTCAGTATGGTGGCGCTGTCAGTCAGTATAAGGACGCTGTCAGTTAGTATGGGGGCGCTGTCACTCAGAATGGGGGCGCTGTCAGTCAGGATGGGGGCGCTGTCAGTCAGTATAAGGACGCTGTCAGTTAGTATGGGGGCGCTGTCAGTCAGTATGGTGGCGCTGTCAGTATAGGGGCCGCTGTCAGTCAGTATGGTGGCGCTGTCAGTTAGTATGGGGGCGCTGTCAGTCAGGATGGGGGCGCTGTCAGTCAGTATAAGGACGCTGTCAGTCAGTATGGGGGCGCTGTCAGTCAGTATGGGGCGCTGTCAGTCAGTATGGGGGCGCTGTCAGTCAGTATGGGGGCACCCTGACTTCATGTATTCTCATCCACCACGGTCACCATATTACAGCGGCTCAGAATCGCTCTTATCCTCCTGTCTGTATCAGACCCCACATTATTGAGCTGTACAGGAAACACTTTCTGGACTATCAGATGGCGGATTACACTGTGCTGCAGCTGTACATGTCCGCAGTGTGTCAGGGGACGCCTCAGTGAGGAGACCCGTGTGATTTATCATCCAGAGGAGCTGTTGCCCATAGCAACCAATCACATCCCAGCTTTCCCCTTTCAGAGATCTGGAATCTGATTGGTTGCTATGGGTGATTTACCAAGTGTTTAGCTTTGTATTATTTACCTGTCCATGTAGATGAGTATATAATAAGGTGTGGTGGTTGGGGGGGTGCTCCCCCATTATATACACTCACCTGTATGGACGGGGAGGCTTTCAAGTGATACTGTCAGCCCCCTCTCTGACCTCATTTCATCAGTGGGCAGTGTCCCCTAGGAGGGCTTCACAGCAGTTGGGCCCCATCTCCCGTCTAGGGGACACTGTCCATCAATGAAATAAAGCGATTTTAGAGCAGAACCTTGTGGGTGGTGCGGAGGACTGCACATAGAGTAAGGGGGGGGGGGGGAGGGGGAGGACTATATCACGTACAGTCCTTCATGGTTCTAGATGCTAAATATGGATCCACAGTGTATATAGTGATCGAGATACAGATAGTCACTGTAATACCTATTATCTATCTATCTATCTATCTATCTATCTATCTATCTATCTATCTATCTATCTCCTATCTATCTATCTATCTATCTATCTACATCTATTTCCCTACATGTTATATTACATAACCCCTGGTTGTCTCTTGGGTCACTCCGGTGTTGTGTAACCCTCTCTATGTAGTAATCTGTAGCTTTCTCCTCCACACTGACACATTGTAGCAGATTATCAGGAGAGGAGGCTGCAATAGTTACATGCCCTCAGCTATAAGAAGTTTCAGGTCTTGACAGATTTTAAAGGAGTCCAGCGTTTTGATACAATTTGTCAGCCGGCGGAGCAAAATAATAAACAATCCCTACTTACCCCTCCCCGTACCTTTGCATCGCTGGATTGCTGCTCTGGGACCCCCTGCCGGCTCAGGCATCTCCTTCGGCTGGATCGCCACAACACAGCTGATGGACTGCCTCCTCAGCCAATCCGTGACTGGGGCAGGACACTTCTGCAGTCACTGATTGGCTGATGGGGCAGTCCATCAGCCGGGTTGAATATTTTCCCCTAATTGTGATGGCATTGGAACTTGGGGGGAAAATGCCTTCTGCGGGGGTCTTGGAGCCTGTGACACTGTGCTTAGTAGCCATGGGGAGAGGTAAGTAGTGATTGTTTATTATGTTCCCCCCTGCCCCTGCCTGCTGACAGATTTTAAAAACGTCGGAACTTTCGTCAGAATTTAAGCGATAATGTTGCCATTCTCTGACAGCAAGCAGAGAATGTACACAGCAGGATGTATACTGGAAAACTTTACTTCCCACAATTATTTTATAGCTATAAAGCTGGAAAGAGGACTCGACATGTGCAAACACTGAGTAGGTGGGATGTGTGGTCCCCTGCTGCGCCCCCTAATGTTGTTTTTTTCTGCTCAGTTTCTGTGGGATCATCCATATTATGTGATTTTCTAGTAGCTTATAAACCGATAACCTGCTGATGCATGTGCTGCGACGTCCTCCTACCTGACATAGGATGTGGAGCAGGGATTGGCACATAGTGGTTACATCACACACGTGCAATCTGTGTCCTATGTTATGTAACACGACCATAGACGACACTAGAAAGGTTCCTGTATCTTTCATAGGGTTTACATGGGCGCTCTCTACTTCAAGTGCAGACCAGGCACCAGATCCCTAAATAAATACAGACCCCATAACTAATACAGACCCCCAGAATACAACCCTAAATAAACACAGATCCCAGACCAGAACCCTAAATAATCCCAGACCTCAGACCAGAACCCTAAATAAGCACAGACCCCAGACTACAACCCTAAATAAGTACAGACCCAAGACTACAACCCTAAATAATCCCAGTCCTCAGACCAGAACCCTAAATAATCCCAGACCTCAGACCAGAACCCTAAATAATCCCAGACCTCAGACCAGAACCCTAAATAAGCACAGACCCCAGACTACAACCCTAAATAAGTACAGACCCAAGACTACAACCCTAAATAATCCCAGACCTCAGACCAGAACCCTAAATAATCCCAGACCTCAGACCAGAACCCTAAATAATCCCAGACCTCAGACCAGAACCCTAAATAAGCACAGACCCCAGACCATAATCATAAATAAGTACAGACCCCAGACCATAATCCTAAATAAGCACAGACCCCAGACCATAATCCTAAATAAGCACAGCCCCCAGACCATAATCCTAAATAAGTACAGACCCCACACCGTAATCCTAAATAAGCACAGACCCCAGACCATAATCCTAAATAAGCACAGACCCCAGACCAGAACCCTAAATAAGCACAGACCCCACACCATAATCCTAAATAAGCACAGACCCCAGACCATAATCCTAAATAAGTACAGACCCCACACCATAATCCTAAATAAGTACAGACCCCAGACTACAACCCTAAATAAGCACAGACCCCAGACCATAATCCTAAATAAGCACAGACCCCAGACCATAATCCTAAATAAGCACAGACCCCAGACCATAATCCTAAATAAGTACAGACCCCACACCATAATCCTAAATAAGTACAGACCCCAGACTACAACCCTAAATAAGCACAGACCCCAGACCATAATCCTAAATAAACACAGACCCCAGACCATAATCCTAAATAAGCACAGACCCCACACCATAATCCTAAATAAGTACAGACCCCAGACTACAACCCTAAATAAGCACAGACCCCAGACCATAATCATAAATAAGCACAGCCCCAGACCATAATCCTAAATAAGCACAGCCCCCAGACCATAATCCTAAATAAGCACAGCCCCCAGACCATAATCCTAAATAAGCACAGACCCCAGACCATAATCCTAAATAAGCACAGCCCCCAGACCATAATCCTAAATAAGCACAGACCCCAGACCATAATCCTAAATAAGCACAGACCCCAGACCAGAACCCTAAATAAACACAGGTCCTAGACCATAATCCTAAATAAACACAGACCCCAGACCATAATCCTAAATAAACACAGACCCCAGACCGTAACCATAAACTAAGGGTTCTATTACACGGGTATTACACGGACTGATGAAGGCCCAATCAATACCATAAACGAGCTACAATCTGCTAGATTTACTGGGCCTATTACATGGCCCGATAATCGTTTACCAATTGTTAGCAATGTCCGTGCAATCCTTGCCCAAACAATAAATACTTCACCTGTCCACGCTTTTGGTCTTCCTCTCTGCTCTGTATCTATACCGGCACCATGCCATGTGGCTTCAGAGAGGCCTGTCAGCTCAGAAGCCACAGCCTGCGGACGCATACAGAGCAATGCGCGGTCGGTGGCCGATGATTTGCAATGATCGTTGTCTCTATGTCCAATTCGTCTAATTATTGCTCCATGTAATAGACCCCAGAAAACAACCCATGTAATACAGACCCCAGACAACAACCCTAAATAAACACTGACCCCAGACCATAAATAAGAACAGGCTCTAGACCAAAACCCTTAAGGGGTTCACACGTACAGGATCTGCAGCAAATTTGATGGCGCAGATTTGAAGTTTCAGATTCAAAGCAAAACTGCAGATTCAAATCTGCGCTATAAAATCTGTTGCAAATCCTGTACGTGTGAACGCTACCTAAAGGGGTTATCCAGCATTAGAAAAACACTACACCCAAACTGACCAAAGATACCATGTTTTTCTAATGCTGGATACCCATTTGAAGCGAAACTATCAGCAGGTTAGACACTTCTAATGTCTCTCTTTTGTGCACAGGAGCTGAGAATGAAGATTTTTTTACCCTCATCTTTGGCGCGGTTTCTGTAATATTAGCAGTTTAATCCCTATGCTAATAAGTCATTTTTAAAATGACTTATTATCTTCAGCTGTGCCCCAAAAGGAGAAATCATCAGGTTAAATAATAATAAACTGAGAATAGTTTCCCATTATAAAAATACAAAAAAGACCACATAAACTAATACATCCATAGATCAGACTCCATAAACTAATACATCTATAGACCAAATTCCATAAACTAATACGGACCCAACCCCATAAGCTAATACATCCAGGGCTGTGGAGTCGGTAAGCCGCAGCTCCGACTCCGACTCCTGAATTTTATCAGGACCGACTCCGACTCCCGAATTTTATCAGGACCGACTCCGACTCCCGACTTCTGAATTTTATCAGGACTGACTCCAACTCTGACAGTCATATACCAGGGGAGTTATTTATCACACTGGCTCAGCAGCTTCTCCCTAATGTCCTACATGATCCTGGGGCGACTTCTGAATAAATAAAGGAATACTGTATATAAAGCAGATTCTCCTGTGTGAGTAGTGGATGCAGCCAGTCTCCAGCCTCCATGTCCTGAACTACTCACAACTAGACTAGATAGAGCAGGTGGTCTTTTCCTGCTGACAATCTTCTATAGGTTTCTAACTAAATATTCACAATACTTAACCCCTTAAGGTCAAAGCCTATTTTAGTTTTTGCGCTTTTGCTTATTCCATTTTAAGTTTAAAAGTCCATAGCGCTTGCATTTTTTCACCTAGAGACGTATATGAGCGCTTATTTTTAGCGAAACCAATTGTACTTTGCAATGACAGGCATTATTTTTCCATAACATATGCTGCGAAACCGGAAAAAAATCATTTGCGCTGTCAAATTGAAAAAAAACGAATTTGTTTTGATTTCGGGGAGTTTTGCATTTACGCCGTCCGTCCTATGGTAAAACTGACTTGTTATGCATGTTCCTCAAGTCGTTACGATTACTATGATATATAACATGTATAACTTATATTGTATCTGATGGCCTGTAAAAAATTCAAACCATTGTTAACAAATATACGTTCCTTAAAATCGCTCCATTCCCAGGCTTATAGCGCTTTTATCCTTTGGTCTATGGGGCTGTGTGAGGTGTCAGTTTTTGCGCCATGATGTGTTCTTTCTATCGGTACCTTGATTGCGCATATACGACTTTTTGATCGTTTTTATTACATTTTTTCTGGATTTGATGCGACCAAAAATGCGCAATTTTGCACTTTGGAATTTTTTTGCGCTGACGCCGTTTACCGTGCGAGATCAGGAATGTGATTAATTAATAGTTCGGGCGATTACGCGCGCGGCAATACTAAATATGTTTATT
Source organism: Dendropsophus ebraccatus (assembly GCF_027789765.1). Taxonomy (NCBI): domain Eukaryota; kingdom Metazoa; phylum Chordata; class Amphibia; order Anura; family Hylidae; genus Dendropsophus; species Dendropsophus ebraccatus. The sequence goes on from NC_091459.1 coordinate 121,807,271, forward strand.
TATTTATTAATTTATATTTATAAAATGGGAAAAGGGGGGTGATTTGGACTTTTATTAGGGGAGGGGATTTTTTATTAATAAAAACACTTTTTTACTTTTTTTTTTTTACTGTAACTAGAAGCCCCCCTGGGGGACTTGTATATAGACAGCACTGATCTCTCATAGAGATCAATGCTGTGTATATACACAGCAAAGATCGATTAGATCGGTCATAGATTACTATGGCCTGCTGCAGGCCATAGCAATCTATTGCCGAGCCGGGATCAGCGTCATTCCGACGCTGAGGCCCGGCACGGGCAGAAGAACGGATCTCCCCCCCGCGATCGCATCGCGGGGGGGAGATCCGTCCCACTAGACACCAGGGACGTGAGGTCTGAAGCCTCTAAGTGCAGCTGTCAGGTTTGACAGCTGCACTTAGAGGCTTAATTAGCCGGCGCGGCAACGGGACCCGCGCCGGCTAATAGAGGCACTGCCCGGCTGCACGTGTCAGCCGGGATCAGCGCCGTTCAGAGCGGGGTCCCAGCGGGACCCCGCTCTGAACACCCCGAGCGGCACCATGACGTATCAGATACGTCATGGGTCGCTAAGGGGTTAAAGAAACACTGCTAACACTGCCAGATACCTGTAATGTAGAGATCAGCCATAGTGATATAGAGAGGGGTCACACATAGTAATATAGAGTGGGGTCACACATAGTGATATAGAAGGTCACTGTGGGGGCACGCAATAGCATGCACACACACACAGCCTGCTGCAGCCATAGCATACACAAACACCCACACAGCCTGCTGCAGCTATAGCACACACACAGCCTGCTGCAGCCACAGCACACACACACACACAGCTTTCTGCAGCCATAGTGCACACCACACACACACACACACACTTGGCTTGCTGCGGCCATAGCACACATACACCCAACCTGCTGCAGCCATAGTGCACACACACACACACACACACACACACACAGCCTGCTGCTGCAGCCATAGTGCACGCACGCACACACACACACACACACACAGCTTGCTTCAGCCATAGCACACACACACACACACACACACAGCCTGCTGCAGTCATGGCACAGACACAGCCTACTGCAGCCATAGCATATACACACAGCTTGCTGCAGCCGTAGCACACACACACACAGCCTGCTGCAGGCATAGCATACACACACAGTCTGTTGCAGCCATAGCGCGCGCACACAAACACACACACACACACACATACAGCTGCAGCCAAAGAACACTGAGGACAGAGGTTACTGCTACATTACTTATGTCTTCTCCTCCTCCTTATATTACACTGCTGCTCATATACAATCATCCAGCATCCAGGAAGAGAACAGCACAGATCTCCCCCCCCCCCCCCCCCCACACACACACAATGGACTCTTCCAGCTCAGAAACAAACTGCCAAATAGTGACCCTTATGTAATAGGGCCAGTGTCCTATTACTGATATATTCCCCGTCCCCCCTTATGTAATAGGGCCAGTGTCCTATTACTGATATATTCCTCGACCACCCATATCTAATAGGGCCAGTGTCCTATTACTGATATATTCCCCCGACCACCCTTATCTAATAGGGCCAGTGTCCTATTACTGATATATTCCCCCGACCACCCTTATGTAATAGGGCCAGTGTCCTATTAGAATGTAGCTCATAAAATATATAATTATGAGCAAAACTTGTAAAATTCATATCAAAATTCAATTCTACATTTTTTAAAGATTTTTTTTAAAGCTGGAGTCAAAGTCGGTACATTTTTTTCCGACTCCGACTCCAGCCAAAACTAGCTTAGACCCCGACTCCACCACTCCGACTTCACAGCCCTGAATACATCCTCAAAACAGACCTCAAAATAATACAACCACCCCCCCCCCCAAACTAACGCACACCGCAGAGCAGACCTCCTTAACTAATACAGACCCCAGACAACCCCCAAACAAATACAGATGCAAGACTCCCTAAATTAATGTAGCCGCAGACCAGACCCCCTAAACTGATACAGGCACCTTACTAAACCAATAAACAAATGCATGCCACAAACCAGCCCCCATGAGCAAATAGAGACCTCAACTAAAGACCTCATACAAGACCTATAAATAAACATATACCAAAGACCAGACCCCTAAATGAATACAGACCCCAGACCAAACCCTTTAAATAAATACATACCCCTAAAGTTATACATACCCCAGACCCCTAAATAAACACAGACTCTTAAACAAAGACTTGTAGTGCGGTCCATTCATTTATGGACACAGTTTTCCTGCATTCTTATGATCACCGGGGGTCCCAGTGGTCAGACCCCACCAATCTGCTAGTTATAACATTCTAAAGTGAGAATACCCCTCTAACTCGCATCATTTTTGTACTGTGGCTGGATGAATATGAGTCCATAATTAAGTTGATATTTATTCCCTGTACAGAACGATATCGTCTGGTGACCCCGATCCTGGAGCTGTGAATCCCCCTGGGTCCTCCTCAGGCTCATGCTGACCTCGCCTCGTCTCCTCACCTCCCGAATATTACTCTTCCAGCTGATAGGGGGCACATACATGGGAGACATGAGCTCCAAAACCCAGCTACCCAGCAGTGCCGAGGCTCTGGCTGGCAGATCTGAGAAGATATCACATTCAGGTAGGCCTCAGCTTAGAAGGTCATCTTACAGATTCTTTGTCCATGCCTTTATTTTGTAAGTTGTCAGTAAGTAATATGTCATATTTTGTCTTCAGGAAGTAATGGGGAACAACCCCTCCCCCAGAGGAGCTGCATTCAGAAACCTTTTAGTGCATTTAGTTTTATTATTATTCCTTGTCTCCAGAAGTAGCACAGTATAATAATAACCCCCTCTACTATTAGCAGTGAGAGGACTCTGCTCCCTCTGTCCCAGTCTGTACAGCTAAGCTGAAAAGTGAGTGACAGGAAAAAGTGCTGCCTTTACAGGACTTCAAGTTTTTTTCTTATGTGTTTAGCAACAAGAAGCAATAGTTTTTCATGTTTTCTTTTCAATAATACCAATTATCCAGGTCCTGAAAAAACATAGCATGCCCATACCAACCTACCACCACGTGTTATGGTCCAGTTGTTGAATACTCCATTTGCCATACACTTATGTCTTCCAAAAAGTTACCCTGGCCATAGGGCATCATACATATTTTACTGGGAGTCTTTTTTTTTTTTTTTTTTTAATGTCCAAACTTCTCGCCCGAATCCTCTGCATTTGTATAGCGGTGCCTGGAGAAGTTGAATGCTGCCCTAAGGAGTCTGGGAAAACATGGATACAGCGATAGGCCATACACTGTATCTATTATTATGCAGGCAGCCTTAGGGCAGCATCCAACTTCTTCAATCACCGGTGTTCAAATGCCGATCAGTCGGGTTTGGACAATCCAGAGGGTGCTTGAAGCTTGTAGTCTTCAGGACTAGATACTATTTAGGTGTATTTAGTACATATTACTTTTACCCATATAACTTTTTTTAAATAGTTTTTACTGATTTAAAATAAAACATAGACATTTGTCAAGCTTACATGACATTTGGCATTGGAGCACATCGATCAATTTTTGAATCTATTAAATGGCCACTAACCTTTTAAAAAATTTTGCATAAATCAATAGTGCCAGTGAATGCAAGAAAGTGATATATTTTAGAGAAAAATAAACTCAGACAAATATCCAAATAGATCAACTCACTGAGGGATCATGTGGACTATAGAAGGCTAAGGAGAGGGAGGGTGATTTACAGCTTACACTGCTCATTACCACTCTATATTGTCCTCAATGCTGCTGCTGCTTCTGAGGGTGCATTATAGAGTTGCTGTAGAGTAGGATCCTCTCCTCTGTGTGTCCATTATATGGAGACATCATAGAGGCTCAGGGACAATCAAGGATTAAAGATGCAGCCTGCAGAGGGGAAAACTGGTGAGAATGCCATATACAGGTGATATAATGGTCAGAACCTTTTCTCATGAACACTCACAGGACACTTCAAAAGTTTTTTGAACATTTTGGGACCATTTAAAGTGGTTATCCAGGGAGAATTTTGCTCAGACTGGTGGTAAGAATTAAACTGACCTGTACTTAACTTTCTTACTACCCCGGCCCTTCTAACAAAGCCCTGGTCCCACTGTGCAGCACTACCAGGTCCAGGGTCATCAAGTAGATATGCTCGCTCAGCCAGTCGGTGGCTGCACCAGTGTCCTGCTTCAGTCACTAATTGTGGCTTCATGAGAATAGTCAGGAAGGTAAGTGAGTGCTCCCAGATAACCCCTTTAATTTTGTTTATTATGATGTTTTGCAGCAGCTGAAGTATGTATTGGGATGTTACCCCCTGCTGTATATGTCATGTCCTCTCAATGTGTCCAGTGCTAGTGGTCACATGTGCTCAGTGGTTTGTTCATATCACCCTGAGCTGCTTGTAGACTGTCAGCATAATGACCGAAATAGGAATTGGCACATTAGAAGCTACTTCTAGTACAGATCTGGGCTGGCAGAGTATGGTCAGGTCTTGGCTGGCAGGAGCGAATTTTGAGAGGTTTGCTTAGTAATGCTCCTGTGGGGAAAAAAATAATAATTTTCTTGACATATGTGAAATAAAAGACCCAAGTGTTCTCCGTTCTCTGTATATGTTGGGTCTACCATCGGTGGAACTACCAAACAGTAGAGATGAGCGCAACTCAAGCATGCTCCAGTCCCATCATTTGGCCTTTAAATATTGGTTCATTTTTTTCCCCTCAATTCCATTCTTGCCCTGAGATGAGTGCAAATGGAGGTTGCGAACAGTCACTTTAAACTTGTATTAGCTGGTCAATGTGTATGTCACTATTTCAGATGAAATAGTTTTTCCAAATGACCATCTAATCTCTATGGCCGTCTTAACCTCCATTAATAGTTCCGTAACATTTACAGAAAGGGAAAATCTCATCCTTTCTGTCAATACAACAAACAACCCGACAGAACCTGATGAACCCCATTATAAGTCGGGGGGCTCAGTTGGGTGCAGCTTTCATCTTGATCTTTTGACATGTCCTTCACTGCCATCCTGGAAGCAACAACAGCGGTGGGAACAAAGCAGAACACTGTGCACTTACCATTATTCTGATAAAGTTATTCTTGGATTGTGTGCTACACCATTGGCCAATATATACACCACTCCATCTTATCGGTAACCTTTCCAGGGGTATAAGATTTCAACCTGAAGCTTTTGTTTACTTTATTACACAAATATTTTTTTATGCAAATGTCCCAAAAACTGGTAATCTTATTTTCCTTTTCTAATATAATTTAATATAATCCGTCCAGGTGTGCATACCTGATGCAGTCCTTGCCTAGTACCCTGGCAGTTTCTATACCAATAATTCTCCAGCAAAGTGAGCATCAGATCCGCGTCATATCTATCCTCTGTGGCATTTCCTGGTACTTGGTGAAAGATTTTGTTTTGCGTTTTGTGTTTGAGTCCTGCTACATAAATGTGATATGCTCCCCTGATGAACCAGTGTTAAGGGAAACATGTAGGGATGTAGGGTTTATTCAAGAGTTACATGATACTGTATACAAACTGTTGTTTGTATGATGCAAACTGCACATATTTAGGATGTGATTTGCCAACTATTAATTTTTTTCTGGTTTGCTGGCTGAGATATGTAAAATGCATCATAAGGGACATATACTTACTCTTTTCTTCTGTTGCCAACATTTTGGGGTTGGGGTTGTTGTTCTTCATCAATACCTATAGGTGTTTATATTGCTGGCCCACTAGAAAGTCAAATGGTCTCTTTGTGTGTTCTGACTGGATGTATGTTTTTTTTTAATCACTACTATAAGGCTATGTTCACACAACGTAAGAGACCGGCTGTTCCGTGACCCCGGCCGGGTCACAGAACGGGCGGTCTCTGCACGGATCATCCCGGCCGGATGATCTTTCCGGCCGCGGAGCTCTGATGCGGGCGCATCAGCGCACGCCCGCATCAGAGGTTCCTATAGCGCACAGTGAAGCAAGCGGCCTGAGCCGCTCGCTTCACTGTGTGAACTGACAGGTCTTTCTGCAGCCGGAATTCACTGAATTCTGGCCGCAGAAAACTGACATGTCAGTTATTTGCGGCGGCGTATGGAATCCCGGCCGGAGCGCATACGATGTGTGTACGCTCCGGCCGGGATCCCATAGAAAAATAGGCATTGTTCCACCGCATTAAAAGTACGTCCGTTGTTGCCATCGGCAACAACACCCGTAGTTTTACGTAGTGTGAACATAGCCTAATACTGCTCCTATATACAAGAATATAACTACTATAATACTGCTCCTATATACAAGAATATAACTACTATAATACTGACCATATATACAAGAATATAACTACTATAATACTGCTCCTATATACAAGAATATAACTACTATAATACTGCTCCCTATATACAAGAATATAACTACTATAATACTGCTCCTATATACAAGAATATAACTACTATAAGACTTCTCCTATATACAAGAATATAACTACTATAATTCAAGGAGAGAAACACGTAGTAGCACTCACCCGTTCTTCAGTTTAGCGGCTTTATTACATTCACAAGTTGCGGGGAGGGGAAGGATTCAGGTGTGTGCGCGTCCTGGAACGGCCATTTCGGGGATACGCCCCCTTTGTCGACCAGGTGACAGGTGTTCACCTGGTCAACAAAGGGGGCGTATACCCCGAAACAGCCGTCCCAGGACGCGCACATACCTGAATCCTTCCCCTCCCCGCAACTTGTGAATGTAATAAAGCCGCTAAGCTGAAGAACGGGTGAGTGCTACTACGTGTTTCTCTCCTTGAACTTTGGTATATCTTGCCTCTGTAGTCTGCACCCCCACCCAGCAGCCACATTCACACTTACTGTCTGGCTCAAGACCGTTCCACAGACCCACTCCACATAGTGCAATATTTAGAGCGGTGCAGGTCTCTACATCTTACTACCCACAATAACTACTATAATACTGCCCCTATATACAAGAATGTAACTACTATAATACTGCTCCTATATACAGAAATATAACTCTCATGGTGGATAATGTTATTATGTAGATATTTCTATAATTGGGTCTCTTCGTTCTGAATATATCTTATAATAGTGCGTCTTTTATGTAACTTTTTCCCTTCTTCATCAGGTCTTTAGGATTATATACCGCCCCCCGTGGTTTCTTACAATACATTACAGAAGTTTGCAGTAGTTTTTCTCTCTCTTTGTTCTGCTGCCCTCCATTTCTTGTCTTCCACCTGCCGAGAACAGTGACTCATAAAACAAGTCTAAAACACACAGAGAAGAATACATATGAGAAAGGTCAAGGATGGCGGGCTGGGGGGAGCGGGCCGGAGCCGCGGCCTTTGTCAGATCAATCATTTCTCTTTCCTGTGACCTTTGTCGGCTTATGAATACATCATTCTTTTAATTCTTTCACCCTTCCTCGAATGTTATGGTATTAATTATATACTTTATCTGTGTCTGGATCCAGTCTGTGTATATAATCATGGAGTGGAGATCCGTATCGGGGCTGGGCGGTAATACCTTTACTGATGCCAGACGTTATACTCTACATCCTGGGTTCTTTATAAATATGTCTACGGGGATTGCAGCCACAGTCTGTATGTTCCTGAGGAAGCAGAGACCCGCCGCAGTGACCATGCTGCTTCACACCTATCTTCTGTACTTGGTGGCCCACATTTGTAGTGAGTATGGAGCATATAGTTCCTAGTAAGCCCACTGTTTGTACAAGGATATAAATAGGGTCTAGGGTGTCCTAATAAGGTGTATAAAGTGCACCTGTCATCATAGAAAACTTTTGACATGTCAAATGTTTTGATCGTCCCGTTCTGAGTGTTTAGACCCTTACCGATCGGGAGAACGAGCCGGGAGAAGACCATGCTAATCACGATCCTATCCCAGCTCTGTGTCACATGATGAGCTCCTAATGTAAGGGTCCTATTACACGGGCCGATTACGGACCAATCATTTTAGTAAGTGAGTGCTGATCTGCTAGATCGTTGCACGTTTACTGGACCTATTAGACGGCCCGCTAATCGGGCAGCAAGGACTGCATGGTCATCGTAAGTGATCGTTAGTGATGTCCATGCAGCCTTTGCCCAAACACCTGATACCTTACCGCCCCCCGTTCCTGGTCTTCTCTCCTGTGCTTCGCAGGACCGGGAAGCTGCAGAGCATAGGAGAGAAGACCGGGAGCAGGGAGAGGTAAGGTTTCGGGTGTTTGGGCAATCGTCAGCTGTCGGCCACGCATCACTATTACGCATAGCGATGCACGGTTGGTGCCTGGAAATTTTAGGTTCAAACCTAAACCAAATCAGCCGATTATCGCCCCGTGTTTTTTTATTTTTTCAGAAATCAATAGCACAGGCGATTTTAAGAAACTTTGTGATTGGGTTTATTAGGCAAATATGCCATTATCTGCATTCAAGAAGACTTTCCCCAGGTCCCCCCTCCCTCCCTCCTCGCTCTCATCCACTGCTCATTATCAGGAAATCTCGACTCTTTTACATCAGTCGAGTCCTCTCTAACCTATGGAGAGGGGAGGGGGGAGAGGGAGGAGGGAGATTAGTCGTCAGCAGAGAGAAGAGAACAAAGGATTACAGAGCAGGACCTGTGTGAAAGCCGGTATTCAGAAGTCAGAGAGGTCAGTGCTGACCTCAGAGGAGATAGCCCGGTGATGTAGCTGTAAATGAACTCTTTGTTGTCCTGTTTTGGTGCCTCATCTCTCTCCACCCCTCCCCTCTTTATAGAGAACCATGAAGACAGGGGGGAGAGCTTCAAACTGCTTTTTCATAATAAAAATGCATTTTTCGGCTAATAAACCCGAATATAAAGTTTCTTAAAATCGCCTGTATTATTGATTTCTGCAAAAACAAATTTAAACGACAGTGACACTTTAAATGTATGCAGCCTGACTCTTTCACAGACACAGAGCGAGGAGCAGACCGTACTGCAGTGCAGTCCTTTTACCACTTGTTCTCACGATTGCTACATGTCTGAACACTCAGACCCAGATCAATCAAAACTTTTGACATGTCTCTGTGTCAGTTTAAGGGTTTTTCCACCATCCACTAGGACTTTAAAAATAGGGTCCTGAGTCTGCCACTCTATGCATTGGCTATAAGCAGTGATGGATAGAGCTCAGTTCCAATGGGAGACTTGGGACAGAGTTCTTAAAATTGTGAGGGGGTCCAAGCAGTGAGAACGCGTCTGCCCCATCATTCTAATGATCGGCAGGGGTCTCAGCACCCTTAACCAGACCAATACAAACCTCTGACATGTCACTATGACATGTCAGAAGTTTATTTAAAATATAGGTACCCTTTAAAATACAGTACTTATCAGCTGCTATATGCCGTGCAGAAGGTGGTGTATTCTTTCCAGTCTGACACAGTGCTCTCTGCTGCCACCTCTGTCCATGTCAGGAACTGTCCAGAGCAGGAGCAAATCCCCATAGAAAACATGTACTGCTCTGGACAGTTCCTGACATGGACAGAGGTGGCAGCAGAGAGCACTGTCAGACTGGAAAGAATACACCACTTCCTGCAGGATATACAGCAGCTGATAAGTACTGGTAGACTGGAGATTTTTAAATAGAAGTAAATTGCAAATCTATATAACTTTCTGACACCAGTTGGTTTGAAAGATTTTTTTTTTATACCAGAGTTCCCCTTTAAAAGGGGGTGGTGAGGCAGCCTATGTAAGGGATTATTTTTTATGCACTACTATGGCATCTAGGTTAATTGGGTTAGGGCTCCCATTCAGATCCCCCATCCTTTAGAATAGGGAGTCATAGGCTTTGGAGAATCCAGCAAGCCATTGCATTACACCGGGGATGTGGAACCTTTGGCCCTCCTGCTGCTACTACATTTCCCATCATGCCTGGACAGCCATTGTATTACACAGACAATTTATTAATCCAAATGGGAATGGTGTAATGCTTAATTTCCCCTGTAGAGGCGCTGTAGTAACATTTGATCATTGCAGCCAGGTTCTCTCACAGAGTACAGATATCAATGGGGGACCCTCAGGCATACAGTCTCTCTATAGATGGGGATTGTTATAGTGATTTGAACCCACAACCTCCGATCCTCTGTTCCATTCCAAAGACCCAGGATCTATTGTTGTCCTCTTACTTTGCTCTTTGATTTGGTAGAGAGATATCAGTAGGTTCTTTAGACAAGATTCAGCAGGTTTTTTTTTTTTTTTTTAAACAATCACAGGCAGGAATTGTGGACTGTTTAGTGATCAGTGTTTTTGGATCAGGTGTAGAATGTGCTAAAGACATAAACTACAAGACCGTCCTACCCAGCAAGGAGGAGGCGAAGCCTGGGAGGTCAGAGAAGATGAGGGTGTCAGGTAGGTCCCTAATAAATCTATATTGTATTATTACCAAGTACTATATACAGCTCTGGAGTATAATACAGGATGTAACTCAGGATCAGTACAGGATAAGTAATGTAATGTATGTACACAGTGACCCCACCAGCAGAATAGTGAGTACAGCTCTGGGGTATAATACAGGATGTAATTAAGGATCAGTACAGGATAAGTAATGTAATGTATGTACACAGTGACCCTACCAGCAGAATGGTGAGTGCAGCTCTGGGGTATAATACAGGATGTAACTCAGGATCAGTACAGGATAAGTAATGTAATGTATGTACACAGTGATCCCACCAGCAGAATAGTGAGTGCAGCTCTGGAGTATAATATAGGATGTAACTCAGGATCAGTACAGGATCAGTAATGTAATGTATGTACACAGTGACCCTACCAGCAGAATGGTGAGTGCAGCTTTGGAGTATAATACAGGATGTAACTCAGGATCAGTAATGTAATGTATGTACACTGTCTTCCCGCAAGCAGATTAGTGAGTGCAGCTCTGGAGTATAATACAGAATGTAATTCAAAATCTTTTTGTGTGTGTCTCTCTCTATATATGTATATATTGTGTATGTGTTTTATATACTGGTATTTTATGGTGGGCGTAGGTTTTATAGTATAAGTGGAGGTGATGTACAGACATTCTGCATCGGTGCACCATGTTCTGAACATCGCTGGGCCCTGTATGGAGGGTGTTTGCTCATGTGCACTGAACTGCTTTGTTGAATATAATTATCACCTTGTGAAGAATAATAAAATGAAAATCTGAAAATTGCCAGTGTGGCTTCTGTCAGTGATGGATGTACAGTAACTAAAGCAACAAACAAATCCAATATTTCAGGCTCATTACGCCTGCACGCTCCCTGCGCCGCCCAATGTTATTCACTTCAATGTGAAATCTGGAACTTCAATGCAGCAAATACTCGTCTGTGTCATTACTCTGAGAGAAAAAACAATGAAACATGGAGCCTGCAGTCACACACAGATCTCTCCCTTTATAGTGTTAGCGTCTCATTAGACGGGCCAATCAATAATGTAAACGAGTGCCGATCTACTAGATCACTGCTTGTTCTCTGAGCCTAGTACACGGCTCGATGATCGTTTAGCAAGGGCTGCTCGGAAATCTTTAGAGGTGTCCGTGCAGCCCTTGCCCTAAACTGTTATGCATTACCTCTCCATTCTCTCATTGCGGTCATGGCTAGTGATTGGCTAAGCGGTCTGTCAGTTCAGACACCACTTTGAAGCCACAGCCGCCACGCCGGGAAGCAAGCAGAGGGCATGAGAAAACCGGGAGTGTGCAGAGGTAATGTTTAACAGCTTATTCAGTCGGTAGCCGTCGGCTGCGTACTGCAATTACCATAGTTGCCAACATTTGAAAATTTTTTCCAGTGACACTTTATTGTTAAAAGGGGTGTCGCTTATTGTGGGTGTGGTCTTGGTGGGGTGTGGCCCATCATGAGTGTGGGTTCAAAATTTTCCAGTTAGGATTTACAGTCAGAACAACAAAGGAGCATTACACACCCCAGTATTAGGTCCCCATTATATTACACACCCCAGTATTAGGTCCCCAGTATATTACACACCCCAGTATTAGGTCCGCAGTATATTACACATTCCACTCAGAGCAGGCTGAGACTCAGAGATATCATTCTACTGACTGACTGTACATACTGGTAATTTGTACCCATATGATGCAGCTGCACCCCATATATTCATACTACTACCCACTTCATCCTCCTGCCCCTCAATCATCATATTACCACCCCTTGATCATCCTCCTGTCCCTCCATCATTATACTACTACCCCCTTCATCCCCCTGCCCTTCCATCACCATAGTACTACCCCCTCCATCCTCCTGCAATTCCATCATCATACTACTAACCCCTTCAATCTCCTGCCCTTCCATCATCATAGTACTACCCCTCTCATTCTTCTACCCCTCCATCATCATACTACTTCCCTCTTCATCCTCCTGCTGTCCCTTCATCATCATACCAGTACCCCCTTCAGCATCCTCTTATCCCTTCATATGTATTTAAAACAAAAAAGCTATACTTATCTCACCAGTATGGTTCCTCTTGTCCCCCAGGGACTCCAGGGACTCTGCTCTTCATGAGTGACATCACTCGCGCTGAAAGGGGGCGGAGCTTACATACGGACATACCTGGGACATGGTTTTGCCAGAGCTGTCTCCTCAGAATCGTGACAGTCCCGGCAAAACAAGGACTGTTGGCAACTATGTATTACATGTAGCGATCCACGGTCAATGGGCAATGATATTAGGTCCAGACCTAAAGCCGATAATCATTGTCATCGGGTGATCGTTGTCTCTGTTACATGAAACAATAGTCAGCGGAATCGGGCTGAATCGGCCGACTATCGCTCCATGTAATAGGGCCCTTATAGTAGTGTGGTTTGTTTTTGGGTCTTCAATCAGGGTGGAAGAAGGAAACAATGTCAATAATAAGCCTCCATGGAGACAAAAGGCCAACAGAGTCCATTGTGTGGTTACAGGTTAGACCTAGGTGGGCAGTAGATGGCCAGAGGTTTCATCAGTGGGCTGTCGGACATTTTGGTTTTATGTGGGGAACCTTTTTTAATTTTGCGTATTAGTTCCTGTCATTCATAGGGATTCAATAGAATTGTCAGAATGTTTTTGGAATGTGGGATTAAAGAATACCTGTCGTATTGAAAGTTTTGTTAGAGTGACCTTTCAGAGTTGAGAAAAAGGTGATTTTCGGGCCCTCACCACTGTTATTAAGCACATGAGAGTGTTGGGCTATTTGCCAGCAGTACTTACACAGAGTCTCCTCAACCTTACTTTTTTGGCCAATCACAGTACAGCACATACTCATCTTTGTTAAGCTATGCCATAATACTGTTGAAAGTACACTGAATAAGTTAGTACTGTGAGATATGGGCTTATGATTTATACTGTGCAGTACCATAAATGGGATGTGGAGGCAGAAGGGGTTACTGATGCACTGGCTTCCAAAGTGCCAAAGAAACAAGAAAAGTGTTAGACTAAACACTGAAAAGCTTGAGGGTGGTGGGTGAGAGCTGAATTTGTCGTGGTTGTGAGTATGGGGGAGAAGTCTTAGAGATGGTTGTGTGGGGAGTGGACTAGGAGAAAACACAGACAGAGGATTGGGTGAGGGGTGATATCGGGAGCTCAGGAGTCAGATATATGGGGGGGGGACAGGTTGTGGATCGCTTTGTATGTCATGGTTAACAAATTAAATAGAATTTGTTGGGCAATGGATAGCCGGTGAAGGGATCGGCAGTGGAGGAGCAAGGGGAGAGGTAAATTAGTTGGCCAGCAGAGTTGAAAATGAATTAAAGGGGAGCGAGGGTGTTAGATTGAGGGGCACAGAGGAGGATGTTGCAGGAAGGAGAAGATGAGAGCATGTGCCAGCAGTTTTCTTGAGTCATAGTTGAGGAAAAAGCAGATCCGGTAAATGTTTTTAGGAGGAGGCTGCAGGAAGTGGCCAAGGCTTAGATGGGCCCGGTTTTCTGACATATACTAGGGGTGGATAATAAAATAATGGAAATGGGGTCAAATGATGACGATTGTTGTTAAAACAGACAAAAGGTAAGAAATGTTCCCCTCTGTAAAAAATACAGTCACTAGTAGATTGCGTTTGGTCCATTGAACTCGGTGAGCCCAGTGCAAGAATGCCTCATGCTATGGTTCAGGCCTGAGGCCGTAGCCACATAGGATATTACACTGAGGAGGAAAATGCAACCATTCCATGTACTGCACATACCCAATGTGTGCTGCAAGCCGTAGCTACAGAATGTTAACGCAGACGTCACATTATGTGTCAGTGTGGCCTATATTGGCAATGGATGTCCAAAATAAAATGTGACCCAGCCACTCAGGCCTCATAGAAATGCATTGACTTTGCATAGTTCTGTCTATGGCTCTTCCATTGTCTTTTTACATTGATATTTTATATACTACATGACCTATAGTATGCTGGGAGTAATACGTTGTTGGAATCGTGTAATGTCTTACAGTTACAGTTATATATAATAAATTAGAGCTTTTTAATACCGCGTCCTGAACAAGATTTCAACATCTTTTTTTATTAAAAAAAATCTCTTTAATCTTCCAAAAAAAATCGCCTTTTCTTCATAAGATATAATAAGATAAAATATGTTTTTTCTATATAGCTTTTTGCTTGTAGTTTATGTCTTTTTGTTGCTGGATTGGTTATCAGCCCCCCCGCTGGTAGTTCAGACCAGACTCCCGTCTATCGCTTTCTTTCTGCAGTATATTAAAGTCACATTATAGTTCAGCGAGAAGGCCGTAGCCCCGAGCAAAGAATATTACTTTGAGGAGGAGAATGTAACTGCTTCATGACTACTGCACATGCCCGATGTGTATTATAAGAACGTCGGCATCCGTAACACATAGCCGGAGATGGTCTCACATTTACACTGACTCTGGTCTTTAGCCCACCTCATATTATCAGCCACCTTATATTATTGGACACCTCATATTATCAGCCACCTTATATTTTCATATTATTGACCACATTATATTATTGACCACCTTATATTATCAGCCACCTTATATTATTTTACACCTTATATTATCAGCCATGTTGCATTATCGACCACCTTATATCAGCCATCTTATATTTTTGGACACCTTAAATTATCGACTACCTTATATTATCAGCCACCTTATATTATCCCTAAAATATTGAAGTCGGGGGTCTCTCACCTTATATTATCCCAAAAATATTATAAATTATCGACCACCTTATATTATCAGCCACCTTATATTATCGACCACCGGATATTGTCCACCACCTTATATCAGCCACCTTATATTATTGGACACCTTATATTATCAGCCACCTGATAGTATCAACCACCTTACATTATCGACCAGAGAGGATTGTTGTCTAAATCACATAAATATAAAACCTAAAATATATATATATACTAAATATGCAGTTTTAATCCCCTTTTTTGCCTTTAGCATTGAAGATAATTCTTTTGTTCTATATTCCCTGTATTCCATCTCTTATGTTTCTATTATTATTATTGTTGTTGGAGATCAAAACAGTTTAAGAACCAAGGTTTAAGAACCAAGGTACCACTAAGCTTGATAAAGCTCTCAGCGAGAGTGAAACGTCGCAAGTTTTTGGGTGAAAATAAATATCACAGTTTTTTGAAACTATTTGGAGTGCTGCGGTTTTCTACTTTTTATATATATAGATATATATATATATATATATATATATATATATATATATATATATTTGTATTGCATTGCATTAAGAGCCTTCCAATGCTTTAATGCCTGCGTAGAAAAAGCTAACACCTGTTAGGAAATAAGTTCCCATGGCCAGGGCTGACAGAGAGTTAAAATAGGAAACCCATTTACTGTGTATGTCATATAAAGAGTTAAGTGGCCAAGATCGGAGCTCTTTTTGTTACCCTGGAAATCCTGGTTCCTTTGGGAACATATAGACACACTGCACCCATATGACCACATGCTTTATCCTTCCTCACCTTTGAATTTACATGACAGTGGGTTAATAATGATTCTGCAATTTTAGGCATAAATGTTTTTGTAAAATTAAAAAAATATAATTTTTTCTTATTTATTTTTTATATTTATTATATATTTATATTATGTTTTGTCTGTATCTAGGATCTTTCCCATCATGAAAGGTTTACATATTGCAAAATCCACCAAATAAAAATGATTGTACAGTAACCTGGCTATAATCCATGGGGTTACCCAGAATTCCCTCTTCCTTTGTTATTTCTGAAGCCTGAGGAGCGGAGTCATGTGTGTAAGCCGTGCTCTTTGCTAATTTCAGTCCCGGGAGAGCTTTCTGGCCTATTTAGCATTCTGCTCACGCTCGGATGTATGTGTTGGCATGGAGCTACGGCACACACAACCATTCCTCCATCACACGTCCGTAGGTCTGATAGGGGAGCGCGCTCTCCCCATCTCCCATCCCCTGGCAACTGATTATAGGTTGCTGGGAAACCGCATCACTCCAGGAGCAGAAACTTTAGCAGTGATGGAATTTTCTCAATATAATATGATTATAGCCTTCTCACCGGTGATCTGGACATGGGCTGAAGTGTGTTTATTGCCACCGAAAAATACTCCTTTTTTTTCCTCTCCCGTAACGGCGACCAGCAATAAATTCAATCAACACCGGTCATCATTGTCCTTCATCTCTCGCCGGCCTGACAGAACGCCTCTCCCTGCTCCTGAAAGCAATCAGTTCTATTTACTTTGCCTCTAATTGGTTTGGAGACATACTGTACTTATGGGGGCTGGGGGCTCCTGAATGGGGAAGATGTCCTCTGTGCTCAGGCTCGACTTGTTAGAAGGAACCCTTGACAATAAGCAAATAACAAAGGGAACCCCAGTGATCAACTATAATCTGAGGGAAATCTGGCATTAAAGGCCTTATTATAGGGGCCGATCTGGAGGAGCAAGCGAGTGCCAACCTGTCAGATCACCACTCGTTCCTCATTTGTAAGAGTGTCGGGGAGGGGGAAGGGACACAGGGATCTGCAGGGGCGGGGAAAGCCCATAGGGGATAATGGTGGTGTCCTGCTGCCGCTCCTGTTGCACGGGGTGGTGGCCAGCAGACCGTTGCCATTGTTCGAGTTTTTTTCATTGTGCATGTCGGCTGATCGTTGTTCTTTAACAGGAGCCATATTGCACCAAGCGATTATTGGTCATAACAGCCAATAATTGGCCAAATGTGGTCGATAATGGCTTGGCGTAATAGGGCTTTAAGTGTTGATTTTTCCTGCAGCACCACCACAGGAGAACAGAAGCATTACACATTGTTCATTCAAATCAATGGGCTATCTGTGTAGTGGAGGACAGGACAGGTCCTCCAGAGATATAGCTGCTCTTTGTAAACGCCCTCAACTCTGACAAAGGAATAAGGATCCTAAAAGAATCACCCCGTCTCCGTGGACAGGGGACCCTGCTCTGTATCAGTAGTGATGAGTGGCAGCATTAGATAAGAGGTGACACGGGTCCTTCTGCTTCCACCAATGTTCCAGTCCCGGTCCCCTGCTCTGATCCATCGCTGTTGCACACCGCTACGGTGGTCCATCACTATCAGTCTGAACACTATCAATGCTTGCACTGTATCAATAGTGTTGTGTGGTAGCAGTGGATCAAATTGGGAAGCCGGAAATCGCAGAGCTTAGACAGCCATGCAGTTCCCGACACGAATATTGGTGGCAGCAGAGGGGCTTGTGTCACCCCATACCACTGCCGCTCAACAGCAATTGATGTAGAATCATAGAACTGTGCATTTATTTTAATGAAGTAAATTAATATAACATTTTTTTAATTAATGTTTTAAAAAAACAAAATATTTTTCCTCTGGAGAACCCCTTTAAGAGCCTTGAGTTTTCCAGTCATGTTTCTTGGCTCTTAAAGTTGTATTTCCATCTGGGGTATTTATCCCCTATCCATAGGATAGTGATTTAATGCTGGACCCGAGAATGGGCACACAATTTCTCCGTAATGAATAGAACATCTGGTGCGCCTATATGACCACTGTGCTCCAATATTCTTTATTTTGCCACCAAAACTCTTCTTATCGCTGACCTCAGAAACGTTCAGCCACCTCATTTATTGTGGTTGGACACCTGGTAATCAGCTTTTTACCCCCTATCCTATTTCCAGATAGGAATACTGTGGGGATATACTATAACCCAGTTTGCCCTCCCCCCCCCCACACCAAATTTAGCTTATTTGAAGGGCCAATTCACATATTTCTATTTCTTCTCCCACCTATCATTGCTCAGAAATAGTTATATAAGTATTCCGCCTAACTTCTTATACCTGAGTGTTAATGGTTCCTTGCATCATCTACTAATCTTTTCCCTTACTGCCTGTACTTTACTGTGTTCTGTTGCTTACCCAAACTTGTGGCTCCCCCCCCCACACACCTGTTTGTCTTGAAGTACGCCTCTGCCTCACCTCTGGTACCATCCTAAAGCCCCTATTACACTGGGCGATGAGAGGGAGCAAGCAAGTGCCGACCTGTCAGGTCAGCGTCCGCTTGCTCCTTATTCCCCGCTTACTGCTGGCGCTATTACACACGTCAGCAGCGAGCGGATAAGAGCCAGGGGGCTGCCAGGGTAATCGTTAGATCATCTGCAGTCGCCGCTACTATTACAGGGGGCGACGGCATCAGATCATTGCTGTTTAAACACATTGAAAGACAACGATCAGCCGACATTGTGCATGTCAGCTGATCGTTGTCTTCTATTACACAAAACGATTATTAGCCGTAGTGGTCGGTATCAGCTGAATACAGCCGATAATCGCTTTGTGTAATAGGGCCTTCACTCTCCAGTAAGTGACAAGGCCAGCTGACTAGTGTTGAGTGGAGTTGTGGAACTGTTTGGGTCTGGCAACGTTATCCATACTGGAATGCTTGGAGAAGTTGCAGTCCTAGGGAGTCCTGGAAAACATGGATACAGCCATAGGATGTATCCATGTTTTCCTGGCAACCCTAGGGGGCATCCAATTTTACCAGCCACTGAAAGTCATATGCCAAGTGTTTGGGTTTGGATAACATTCCTGAACAGTTCAGCAAGTCCACTAAACACTACAGCTGACTACATCTACCTGCCTGATCTCCGTTGTGCACACGTCAGCAGTGTCTGGTCTACTAGTCAGCTGCTACAGATCCTTGACCATCTAATGGAGTGACCTGGTACCCTCTAGCAAGGCATCCACATGGAGTTTGTATGTTGACCCCCCCCCCCATGTTTTCCTGATTTTTCTTTGGTTCTCCAGTCCTGTAGTGTATCCATATGGAGTGCTATAGAAGCAGCAATGTGTCTGTAAGTTCAATGTATTGGAACCATTATGGCCCAGTCTGAATATACCCTATAGAAGCGGCTGTCTGCTACCCTCGTAGTTACACCCTTGATTCTAGACCTTGTTCCTATTCCCTGAGGCATTCCAGGTTAATATTGACTCCAGTATTATTTGGGCTTTTCCTCATCCAGCAATCACCCTCCCTGCTGGAAACTTGCTATTATAGGAGGCAGTTCTTGTTTTTCAATTAAAGTGTTCTTTATACCCGTAATATACATAAGGTAATTCAGCAATGTGCTTGCATACCCGGAGGGCATTAATATATGAATATTAACAAGGGTAATTGCTGACGCGGACCGCAGAGGTGACGTTTTTTTTGCACCATATGCTTCTAGTGTTTTTCTCAGCCTGCAATTAGGTTAAAATATGTGTATGTTTTATTACCACGTCTGCAGCAGCAGCCGGGAGGGGCGGGGGCATAGTGGGGGTTAATTGGCATATTGAATTAATAAATTATAGTCAATAGTAAATGAGATATTGTGCCGCAGAGCTTACACAGCCTGTACAGCAGATAGAAATTTATTGTTTTGCTTTGTTGACAGATTTTATCCCATAAGGAGAGTAGTGACTAAGCTGCTCGTGATCGTCTCCACTTGGGTTACTTAGTTGTTTTGCTCAGGGTGTCCTTATTTCAGTCTCTGAATTTTCTGTACATATTCAGGAGAATAAAGAATGCTCTGTACAGACACTGCAGGTGATGTGAAGTGACTTAAAGGGGTACTCCGTCCCGGGGGTATTTTTCAGTTATGGGCAGCGGAGGTCACTTACCTACCCCGTTCAGCGCCGGGTCCCGGATCGCGCTGCCCGGTACACCCGTCCCACGGCCGCTTCCTGGTGTGAGCTGCTGCATGATACGTGACGTCTCAAGGCAGAGCCGGCGGGCTTTCGATACAGGGGTTCAGGAGTCGGACCCCCGCAATCTCCTACTTTTCCCCTATTCTGTTGATAGGGGAAAGTTAATTTTTCCCGGCATACCCCTTTAACGCGTACCTGTTATTTAGAGAAACTCTTGACATGTTACAAAGTTTTGATCAGTCAGGTTTCGAGACCCCCACCAATTAGAAGAACGAGTGGGGAGAAAGTGGCTTTCCTTCTCTGGATTGTCCCATTATAAGCCTGTGGGACTGTTCAAAGAGAAAGAATGGAGGTTTCTGTAAGCCGAGAAATAGAGTGCACTACCACCAACTTTCCCCACACTTCTGCTGATCAGTCAAAATGTTTTACATTTCCTTTTGAGATGACAAAGGTTTTTCTTAATGACAGGTAGTACCTGACCCCATGCCACCACTGATGGTACCCTGGTTCCCACTCCCCGTTGGTTCTGCTGATGACACAGCATGCAAGAAATGTCCACTTAACCAATCACTGACAGCAGCAGAGGTCCACTTCCAGGCACACTTTCTCTATGTGTCTAGATGTCCCCCAAAAGCGCAGATTAATGAGACCCGGGCTATGTTGGAATGCCAGCAACAAATATAAAAATTTAAGTTTAGATTTTTTGTAAAAGGGACAGTTGGGTAAGGTCAGATTTAGATTAAGAACCTTGGGAGATTGTACAGCTGATTTCTAGACTCTTTTCTTACTTCCCTTTTGTCGGAGGCTCCATGTGGGCCGCCATTGGGATTTAATGGGAAGATTAGAGCAGGATGCGGCACCTTACTTGCTAAGTGTTGGTCAACACGATGACAGAACCGTACCAACCCCATGCTAAGTAATTGGGACTGGCGAGTATGTTGGTGTCCATTGTTTGACATATCTAGCATGGCCATTATGGTTTCTGCTATTCCGATATCATAGTGTTGGTGTAAACAGAACCTAAATAGTAAAAATCCCGAACACCCTGTGCTTTAGGAACCAAAATCTTTTACGGGACGCAGCAACGCGTACGGCCACAGTCATTAATCATAACCGAAGCTTTGTTAGTCGTTCCTTCTTGGAGACATCTGGGTGGACTGTTCTTTCTGTACCAGTATTTTGAGATCCCCCTGGCTCTCATTTGTTAGCTGGATGTAAAATCCAAAATCTTCTATGGGAAGTGGCTGATAGAGAAAGCTAACACATTTTAGAGCCATTTTCATTAATCATAACCAAGGCTCGGTAACTCTTTAGGACACTCATCTAGGTGTACTGTTCTTACTCTCAAAAGTGTTTTTGGAGTCCCCGGAAAATATTTCTTAACGGCGAATGGATTGGGATAACAATTCATCATTTCTAGAAAAAGAACAGTGACACCATTAAGAGACGCTATAGTTGGCTCTCATGGGCACTTGACCCTAATTTGAAATCCTGCAAACATTTTTAAAATAGAGCCCCCTTTAAGGCTATAGAAAACATGAAAACTTTCTGTATAAAAATAAATTCTGTCAATCCAGTACACCTCAGATTTTTTAATTTCTTAAAGGAGAAGTCCATCAAAATTCAAAATTACAGTGCAGGCAGGGGATGTGAGAAACATAATAATGAAAGTATAGTTACCAGACCCCCTGCCCACGCTATGCCGCATCACCAGGCACATCACTCGGCTGGAACAGCAGGAAAGGGTGGGATATAGCCTGCTTAGCAAATTATTGACTTCAGTGGTGTCCTACCCTGGGGCAGGTCGAGTTATGACATAACAGAGGGGGGTATGAAGAATTCCAGCGGTGGTCCAGGAGCAGGGTGTGGTGCTGCATGGACATGGAGAGTGGTATATATACTCATTATTATGTTCCCACCACCCCCTGCCCTAACTGATTTTTCTTCTTTAAGATGGGGGGCAATAAAAGGGGTTGTTGGGTGCCAGAACATTTTATTAAAGGGCTCAGAGAATACAACAAATATGACATACTCACCTGCTCGATGCACCATCATCATGTTCAAATGCTGGTCTTTGGCTACTGGGAGATTGGAAAATTCCTTGATAATGAAAATCCTCTTTGCTGTTTCTGGTCTGGCGGTGAAACAATGACAAGTTTCCATCAGAGAGTCATGAAATGATGAGGAATAAATGAGGAATGCTGATGTCTGTGCTTGTTCTCTATTGATCGTTGGAGAAATACAAAAACACAAGTTATTATATTCAATGTGTCTTGAATGAAGAGTTTGTTGAACTCCCACTTGAAGAGGAATTTAGACTTTGCACAGTGTAGGTAAGAAAAATATGTATTGTATCCTATATTGACTATTGAGTACAGGTTCTCATTGGATAGAATCCCGTTATGGGTGCTACAAACAATGCACCTTGGGAAAAGTAACAAGCCATGCAACCTAACCTGGGATATTAGCTAAGTGAGTAACCCATTCCAGTGCTCTCTGCTGCCACCTCTGTCCATGTCAGGAACTGTCCAGAGCAGTAGCAAATCCCCATAGAAAACCTCTCTAGCTCTGAACAGTTCCTGACATGGACAGAGGTGGCAGCAGAGAGCGCTGTGTCACACTGGAAAGAATACACCACTTCCTGCACAATATACAGCAGCTGATAAGTACTGAAAGACTGCACAATTTTAAATAGAAGTAAATCACAAATCTGTGTAACTTTCTGACATCAGTTGATTTGAAAGATAAACATTTTTGCTGGAATATACCTTTAAATATGGAGAAATTCTAAAATATGTTTTTATGGAGATCCAGACATTGAGTTTGTGGCTTTTCTGCACCTGCGCAGTACAGCACAGACAGGGGCGGATTAACTTTACCATAGGCCCCGGGCTGTTGATCAAGCTTGGGCCCCCGCTCACCCCACTCTAACTTTGACAGCACTAGTGTAGTGTCCATAGTACGGGATAGATAATGTCATGATGCCCGTTTTTGTGCAAAATTGCGGTAAAAAATACACAATTGTTATAATGTTACATTTCACATCAAAGCACTTTTACTTAGTTTTAGTACATTGTTCCCTGGTGTACTAGGTTTCCTGGGTGAGCTCCCCTCCCTCTCCCTTCCTTCTTCCTCCCGTTCCTTTCAATTACATCAGGTGTCTGGACGCCGCCGCAATCCTCAATTATCAATTTTTACTTTTCTTCCTCTTTCTCTAATTCAGTTTTAGTCTTTGGTTTCAGTGACCTTTCAATCTACCAGACATGTTCATGTACTCCTCCACTTCTTTCCCCCCCTTGAGTGTGTTGTATGTATCCCCTTGTCTATGTCTGTAGTGTTCATGGCACTAAGTAGATTCTCTCTCATTGTTGTGTACTTTCCCGGGCACCTTCATAACCCACAGATCCCATCCCACTTTTGCTAGGTGCTTTTTCATATTTCCCTGGTTCCCTTTGTTGTGTTGTATTTTGGGACCTTTCAAGGTCCGTGTCTTGCTATGTCGGTAAATGTTTGTTTTTTGAAAAATAAAAAACTTAAATATTAAAAAAAAAAAAAAAGCTAGTCTCCTTAAAGGTCCAGTCTCCTTAAAGACAGCTTAATACTCTTGTTAGCGATCTAGTTACAGGTAACTGTAGGCACAGATATTGCTGCCTCCCCGTTTCTCACTGTTAAGTCATATTCAAATGCAACCAATTGACATTTTCACAACTGCATCTGAATGGAGCATGCAGAAATCTGTGTACCCCAAAATAACCACAAATGATGTAACCACAGTTATTACTGCCTCCTTGTATCCCCCTGAAATTGTTATTTGCAACTAAAGTACTCTCAAGTGATGCATATACAGAGAGCGTTGCCTCTTTGTTTGTTTCTGTTAACAATCTAGATTCACAGTGTCGGACTGGGGTATTTGGGCCCACCAGAGGAAATGCTCCTGGGGGCCCACCAATGAAGAACCAGTGAGAAATGACATGTCAGTCTATGTTAGTGCAGGTTCTAAGGCTGAGGGCCCACTGTAGGATTCTCTGGTCCTCTAGTGGGCCAGTCCGACACTGTAGAGTATTGTCCTCCTGTCTCACTATGTAAATGGTGTCAGAGTGTATAATGCTGCCTCCCTGTGTCTCCTTGTAAATGATTTCCACACAGATAGTACTGCCCCTTTGTCTCTCCATGTACACTACCGTTCAAAAGTTTGGGGTCACCCAAACAATTTTGTGTTTTCCATGAAAAGTCACACTTCTTCACCACCATACGTTGTGAAATGGATAGAAAATAGAGTCAAGACATTGACAAGGTTAGAAATAATGATTTGTATTTGAAATAACATTGTTTTTACATCACACTTTGCTTTTGTCAAAGAATCCCCCTTTTGCAGCCATTCCAGCATTGCACACCTTTGGCATTCTAGCATTCTAGCATTCTATTAATCTGTTGGGGTAAGCTGGAGAAATTGCACCCCATGCTTCTAGAAGCAGCTCCCACAAGTTGGATTGGTTGGATGGGCACTTCTGGCGTACCATACGGTCAAGCTGCTCCCACAACAGCTCAATGGGGTTCAGATCTGGTGACTGCGCTGGCCACTCCATTACCGATAGAATACCAGCTGCCTGCTTCTGCTGTAAATAGTTCTTGCACAATTTGGAGGTGTGTTTAGGGTCATTGTCCTGTTGTAGGATGAAATTGGCTCCAATCAAGCGCTGTCCACTGGGTATGGCATGGCGGTGCAGAGCGATAGCCTTCCTTATTCAGAATCCCTTTTACCCTGTACAAATCTCCCACCTTACCAGCACCAAAGCAACCCCAGACCATCACATTACCTCCCCCATGCTTAACAGATGGCGTCAGGCATTCTTCCCGCATCTTTTCATTTGTTCTGCGTCTCACAAACGTTCTTCTTTGTGATCCAAACACCTCAAACTAGGATTCATCCGTCCACAACACTTTTTTCCAGTCTTCCTCTGTCCAATGTCTGTGTTCTTTTGCCCATCTTAATCTTTTTCTTTTATTGGCCAGTCTCAGATATGGCTTTTTCTTTGCCACTCTGCCCTGAAGCCCAAAATCCCTCAGCCGCCTCTTCACTGTAGATGTTGACACTGGTGTTTTGTGGGTACTATTTAATGAAGATGCCAGTTGGGGACCTGTGAGGCGTCTGTTTCTCAAACTAGAGACTCTAATGTGCTTATCTTCTTGCTTAGTTGTGCAACGCGGCCTCCCACTTCTTTTTCTACTCTGGTTAGAGCCTGTTTGTGCTGTCCTCTGAAGGGAGTAGTACACACCGTTGTAGGAAATCTTAAATTTCTTAGCAATTTCTCTCATGGAATAGCCTTCATTTCTAAAAACAAGAATAGACTGTTGAGTTTCAGATGAAAGTTCTCTTTTTCTGGCCATTTTGAGCGTTTAATTGACCCCACAAATGTGATGCTCCAGAAACACAATCTGCTCAAAGGAAGGTCGGTTTTGTATCTTCTGTAACAAGCTAGACTGTGTTCAGATGTGTGAACATGATTGCACAAGGGTTTTCTAATCATCAATTAGCCTTCTGAGCCAATGAGCAAACACATTGTACCATTAGAACACTGGAGTGATAGTTGCTGGAAATTGGCCTCTATACACCTATGTAGATATTGCACCAAAAACCAGACATTTGCAGCTAGAATAGTCATTTACCACATTAGCAATGTATAGAGTGTATTTGTTTAAAGTTAGGACTAGTTTAAAGTTATCTTCATTGAAAAGTACAGTGCTTTTCCTTCAAAAATAAGGACATTTCAATGTGACCCCAAACTTTTGAACGGTAGTGTAAATGATGTAGGTACTGTACAGATAGTACTGCCTCACTATGTAAATGATGTCGACATGTATAATACTGCCTCCCTGTGTCTCCCTGTAAATGATGTCCACAGATAGTACTGCCTGCCTCTCTCTTCATTTAAGTGATTTACAAACAATCTCTTTGTCATTTACTGTGAAACAGATACAGGTACAGATGATGCAACCTTACAGTCTCTCTCTGTGAATATTGTAGATACAGATTATTCTGCCTTCCGTTGCTACAAGAAAATGCTGTTGGCCTAGAAAATTTTTTTTTAAAATTGCAAGTAAAGATGTTACCATCTGCGTTTGTCTCCCCCAGTTACTGCTGCGCATAGATAGTACTGCCTACCCGTCTCTAATGTTAAAGGATAACACAAGAGACATGTTGTTATTTAGTCTGCCCAGCAGCACAAAATAATAAAAGAAGAAACTTCCTAAAGAAGACGTTAAGAGAAAAAAAATATCGCTGCAGGGCTTGGAAGTAGAAAAATTATGTAGACTGTTGGCGAGAACTGTGTATCGGCAAATAACTCTTAACTAGCAGAATTATGGGAGATTTCTTTAAAATGGAGTATTTTTCTCTTTAACCAAGTCACGAGATTGTGCTACCTATTGCCCTTTTCGCAAAGATCAATGAAACTGCTGTCCATTACACTGCAAAATGTCAGCTGCCAAGAACATGCTGGAGAAATGAAAAACTTCTCGGACGTCGGCTATTGGAAGTGCCGACTCTTTTGTCAGGTTGATTAAGATCCTAATAAACTGTACAGTCAAATCAAATAGAACTTTTTAGATCTCACCGCCGCGCTAATCCGTTAGAACTCGCGAAAATGGCATCATCGAAAAGCCATGAAGCTGCGTCCTGTTTCCTCCCCTCCGACGTGGCGTGACGCGCCAATTTGCATTAATCATGGATCTGATGGATGCTGACCCTAAGGTATTGTATTTCAGTTAATTGATTTTCTGTTGCTTTAATTGCTTTTTGGGTAAGAATCTTTTATCTTTTTCTTAACTCCGGGAGCGATATATCAAGATGAATGGAACGCGACGGAGAAGTCACTTGCTTCAGCCTTGTAGAGACATGGCCTCCCACCTAGGTAACAGATCAGAAGTGAACTTTTAATAAAAGAACCCTCCGCTCCGAGAGAGATTTAGCTGTGTTGACAATGGAAGACGACATATCACGCGGTTCCTCTTTTTTCCTCCACTCCAGTAGATGACAATTGTTGTCTCCAAGGGAAACTCTTTACGAATATAATTTGCATGTAGATTACATCAATCTTCTTATTCTCCGCCATATGTGTAAAGCATTATTAAGCTTTGAGCTGACGCTGTTCATTTTGAAGAAATTTTTCACTTTTCCATTGATCCTCTTTGAAGTTTTTTCTTAAAGGGACTTTCCAGTAAAAATTTATTGCTAGCCAATTCTCAGGGGAGGTCATCAATATCTGATTGGTATAGCACTCCTTCAGGTCAGCTTTTTGCCAGAGTCATATGTAAATGACAAGAGATGAGTTAGACGTCCATAGGAAATCACTGCTCCAGTCAGTACGATCATAATGATAAGCAATATATAACAGTTACTTTATTTCACTTTTTAAAAATTTAAACTTTTTTTTAAAAGAAACTTTTAACCAAAAATTACCAATTTTGTGCTTTGACAGGTTTTTATGCTTATGCAATTTACTGTGTAAGATCAGGAATCTGATAATTTAATAGTTCGGGCAATTGCGCAAGCAGCGATAGCAAATATGTTTGTTTATATTTTTTATTCAAAAAAATGGGTTGATTTCAACTTTTCATATAGGATAGGATTTTTTATTTTTTTATTTTTTATTTTTTATTTCCCCCCCCCCCCCTTGTTTATTTGTAGTCCCCCTAGGGAACTCCTATTAGCAATACCATGATTGCTTATAGGTATCAGTGCAATACCTATGTACTGCCTTGATCCATGTTATCTACACTCAATTGCTTTGGGCTGCTGTAGGCCTCCTGAAACAATCGCTAAGACAGGAACAAGAAGAGGACCTGGTCTTTAAGTATAACGGATTAAAGATGGTTCAGAAGGGGGATCGGCTTGTCATGATGCGATCGGGACAAGCTGATCCCCCTTCTGGACCCCCTTTGAAGGTTTTAAAAGCAATTTAAATGCTGCTGTCAAAACTGGTTAGTTTGGAAATCTATCAGCGCAGCCCCAGTACAGAGCAGGCTCGAATTCCGAGACCCCGCTTTACCCCCTTTAACGACATATGTACGTAAATGTAAGCCAAAATGCTGTTAAAGGTTAAGTAGCTTTTTGTGCAGCTCAGTTATTGGGCAGGACTTTTTATGCAGCCTTCACTTTCATAATTGTTGGCCACACTTCTACCTGTTGGATGTGCGACCCAATAACAATGATCTTTGGATCTGGCCGATTGCTCATTTGTTTTTTAAATAATTTGCCCATTTGGCAGATATTTTCTCTGTGTAAAAGGCCCTTTACTCTCCTTTCTTTATTCAGAACACATGCATGCTCAGTTGAGCCAAACATGAATGTGTATGGTCAGATAGTGTGAGAGCAACAGCTATCTAAAGTGTTTGGAAAGGGGGGGGGGGGGGCAGAGTGTGTAACTAACAGCTATCCAAAGGGTATTGTTAGCTTTAGATGTAGAACGTGATCTGGTAAGGTGAGTTTTAGTGTTTAAAACTTTCTTCTTTGCAATGAATGTTAAGCGGGCCGTAATGTGCTAATGAAAATGATAGGGTTGGTATAGCACATATCCCTCCATCTCTGTACTTTGTATTCCAGTGCGTTCTCTCAGTTCTGATCCTGAGATCAGCGCTAGGTGACCACATTGGAATACTAAGTAGGTTATAAAAAGCCTTTTTTATATAAATGCTGAGAACTCTTAATAAGCTGAATTACATATACAGAATAAGAGCATTCTCGGGCTGCCATAATATGAGCGCGCTCAGGCACCCCGCGGTTCTATTGAACCAAACTCAGATCACTGTACAAACCTATGGTTATCTACCTTTGGTTCAATACAGTGGAAAGAGGAGGGGGGCCCAAATCGTCTGTCAGTGGACAATGGAGAATTTAGTGTGACATTGCTTCATTTTTATTTTGTTAGTAGTAATGATATTATTGAGCAAGTTAACAATAATTAATAGGTAAGGAGCATATGACCAATGCAATTGTGTCAGAAGTATGGGCCTAGCCACAGACATTGGGACGTTATGGGGGAGTCATGGGGGCCTCTATGGATTGGACTTCCAGCATATGCCATAAATGATCGATCTGATTGAGATCCAGGCAATCTGGAGGCCGAGTTACCTCCTTGATCCCTTTGTCATTTTCCTTATTTCTGACGATGTCTGCAGTGTGGCGGAAACATTACCCTGCTGATAGAGGCCACTGTCTTTAGGGGGTCCTGCTGCCACAAAGTGAGGGGTCTTAGTCTGTCAGTAGACGTGACCTCACAGTGACATCCACATGATGCCAGAACACAAGGTCTCCAGCATATCATTGCCCATCACACTGCCTCCACCTTCCATAGTGCATCCTGTTCGTCCACATGAAGACATGACCCATCAGACCAAGCCACTTTCTACATTGCTTCATGGTCCTATTGAGCCATTGAGCATGTACACAGTTTTAGAGGTGGACAGTAGTCACCATGGGTTCTGACCAGTCTGTGGGACCCCATACATATCCAACTTTGATGCAGACTCTTTTTTGTTGTAACTTTTTCCAAGAATTTGCATTACAGCAACTTACCGTATTTTTCGCTTTATAAGACGCACTTTTTTTCCTCCCAAAGTGGGAGGAAAAATCAAGTGCATCCTATAAAGCGAAGACGGCTCCCAAGCAGTGCTGAGCACCGCAAGGAAGCCGTCCTGACCGCCCCCTGTATTGCCGCTCACTATGCATATGCATAGTGAGCGGCCCTGAGCGATCCCCTCCGCCCGCCCAGCCCGCCCCTTCTATCACCGCTCAGCTGAGCCGATCAGAAGCCCGGGAAAGTGCTATGAGCAGAACTTTCATGGGCTCCTGATCGGCTAGGCGGCGATGGAGGGGGCAGGCGGAGGGGATCGCTGTCCTACTCACCTGTCCGCCAGCCCCAGCAGCTCCTCTCCCGACACTCCCGTCTCCCGTCATCCTCTGGGCACAGGCAGTGGGGTACAGAGACGCTGCCTGTGTCCCGGAAGTGTTCTGCAGCGGCAGTCTCTCTGTCCCCCGCTGCCTATGCCAGAGGATGACGGGAGACCGGAGTGTTGGGAGAGGAGCTGCTGGGGCCGGCGGACAGGTGAGTAGCCTGTTTGTTGTTTTTCTAGTCGCAGGGATGATTGGCTACCATGGGGGGCACTGTATGGGGGCATTGGCTACTATATGGGGGCATTGGCTACTATATGGGGGCATTGGCTACTATATAGGGGCACTGTATGGGGGCATTGGCTACTATATGGGGGCACTGTATGGGGGCATTGGCTACTATATGGGGGCATTGGCTACTATGGGGGCACTGTATGGGGGCATTGGCTACTATATGGGGGCACTGTATGGGGGCATTGGCTACTATATGGGGGCATTGGCTACTATGGGGGCACTGTATGGGGGCATTGGCTACTATATGGGGGCATTGGCTACTATATGGGGGCACTGTATGGGGGCATTGGCTACTATGGGGGCACTGTATGGGGGCATTGGCTACTATATGGGGGCATTGGCTACTATGTGGGGCCATTGGCTACTATATGGGGGCATTGGCTACTATGTGGGGGCTTTGGCTACTATGGGGGGCACTGGCTACTATGTGGGCACTATATGGGGGCATTGGTTACTATGTGGGGCACTATATGGGGGCATTGGCTACTATGTGGGGCACTATATGGGGGCATTGGCTACTATGGGGGGCACTATATGGGGGCATTGGCTACTATGTGGGCACTATATGGGGGCATTGGCTACTATGTGGGGCACTATATGGGGACATTGGCTACTATGTGGGGCACTATTTGGGGGCATTGGCACCGATCACACTGCTGCTATCTCCATACTGTGACAATGAGCAAAATATTTTTTTTCTATTTTTTCCCCCCTAAAATCAGGGGTGCGTCTTATCAAAAGGCGCGTCCTATAAAGCGAAAAATACGGTAAGCGATTGGGCAAAATGGGCTAGCTTCCACCCCTACCACACATCAATGATTCCTGGGTACTGGTTGTACTTTCTTGGTCGGTACTAACCACTACATATCGGGAACATCCTACAAGATCGACCTTTACACTTGCCCATTATCCTCCTTCCAACATCAATATTGAGAAGTACTGGGTCACTTGATGCCTAATATATTCCCCCAGGACGGGATCCATTGTCATTGACTTCACTACCCTTGTGACCAATTGTTGTACACCAAAATACTCCTGGATAGTTACAGACAAGTCACCATTGTTTCCAACTCTCTGTTTCTAGTTATAGAGGGAAAGAAAGTTCTTCTAAAACATAAACTGCTCTAAGAAGCGTGATACAGACAGCAGCAGCATAAATGAGAAGTTTTAATGTTTTGAGGGTATTTATTATTTGTATATTACTATCCCTAGGGTTAATATTCCCTACATTTGGCTTTTACTGAGAAACGGACATCTGTCATTGTATCATGACCCCTACCCCTCTGAAGTGCCCCTGTTGCACGCGTACATGTCGTCTATTCGGGACCCTCTCGAAGGCATCTATCTATTTCGTTTTTATGCAATGTTTTCCCAAAAAAAACACGCTTTTGTTCAAAAAAGAATTAGTCGTAATTAAATCTCCCTCCCCCTCCCCCCACCAACTCCAAAATATCAATTCCTCCCATGATTCTGTGCAAACCTTAAAGCCAAGGAAGATTCAGTGAAGTATATGGCACTTGTTAAAGTTGAACACACACACACACCCCTCTCCCTGTCTCTCCTCTCCTCCTCCCCTAAAAGATTTTTTGGCTTAGCAGCAGGTTCTGTCGCATGCGGACATTTCCAGACACAGAACAGATTTCTTATCACTGAATAACAAATGGCTCCAAACAACACATCAGCGCTTATTAAAAATGGTATTTGGCCGCTGCGACACATCCGAGTCCTTTCGTCGAGAACCAGGTGTTTTTTTGGCTGAGGAGAGGTTTTGTCAATACAAGATTTGGTAACGGGGTCTCATTTTCTACTCGTCGTCTCTGTTTCTTTATTGGTAATTTTTTTTTTTTTGCTTCTTCCATTGTGTTTTTTTTTTCTGTTCCCTTCTCTCTCTTTTAATATATGAACTGATCCGCAAAGGGCATCTTTTGGGATGAAGGACTCAAACAGACTGGCACAGGCTGGAGCCTCGCCAAGACTGCTTGGAAATGGGATGATTGCCATGCTGGGAGCGAGGAAAGACAGTACAGAGAGAAGGGGGGAAAAAAGGCAAGACTTGGCAGAGCTCAGTCAAATCAGTTTCTTTTGTCTGCCTTCTCGACTTGAGCTTCAGGAAAGAAATCCATTCTGGGCTAAAAAGGAAAATTCTGAACTTTTTTTTTCCTGTCTTTTTTTGGGGGTCTGCAAACTTGGAACCTTATTTTCTTTTTATAAGCCATTGCAGATTTTTTCGGAAACAATATGAGGCGCGATGTCTGTATTTTACGAAAGTTATCCTAAAGAATTAAAAAAAAAAACAAAAAAAACTTCCTAATAACCTGGCTGCGACATGGCGTCCAGGTGGTAGCCTTGTTGCGCTTGGATTTGTTTTGTCACATTTTTTACAAAAAAATGTATACAAAAATGGATTTTTTAAAATTCTTA
Organism: Dendropsophus ebraccatus; assembly: GCF_027789765.1. Taxonomy (NCBI): domain Eukaryota; kingdom Metazoa; phylum Chordata; class Amphibia; order Anura; family Hylidae; genus Dendropsophus; species Dendropsophus ebraccatus. The sequence goes on from NC_091459.1 coordinate 121,839,979, forward strand.
AAAAGGCCGGGTTGAAGGAGAGGAAAACGACAAAACTTTTTTTTTCCCCAATGTATAAAATGTTGGGATTTTTTTTTTTTTCGGGGAGGGAAGGGAGAGGAAAGTTGTATTTCTCCTCTGATCAGCTGTGGAAGCAACAGTTTTCTTTTTATTTCTGCTGGTGCAGCAATCTGGATTTTTAGTTGCTGCTTCTCCACCCTGTAATTACTGAAGACCCAGACGAAAAGAGGAGACGACCCACTGTACAGACGACTGAAGGGCAGACGTGAACCGTGAGCATTTTCTATTTTATGCTTTTGTCTGTGATTGCCGGTTGTTTCTGTCTGTACCACCTCTGATGTCTTGTGTAAATATGACTACATCTGTGCCTCCTGTGTACGGATGAATGCATCCCCAAAAAAATCTTGTCTTTCCTATTTTTGCATCTGTTGTGCAAATGGCGTGTGTACAGTATTCTGCACTGGTGCATAAATGTTTCTTTGGGCCTCGTCTGCTGTCATGTGAGTGTGCATTGACTTCAATGAGAAGATTTTAAGGTGGATCCACCATTAATGTTTTTAGAAATAAAAATTTAAATGTGGGAATAACTCAGCAGGAAATGTTCTCTTACTACAATTGAGTCTTAAAGGGACAGACAGGGTTTCACAGTTTTGTGCCAACATCTAAATCCCACCTTAATTGGGTTAAAGGGGTACTCCAGCGAAATTTTTTTTATTTCAAATAAACTGGTGTCAGAAAGTGCAAGAGATTTGTAATTTACTTCTATTAAAAAACCTCAAGTCTTCAAGTACTTATCAGCTGCTGTATGTCCTACATATTTATGCCTAGGACATACAACAGCTGATAAGTATTGGAAAACTTGAGAATTTTTTATAGAAGTAAATTACAAATCTGTGGCACCAGTTGGTTTGAAAGAATTTTTTTTCCGCTGGAGTTTCCCTTTAACGACATACATTGTCTAACTGTAAATCGTTTATATTGCTCATACTACCTTAAAATTGGTTGTGGATTGTCATGTCATGTCCATATGGACAGCTTTCTGCCTTGAAACAGTTTCTTCCCCCTGAGATTTCCGATGTTCATATTTAATATGTTTAGAGAAGGGCCTTAATGGGTAGGGTACTAGTCTTCTGGAGTTGGAAAGGAGTTTTTTTTTTTGTGTACGGCACCTCACGTGGGCCTTGTGGTGTTTTTGCCTTGATCTAGATCCATGCAGTAGGGTTTTAGAATTGGCTGAATGGACCCTTGTCTATATAACTATATAATTTGAGCTATAAAGAACTCCAGCGGGGGGGTAAAAATCATTACAGACAGGTGGTGGTGGGAAAATAAAAAAGGGCACTAAGCTTACCTGTCCCTGTGCCTGCTTTGTGCCATATGACCAGGCTCCCATACCCCACTGGGTGCCATCTTCTCCCGGGTTCCAGGTATTCCACAACCCGGCTGAAATGTTACAAGTGGGTGGGATTTAGCCCGCTCAGCCCGTCAGCAACTGCAGCGGTATCCTGCCTCATTCACTGACCGTCTCAGCTAGGTCATGACATAGCCGGAGGGGAGCTAAGAAGACAGCTGGCTGGGGTCCAGGAGTGGGACGCGGCACTGCCCTGGTGCCAGGACAGGTGAATATGACCTCTTTTATCTTCCCTCACCCACAGCCAATTTTTTGCTCTGCCCCAGATCTCTGCTTTAATTATGGACAGGTAATCATTAGAGAACCAAATATTTGCCCCTCAAGAACCCATGGAGGATCAGAAGATAGTTTTTGGATCCGAAAATGGTCAACTGGCTTCTTTATGATGATTCAGGTTTCGATGCTTATTGTGCTTGTGTCTTTGGGGCACCTGACAAAACTGTTCCTAAATGTAGGCTGTTTGTCCTATTCATGTAATAGTATGAACATTTTGTATACTTAAGGGCCTCTTCGCAAGATCAGTCACAAGTCTCCCCTATTTTATATGTCTTATGTTGTAGGAGGACCTTTGGGCCCTCTCAGCCACCAGGGCCTCGGCACAACTACTCCAACTCCACTATTTATGGCTACAGACTAGGGATGGTCCAAACCTGCCGAGGTTCGGGTTCGTATGAACCCCAACGCTCGGCAGCAGATTCCCGCTGTCTGCCCGCTCCGTGGAGCCGGCGGATACAGCAGGAGGAACGCCTGGAAAACTGGGATACAATCTATGGCTATGGCCACGGAGCGGGAAGACAGCGGGAATCATTACTGAGGGTTCGGGTTCATACGAACCCGAACCGAACTCGGTTCGGACCATCCCTACTACAGACCTGTTGCTTGCTATACAGCAATACTTGGAATTATAACAGTAGGTATAGCAGAAGGAATTGGGCCATTTTCTAAACTGGCCTAGAGTTTAGATAAATGAACAAATCGAGAAGAGATTTGATGACCTCCTGAAGGCAGAAAGGACCTCATTACGGGTTTGCAACATAACTATATAAAAGACTAGGCCAGAGTTCATAGTATTTCATTATATAACTTTTTAGTCTCTTTGATTCCTGTGAATCATAACCTAACTAGTTCTACTCTCTGATTTGTCTGCCGGCCTCGCTCCATTGAGCCATGACTCTTATGTTTTGTTTCGATGAGGAGTAACAAGTTGAAAGGGATTGCTCTTTAATGATAGCAGAATATATAGTTTGCCTCGGAAACAGAAGGAGATTATATAGTTTTGGCTGTACATTTGTGGATGATATGTAGAATAAAACTTTTGTTGTTTTTGTAAGTGATCATGTACTGTACATATTAGCATAGATTGATCGTTTTCATATAATTATAATACATCAAGATTAGATAGGGCAAATGTCTACATAAACTATTATTTTACAGATAATGATTGATGATCCTTATTATGACTATTTTTAATGTCCTATTCTGCCGTGGATGCATTTGGAAAATAAGAAAGTAAGAACAGAACGCTTAGGCTTTTGCTGTTACCCCACAGTAGTTGTATGTAAATTAAAGTATCGTGGCTATGCTTAAAGAGGTATTCCAACTAAATTACTTCTATTTAAAAATCTGCAGTCTTCCAGTATCAGCTGCTGTATGTTCTGCAGAAAGTGGTGTATTCTTTTCTGACGCAGTGCACTCTGCTGCCACCTTTGTCCATGTCAGGAACTGTCTAGAGCAGTAGGAAATCTATATAGAAAACCTATCCTGCTCTGGACACTGGAATATGGCGCTGGCACTAACACCTGGTTTGTGTACAGTAGATTTAGTAGCAATAAACAGTGTGGAGAACCCTACTTGGATAAAAACCTGCTGAACATTGCATTTCTCAGTAACTGCAGCCCACTTGGGGGTAGGATAACAAAATCAGACCAGTTAGATTATTGAATACCTCAATGCGTGGGTATGGAAGGCTCCAACATCCTGTTGTTAGTAGAGATGAGTGAAGTAGGATTTGTATGATGCTAAAATTTTGATCAACTTTTGAATCCTGTTGCACACTCGGTGGAGGACATGGAGACAGCTTGAAGAACATAGGTCATGGGTAACATAGATAATATAGGTCATGGGTAACATAGATAACATAAGTCATGGTTAACATAGATAATATGGGTCATGGGTAACATAGATAATATGGGTCATGGGTAACATAGACAAAATAAGTCATGGGTAACATAGACAACATAAGTCATGGGTAACCTAGATAATATAGGTCATGGGTAACATAGATAACATAAGTCATGGGTAACATAGATAACATAAGTCATGGGTAACATAGATAACATAAGTCATGGGTAACATAGATAACATAAGTCATGGGTAACTTAGATAACATAAGTCATGGGTAACGTAGATAACATAAGTCATGGGTAACGTAGATAACATAAGTCATGGGTAACGTAGATAACATAAGTCATGGGTAACGTAGATAACATAAGTCATGGGTAACATAGATAATATGGGTCATGGGTAACATAGATAATATAGGTCATGGGTAACATAGATAACATAAGTCATAGGTAACATAGATAACATAAGTCATGGGTAACATAGATAACATAAGTCATGGGTAACATAGATAACATAAGTCATAGGTAACATAGATAATATAGGTCATGGGTAACATAGATAACATAAGTCATGGGTAACATAGATAATATGGGTCATGGGTAACATAGATAACATAAGTCATGGGTAACATAGATAACATAAGTCATGGGTAACAGATAATATAGGTCATGGGTAACATAGATAACATAAGTCATGGGTAACATAGATAATATGGGTCATGGGTAACATAGATAACATAAGTCATGGGTAACATAGATAATATAGGTCATGGGTAACATAGATAACATAAGTCATGGGTAACATAGATAATATAGGTCATGGGTAACATAGATAACATAAGTCATGGGTAACATAGATAATATGGGTCATGGGTAACATAGATAACATAAGTCATGGGTAACATAGATAACATAAGTCATGGGTTGACTATGATAAAATCCATGCTCCATTGAGACCCCTATGTGGCGTTTACATTGGATTCATGTTATAGAGTCATTTTCCTACTAGGCCATAACCTTCATAGTGAATAAAGATGTTTACTGATCGGCGCGGCCACGGGTGCTCTTAGTTGGGAGATGTAAGGTTGACACCATGAGGGACCTAAAGATATTAGAAATAAAATTGAAAGAGGTTTATTCGTCTGGAGAACTTAGAATACTGTTAAAAATGTTCCTCCTGGGTCCAATCTTCCCGTATAAGTGGTTGGCCCGTTAATGCTTAGTAAAACTTTTTTCTTCTCTATATCTGCAGCACTCGCTTATTCTGTGCAGTCTAATAAAGTTTCACTGGAGGTTTTCCCAACTCAGCTGTTTTCTTAGGAGTTAGGATGGGCTTATAGAGTTTGGATCGATTACCTTTCATCTTGTATTCCACGTCTTGCTTATAGGATGAGTTTCTGCTAGTAGTTGTGTCAACTTCAAGCCCGGAAACCTATGCAGTTTCTCTTTCTAATTGCTGAATGCAAAGGGGCAATGGTTTCCCACAAACTAGATGCAGCCTTGCACAACATGGTGGGGTTCATATGGCATTCTGATGTGCCATTCATGTGGGTTCTTCATGACATAAATACTGGCTTATACTTAGTATAGGCCATCTGTATATGTATATATAAAGTAGAGTAGTTTGACTCCCGAACATGGCTACCCTAAAACGGCATTGCAATCAGGTAAAATACATGTTGATTCTTCCCCCTACCTGGAGACTAACAATTCATTCCATAATTGTTGTTATCTTTTCAGTCTCCTTCCCCCAGTTCCTGCCTGCTGCTTTCTTCTGAAGACACGGAAAAGTGTGTTACCTGTTCTTTCCGTCTCTGCTCTGATCCCCCTCCTCCCCTCTCCCTTCCATAATGGCTCATTTAAATAGTCCCTGGCCAGCTATCTGTCCACTCTGTGATGCCGGAAGGGTTAATCTGAGGTCAAGTTGCTGGTGACCTTCCTGGCATTAACCTTCCCGGCATTACAGAAGGCAGAGACAGCCGGCCAGGAACACTGTTTACGTGCGCCTTCTGTAAAGAAGATCAGAGCGGGGACAGAGAGAACAGCTAACACATGGTTTTCTGTGTTTTCAGTAGAACGCAGCAGGCTCAGAACTGGGGGAAGGAAACTGAAAAGATAATAGTATGGAACAAATTGTTCGTCTCGAGGAGGGAAGATTCAACATGTATTTTATCTGGCAATCATCTTCAACACAAAACATATGCATGGTTCTATAGCAATGTTTCACGGGGCCCCTACTTTGTGTATATAGCGCTTAGCTTATATATCCCCTGTAAATTCATGCAAATCAATTAGTTAGCAGTGCACAAAACATTCTGAAAGGCACTCTCTTGGTTTCCATGAACAAATATCTGAGCAGTAATCAAAACAGCAATAAAATATCCAAGTAAGATATCACAAAACAAAGAAGACCTAGACAACATAAAAATAGAATTAGGCCAACATGGAAGAACAATGAATTGAGTAGAAACTATACACTCTCCTATATATAAGTGTATTGGAAAACAGATGTTCTAAGGCAGAAAACCCCCTAAAGCTACATAATGTCATTCAGTCATCCAATTATTTGGATTGCCGTATTTGGATTTATATATTTCCATCAGGATTACATTTTCAGCAAATTACCCATCCCGCATGAATGACAGGTCTGTAGGCTTTTGACTTTATACAGCACAATTTTTACAATAAGCTGTCACTACGTATATACAGTATGTCTGGAATACTTCATGGTGATTGGGCAGCGATGTACATAGCATAGCAGTGTAGACTTTACATGCTGGTTGGACTATTTCAGTACACTCAGTCCAGCCATAAGAACATTGAGACTAACTAAAAAGTTAGAGGTCAGCCACAAATCTTTATGTATTACTCAGTTCCTGGCAGTCCTGGTCTAAGATATTAGTTCTTATCAACTGATGGGGTGACACGTCCACCATTGTCCTACATCAACACCACATCTTACCGATCTTGTGTTACTAGGTTTCCCTTTTGATTCTTGGGATAAGAATTTCATTAATTGGGCATTATTGTAGTAGATCTCATGATTACAGTACCTAGGCCCCATTCACATGTAGTTTTAGGCTAAAGGCTCTATTACATTGAGCGATAATCGGCCAAATCAGGCCAATTATTGTTCTGTATAATAGAAAAACGACCATCCGATGAAACAATCGTTTCTATAGGTCGAGAACTAAAATCGGCAGGTGCCCAATGACCCTAGACTCTGCAGCTCCCCCTACTCTCCGCACACCCCGCCACAGATGCCAGCAGCCCTGGCACACGCCAGAAACTCTCTTTCGTCAGCGTTGCTCTAGGACTGCTGAACGTCTGTGGAAAAAATGTAGAACCTCAGCAGATTTCCTACACTACAAATTCACTCTCAAAACGTATTACTCTGCCCTTCACCTCGCCAAACAAGCTTATTTCACCTCTCTCATTTCCTCACTCTCCAACAACCCAAAGCACCTCTTCGATACCTTTAACTCTCTTCTTAAGCCCAAGATTCAGGCACCCAGCACTGCCATCTGAGCTAAAGACCTGGCCTCCTACTTCAATTCTAAAATTGACACTATCCGTTCTGTCATCACCTCCCAGCCCCAAAGTCCCATAGATCCCATTGCTTCACCCAGGGCCGGCCTTAGGGGTGTGCGAGCAGTGCGGCCGCACAGGGCGCTGTGCACTCCCGGCAGGAAGGGGTCGCCACCTGCATCCCCCTGAGGCCATATATCCGTCCCCTGCCTCAGCACAGCAGCCGAGGAAGCTCTGGCCCCCATCCCCCGCCCCCCACAGCGTCTCCCAGCTCACAGAGGCCCATAACCCCGCCCCCTCCCCCGACGGAGACATCAGCAGTGTGATCCTCCGCTCTACCTGCTTCTCCTCATGGGCAGACACATCATCCTCCACTACTACTGCAGTGTGACTGTGAGTATATCTATCTCTGTCTGTGTGTGTTATGTGTGCTCTGTGTGTTAGTGCTCTGTGTGGTAGGACAACAACTCCCAGCATGCTCCTTTGTGGCTCTGTGTGGTAGGACAACAACTCCCAGCATACACCTATGTGGCTCTGTGTGGTGGGACAACAACTCCCAGCATACCCCTTTGTGGCTCTGTGTGGTAGGACAACAACTCCCAGCATGCTCCTTTGTGGCTCTGTGTGGTAGGGCAACAACTCCCAGCATACTCTGTGTGGCAGGACAACAACTCCCAGCATACTCCTATGTGGCTCTGTGTGGTAGGACAACAACTCCCAGCATGCTCCTGTGTGGTAGGACAACAACTCCCAGCATGCTCCTGTGTGGTAGGACAACAACTCCTAGCATGCTCCTGTGTGGTAGGACAACAACTCCCAGCATGCTCCTGTGTGGCTCTGTGTGGTAGGACAACTCCCAGCATGCTCCTGTGTGGCTCTGTGTGGTAGGACAACAACTCCCAGCATGCTCCTGTGTGGCTCTGTGTGGTAGGACAACAACTCCCAGCATGATCCTGTGTGGCTCTGTGTGGTAGGACAACAACTCCCATCATGCTCCTGTGTGTGTGGTAGGACAACAACTCCCAGCATGTTCCTGTGCGGCTCTGGTAGGACAACAACAACTCCCAGTGGTGGGTATGTGTGGTGTGTATGTGTATATGTGACTGTATGTGTGTCTGTGTTTGCAGGATATATATACTGTGTGTCTGTATGCGTCTGTGTAGGCAGTATATACACTGTGGGAGAGATTCATCAAACATGGTGTAAAGTGAAACCGGCTCAGTTGCCCCTGGCAACCAATCAGATTCCACCTTTCATTTTCCAATGAGTCTGTGAGGAATGAAAGGTGGAATCTGATTGGTTGTTAGGGGCGACTGAGCCAGTTTCTCTTTACACCATGTTTGATGAATCTCCCCCGTGTGTCTGTATGTGTATATGTGACTGTATCTGTCTGTGTAAGCAGTATATACAGTGTGTGTCTCCAAGAGATAGGCTTGGGATGGGCTACAATCAGCCGGGGGGGGGGGGGGGGGGGGCGCCAAAAGAATATTCTGCACAGGGCGCCATCTACCCTAAGGCCGGCCCTGGCTTCACCCACTTTCTCTTCACTCTCTGCTTTTGATCCAGTGACAGAGCAAGAAGTCTCCAAGCTCCTCTTCTCCTCTCGTCCTACAACCTGCCCTATTGACCCTATTCCCTCACACCTTGTCCAGTCCCTCTCTCCTGCTGTCACTACTCACCTCACTAAAGTATTCAACCTTTCCCTCTCATCTGGCATCTTTCTCTCTTCATTCAAACACTACAACCCCACTACAAAAAAAACATTGCTGGACCCATCATGTACAGCCAAATATTAGAGATGAGCGGACTTTTGGTCTCTCATCATGCCTTTGATCCCGGCCGCATACTTGCGCTCCCGCGAATATGCGGCCAGGATATTCCAGAGAATTCAACAGGGATTTCATGGAATATCCTGGCCGCATATTCCCATGAGCGCAAGTATGCGGCCGGGATCAAAGGCATGATGAGAGAGCGAACTGCTTTCAGGCCAAAAGTCCGAGCAGTTCGCTCATCTCTACCAACTATCGACCTGTCTCCAATCTGCCTTTCATTTTTAAACCCCTAGAACGTCTTGTCTATTCTCGCCTAACCTGCTATCTCTCTGATAACTTCTTGACCCCCTGCAATCCGGCTTCCGATCCTTTCACTCCATTAAAACTGCTCTCACCAAAGTGTTAAACGATCTCCTGGAGGTCAAGTCGCAAGGGAACTATTCCTTGCTGACTCTCCTAGATGTCTCAGAAGCATTTGACACTGTAGACCACCAGCTCCTCCTCTCCATTATCCGCTCTCTCGGCATTAAAGGACAAGTGCCATGAAAAACTTTTTCCCAGTAATTGAAGCACATTACAAAGTTATATAACTGTGTAATGTGCTTTAATCACCTATCTGCCTCCCTTCCCTGTCTTTTCCCCCCTCCACCCCCCACCAGGAAGTGTCCTAACTCACACAGACCTAATGACTGTCGTCACCGTCACCAAGCTCTTCTCTCAGCTCCTTCTCCTGTTACACCAGCCTCCCCCCTCCCCTGCCTTGTCAGATGACTCAGCTTGCTCAGCTCCCATTGGCTGAACAACTGCAAGCCATCACTTGGACTGGGGAGGGGGGGGGGCTGCTGTAACAGGACCTAGAGCAGCCCTCCTGCTGATGACTCATCCTCACAAGAAGGAGCTGCCTGGTGACGGTGACGGCAGTCATTAGGTCTGTGTGAGTCAGGACACTTCCTGGTGGGGGGTGGAGGGGGGAAAAGACAGGGAAGGGAGGCAGATAGGTGATTGAAGTATATTACAGAGTTATATAACTTTGTAATGTGCTTCAATTACTGGGAAAAAGTTTTTCATGGCACTTTTCCTTTAAGGACTCTGCTCTCTCCTGTTTTTTTTTCCTACCTCTCTGACCGCTCCTTCAGTGTATCCTTCTCTGGCTCTACTTTTTCTCCCTTACCTCTTACTGTTGGTGTTCCCAGGGCTCAGTCCTGGGAACCTCCCACTTCCGCCTCCAAGACTTCTCTTATGCTGCACCAGTTCTCTGGAATTCTTTACCAAAAGACATCAGACTTATTTCCAACACCCACAATTTCAATGTAATATAAATATAAAAAAAAAAAACGCTGCGGAATCTATTGGCGCTATACAAATAAATATTATTATTATTATTGTATCAACAATTTAGGGCAAGGGCTACACAGACATCACGTGCAGCCCTTGCTAAACCATAATAGAGCCGTGTAATGGGCTCAGTAAACGAGCACCAATCTAGCAGAATGGTGATCTTTTACATTATTGATCCGGCCCCATCGGCCTGTCTAATAGGACCCTAATTTACTAGTATGACGGAATACCAATATAAATTGTATGGCATTGTAAATTACAGTGAACACACTGACTGACTCAAGAAAATTAACCTCATCGTTAAAGGGTCACTGCCTTGATACCATGCTTTGTGCTCTCCAGAGTTCTTTGTGAATATACAAAGCTTACGTGGGGAGAATTGGGATACGGAGGAAACTGTCCCTCACCTGGCGAGTTCTGTGCATGATCCTTATTCTGACCCTTAAATGCAAATTTTCTGAGTTGATTTAATGGACTTAATGACGCTATTCTTACCACCATCATAGTTTACGTTTTTATGAAGAACATGATAGTAGTACCAGACCTGTTGAACGATGGACGCTACTAGCACCTGGTGGGTTTTATGCACTTAATTTGGGCCTGTTAGGTTTTGATATGGTGTCCACTGATTTTCTTCCCATCAAATCTGATAGAACTAGAGATGGAGGCTCCCAATGAAGCAGTTGATGGCAGTGTGAACGCAGCTTTGTCGGTTGTTTAGTTGAGTGACCGAATGAAATCCAGTTTAATTATAAAAAAAATTTGTAAAAAGATTTTATTATGTGTTTTTCAATATATGGCTAAATAACATGGCGGAAGGTCTCCTCTAACTTCACGTACTGTGAGTTTTTAGTTCCTAAATATCAGCCCCATCAATAAGTATAAAATCCACTGTTTTACCTGCAGTATAAATTATAGTTCTACCAAGCTTATGTTATAGGCTTGGGTGATAAGCAAGTGACCCTTAATTATGACATCACAAGTCTGCAGCGACTTTCCATGGTCCGTTCAGCCATTTAATAAAGAGAAATGACTCTTTCATCATGTAAATGTAGGGGCACATACATCTAAATCAATTTTTCCTCCAGTTTGTGTCATCCGTATGAATGGGTGAGTGGAATCTCATTTCCCTAATCTACGATTATTAAGTGCCCTTTTTTTCAGACTCTCGGAGGATTGGATACGCTTTGCTTAGCCACATTCCCTCAAATCCAAATCTTTATTTTACGTTGTCATTGGTAATTGTTGGTGTGTAGCAATAAATCTGTATCAAGGACCCTTGTGAATCACAGTTATCGGGTACGTTAAAATTTATTGTTGGATAAGGGGAGGACTCTCTCAGTACAAGAGGTTAACCTTCTATAGTCTTAAATGATCATCACAAATAGGCGCTGATGATGGCAGCTATGGCTTTGCATGATGCAGATTGACTTAGTAAGCGTACAACTTGGGATACTAACCTTTCATGTCAGGATCATTTGTACTGTTTCATAGAGCTTTATAAGTCTTGTCCTTAAAAGCCTCTTGTATATTATGCATGCAGAAACCCCAGGATTTTTCTTTGTGCACCTCCAGTTCCACCACTTCCCGCTGTGTCTTTGATGAATGCCAATATTGACTTGCTCCCTTTAAGCCCTGATTTATTAAACATTCATTCATTAGTCTTTGTTAGCATGTACGCCAATGCACGAGTAGCGTGAGGTGCAGGTGTCAATTATTTCATATATCAGACACTTTTTGTTGCACCCTCGCTCACACACAGTATTGTGAACTGTGCACAACAGATGTTATGCTATATGGTGGAAAAGAAAGACTGTAACCATTAGTAGGTTCTTAATGTGTTTTTTTTTTTACCATTTGAAAACCTATTTTTATTGGCTGGATTAGCTGTATATGCTGAATTGCTGCTTTTGTAGAGGTCCCCATTAAGTAGTGTTTAGGACCACCTTTGGCCTTCAGAACAACGCCATTCATCTTGCCATAGTTCCCACTAGGTGATAAAATTGTTCTGCTGGGATATTGGTTCACTGCGAACAGTATTGCTTCTCACAGTTTTTGCTACACATTAGACAGAGGTCCGCACATTCTCTGACAGTATCCATCTCATGCCAAAGATGTTCTGTGGGGCTAAGATATGGGAACTGTGAAGGCCAGGGAAGCAACGAAACTCCAAGACCAATTTCTGGAATCAGTCCACTTAGTGGATGTTGCATTGTCTTTCTGCCAGGGAGGGCAGCCAACATGAAAGGATGAATTTGGTTGTCACAATTCTTAGGTAAACCCTACTATCCAAATGTCCTTACACGGGCATCAGAGGACTCGGATTGCGTAAAGGAAACCTTTCCTACACCACCTCCACTACCAACCAAATGCTTATCGATTCATGCTGCATGAGGCAAAACCTGACCATCCCAGGAGCATGGTGCCACAGAAATCTGGATCCACCTGACCAAACCATGTCTCTCCACAAATATCTGGATTTACCTGACTGGGCCATGTCTCTCCTTACAGATCTGGATCCATCTGACCAGGCCATATCTCTCCACAGAGATCTGGATCCATCTGACCGGCCATATCTCTCCACAGAGATCTGAATCCATCTGACCAGGCCATGTCTCTCCACAGAGATCTGGATCCATCTGACCGGCCATATCTCTCCACAGAGATCTGAATCCATCTGACCAGACCATGTCTCTCCACAGAGATCTGGATCTATCTGACCAGCTCATGTCTCTCCATAAAGATCTGGATTTACCTGACCAGACCATGTCTCTCTACAGAGGTCTGAATCCATTTGACCTGGCGATGTCTCTCTACAGATATCTGTATCCATTCCACCACGCCATGTTTCTCCACAGTGAGGTGCATCACATTGCAGAGTTCTAGGATAAAATATTTTGTTTTCAAGGTGATTACATATAATATAATAAAATGAAGCTGTCAGGAAACATGACATCTCCTATTGACGTTAGCTCCCTATCACAACTTCATCAGAATGATTTTGGTCAAAAAGATCTGTGAGTTCCTACAGCACATTTTTTTTACTTCTTTTCCTTAAGAGTCTGAACTTATTTTCAAAGTATTTCTCCTGTCGTCTTCTTTGTGTCTCAAGGACACTGAAGGATAATAGAGAAGAGGCGAATATGTCTCTTCCCTTCTTCAGTGCAGGTTCATACATTTTATGTGGACACAGTAAACACGAAAGTCGAAAACATTGAATTCTAGACACAAATTCTTGGTCGTCAGGTGTGAAAGCGTGCAACCAATTTGTGTTTGAGCTGCAGCAACAAATATTTGCGGAAAGAGGTCCAAATGTTTACCTCTTGACATTTTTTCCATTTATAAAATCTAAGTAAGATTTGTGTGAAAAGGGGTGAAGTTTCTGATTCTGACAAATTTCTTTGCCTTGCTACAAAAACAATTATTTAAAAAAGTGACTTGCCCCAATACACTTTTATTGCAAGCTGAAGAACTGTGATGGTAGATGTAAGAGGTGCATTATCTCTTTATAACCCTAACAATACCTGTGCACTCAGTCCTGGAAACCATAAGGGCCCCATATTTACCTAGCTTGCCGTTAGGACATACTAAAAACTCCCATACACATTATGCTGAGCCTGATTTTTTATGCAGGATCCTCAGGAAAGGGGGAGTGAGGGTTAGATAAGCTGCCACTAGAGGAGTTTGACTGTGACTTACCCCTTCTCTCGCTATTCTGGACACAAGAACACGTTCATATGCTGTGTTTAGGGAATATATAAATAAATATATATATATATATATACATATACACTCACCGGCTACTTTATTAGGTACATCTGTCCAACTGCACGTTACCACTTAATTTCTAATCAGCCAATCACATGGCGTGCATTTAGGCATGTAGACATGGTCAAGACAATCTCCTGCAGTTCAAACCGAGCATCAGTATGGGGAAGAAAGGTGATTTAAGTGCCTTTGAACGTGGCATGGTTGTTGGTGCCAGAAGGGCTGGTCTGAGTATTTCAGAAACTGCTGATCTACTGGGATTTTCACGCACAACCATCTCTAGGGTTTACAGAAAATGGTCCGAAAAAGAAAAAACATCCAGTGAGCGGCAGTTCTGTGGGCGGAAATGCCTTGTTGATGCCAGAGGTCAGAGGAGAATGGGCAGACTGGTTCGAGCTGATAGAAAGGCAACAGTGACTCAAATAGCCAACCGTTACAACCAAGGTAGGCAGAAGAGCATCTCTGAACGCACAGTACGTCCAACTTTGAGGCAGATGGGCTACAGCAGCAGAAGACCACACCGGGTGCCACTCCTTTCAGCTAAGAACAGGAAACTGAGGCTACAGTTTGCACAAGCTCATCGAAATTGGACAGTAGAAGATTGGAAAAACGTTGCCTGGTCTGATGAGTCTCGGTTTCTGCTTTAACATGACAATGAGTTCACTGTACTCAAATGGCCTCCACAGTCACCAGATCTCAATCCAATAGAGCATCTTTGGGATGTGGTGGAACGGGAGATTGGCATCATGGATGTGCAGCCGACAAATCTGCGGCAACTGTGTGATGCCATCATGTCAATATGGACCAAAATCTCTGAGGAAGCCTCCAGCACCTTGTTGAATCTAAGCCACGAAGAATTGAGGCAGTTCTGAAGGCAAAAGGGGGTCCAACCCGTTACTAGCATGGTGTACCTAATAAAGTGGCCGGTAAGTGTATATATATATATATATATATATATATATATATATATATATATAAATAAATTTTTTTTTTTTTTTTAGGTAAAATGATCTACATCACTGTACTGTTCTTCTCTCTCATGGATCTAATAACTTCCTGGCTTCCTCCCAGAATTGTGACCCCACTGTTGCCATGTAACACGGTCAACAGCCCTTTTCAGGGGCTCTATAGAGAATAAATCGAATTGCGGGTTACGTGCCACCCCATCACTCTATTCAAAACAAAGGAGCTGGGGGGGCGATCTGATAATTGATGGGGGCGCAAAGGTTTAACCCCCCCATCCCCTATTTCTTACTTGTCCTCTATCCTGTACATAAAGGATCCCATCTGCCCCAGGAAAGAAAACCAGTAGATATGGGTGTTCATGATCTGCAGGAATGAATTCATACCCAGATCAGCTGAAAGCGCCTCCACATGGATGAGTGACCCAGAGGACATCCCCCCCCCAGAGCATAATGCTGCCACCTCCAGCTTGTGTTCTTCCAGCAATGGCTGCAAGGTGTTTGTTCTCTGATGTTGCTTGCTTGACATGCCAACATCTGTTCGGTGAAGGCAATCCTTTACATATCAACAGAGGTCCAGTCCAAATACTGCCTTGAAGATTGAAGCCTTTTCTGCCAATGTGTATGTGCCCACAGCCATGTCTGTAATTAAGAGAGGTTAAGAACGGTTCAGGTCATTAGGGGATTGACCATATAATCACAGTTTATAGTGTCTTGTCTATTGCAGATCTTCCGTGTACACGTGTATAGGAGGTAGAATATCGCTGTACCGTTCAGATCACACAATATCGCTTTTAGCACTTGGATTCAGACAGTTGTCTCTGAGCTTTAGGCATAAGTATATCAGTATTAGTGGTATTTGTGGCACTTGAATAGTGATTATAAATGATAAAGCTGCTGTGGTTCTGACATCTCCTCTACTTACCCCTTCCCTGTATTGCCTGAACACACAGGAAATGCCCACTCAGCCAATCACTGGTTGAGATGGACTTGCTGGTCACTGGTCGAAATGGACAGAGATCAGCTATTGGGTAAGCATGCATGTTTAAGACCTTAAAGGGGTATTCCACCCAAGAGCAAAGAAATGAAATGCTCCCAAATTTAGCTGGTCTTACTCACCAAATCCCTGTGAGTATTTTCTAACTATATATTCATCTACATAGCTAAATTAGAGAGAGAGAGAGAGAGAGAGAGAGTGAGTTGTAACAACTGTTTTCTTTCCCCTATACTGCTTAGGAGGCTTTTTACTGTTCTATTGTTTCCCCACCCCTTGGCCAGATGCTCACTGTTTGGTGTAATATCATGTCATCAGGTACATTTGCTTTAAAGAGAACCAATCATAGACCAATTAAAAAAAAAATGTATTCCCTAATTAAATGTAATTATTTATTTTATTAATATTTGCAAATTCTTTTCTTTTTTTTTTCGCTGCGTTTTTGATTTATTCACTAATTTATTCACTGTCTCGTGCCGGCTCTTTTCAAAAGAGACGGCGCAAGACAGGAAGCTTCCGGCATGCAGAGTGGCGGGAAGGGCTCCCATGTCAATACACAGTGCTCTCGCGCTATACAGCGCGAGATCGCTGTGTATATATGTCCTAACTTACCCTAATAGTTTGTAATGAAGATACAGACTGCCTTTGCAGTCTGTATCTTATTCTTTACCTACTACTTCGTAGCGGCGCAGCTAGACCGGGCGCTATCTCGATTCTGCCCCCTGCGCTCTGACGGTGGAACGCACCGCTGAAACGCAAGTGACGTCATCAAGATGGCGCCCGGCCTTACTGCACCCCTACAGAGGAGTAGGTAAAGTATAAGATACAGACTGCAAAGGCAGTCTGTATCTTATACTTTACCTAATCCTTCATAGCGGTGTAGTAAGGCCGGGCACCGACATATTGATGACGTCACTTGCGTTCCAGCGGTGCGTTCCACCATCGGAACACATGGGACGGAATCAAGATGACGCCCGGCCTTACTGCGCCGCTACGAAGAAGTAGGTAAAGTATAAGATACAGACTGCAAAGGCAGTCTGTATCTTCATAAATAGTCTTCATGAAGATACAGACTGCTTTTGCAGTCTGTATCTTATACTTTACCTACTCCTCTGTAGCAGTGCAGTGTGTCCGACGCCATCTTGATAATGTCACTTGCGTTCCAGCGGTGCGTTCCACCGCTGAAACGCACCGCTGGAACGCAAGTGACGTCATTAAGATGGCGGCGCCCGGCCTTACTGCACTCCTACGAAGGATTAGGTAAAGTATAAGATTACAGACTGCAAAAGCAGTCTGTATCTTTAGATATAGACTTAGGGAAAGATAACCTTTTATAACAGGGACAGTTAAATTTAGATGATAGGTTCTCTTTAAGTTTTGCCAATGGATAGAACAGCGCCAGCATGGGGAAGCCTTTTTTTGAGCCATGGCCTGGTTCCCATGTACGGCACTGTTCTATTCACAGGCACCAGCACTGGGGGCCCCTCTATGACGCGGCTCCGTTAAAATCAATGGAGCAGCATCACAGAGGGGCGGGGGTTTCCTCTCACTGGGGGCAGGAAGGCCCACCTCTAGTGCTTCACCTCCAGCCCATTGCCCGTGAATAGAACGGCTCCGTACACGGGAACAAGGCCTGCCGCATCGGCACTGGTCTATTGATACGCTACACTTAAACCGAATGTACCTGATGGTACATTTGCTTTAAGCAATGGGCACCTGAGCAGCAGTGTGGGATCAGTCAGCTGCATTCCTTTTTTTTAGGCACCTTTTTAAAATGTTTCTTTTAATGAATGACCCTTTAAGGCCCTTCAAATTCAATGGTATGCCATTTCTGCTTCCTTCTTTGGCTGCTGGTTGGCGTGAAAGCTACGTCATATACAGCGCAAAACACTCTCAGGGTCAGGTGCAGAACAAATCACTTATTCAATGTTATATACAGTGCAAAACACCCTATCAGGGTCAGTAGCAAGATCCAATTCACCACATATATTAAATGCATTTACTTATACATCATTAGAATGTACAAATGTATTGGCCACCCAAGGTCTTTCCCAAGCAAAGACAATGACAAGACAAAACAAACATGTATACAGCTATTATGTAAAGCAATTATGGGAAATATCTCCATCCCCACTTCCAGTATTGACATAAAGAAATGCCTTGTTGGTATCTACGATGCTGTATATTTACACAATTAGGTGAAAGGCCTCATCGAGTGCTCCAATTGGTTCTTGGGATCTGTGTTGCATGAAGTGACTTGTTCTCACTTTATCAGGGTCATGTAAAGAACATAACACTGTCTGAGGGTCATGTACATAATAAAACACACTGCCATAGTGATTTAAAGCACAAAACACTCTCAGGGTCAAGTATAGATTGAAATGCACTGTCTGGGTTAGATAGAACGTAAAACTCTTTCTGGGTTATGTACAAAACACAAAGCACTCTCACAGTCACAAGCAGCACAAAACGCACTCTCGGGTCAAATACAACATAGAACACTCTTTTAGGATTTTATACAGAACAAAATACAGTCTTTGTACAGATCAAAACACTCTCTTGGGGTCATGTACGGAATTGAACACTCTTTCGGTCATATACAGCACAAAACACACTCTCGGGTCAAATACAATGCAAAACACTATTCCAGGATTTTATACAGAACAAAACACAGTCTTAAGGTTTTGTACAGAACAAAACACTGTAAATACAGGGTCCCTGACACTTATACAGCACAGAACACTCTTTCTGGGTCATATGCAGAACAAAACACTCTCTTAGGGTCAAATACAGCACAAAACAATCCCTCGGGGTCATATACTGCACAAAACACTCTCAGGGTTGTATACAACACAAAATACACTCAGGGTTGTATACAACACAAAATATTCAGAGTTCTGATGCGGGCGCATCCATGCACACCCTCATCAGAACTCCCCTTAGCACACTATGGAGCGAGCGGCATAGTGTGCACTGACAGAGCTTTCTGCCGCCGCAGAAAACTGACATGTCGCTAGGGGTCCAGGCCGGAGTGTATACTATGGGGGGGCTTTCCGAAGAGTACACCAGGTAGAAAGTGCAGATTCGCCCCTTCTCCCTGGCGTACGCCTCCCGTGTTCCCCGCTCACCTGATGGGCGGGCTGTCGGAGCTTGCGGTGGTGTGATAAGGCGGGTAGGAAGCATGGCCTCCTCCCGCGCCTCATTTATCATGATTTACACCTGCTGGAAGCAGGTGTAGATTTTGTATGCGGGGCGCAGATTCGGGCGCCCGGCCGGATTCACTAAGAGCCGAGCGCCTGCCAGGGAAAAGGGCGCGGGGCCTAATATAAGACCGGCGTACTTGTACGCTGGGCTTCGTAAAACCACCCAATGTGTATACACTCCATCCGGGATTCCATAGGCCGCAATGTTATGTTTATTTTTGTAATAATCACAGACGTTGTTGCAATCGGCAACAACAGACGTAGTTTTACCAAAATATACGTAGTGTGAACAGGGTCATATACAACACAAAATACTCTTAGGGTCGTATACAACACAAAATACTCTCAGGGTCATATACAACACTAAACACCCTCTCCGGATTCCCCATAATGATAGGACATGTTATGGAAGTGGAATTCACTTGGATTTTTTTGGCGCATATGGAATAAAATCCTGGTGAATCCCGTCATGTGTGCATAGTGGGTCACTATAGTGCAACCCTCCACATACTTTGGCTTGGCTAACCTTGATATATCTCACAGTAGTAGAGAACAGCAGCACAGGAAGAGATATCCTTGGTGAGATCACATTGTGCGCCATTTCAGAATCGAGCTGTCACTACCCCGTTAACCGTTCTCTTGCGAGGATCTGAGGCATGGGGGGACGCTGTCTTGTTTTATTTACTCATAACATAAGACATCAGGAACCATGTAATTTGCTAAGGAAAAAAATATCAAGTCCCGGATCTTTTGGAGGCGCAGGCGAATATTTTTGCAGACGCCACTATTTAATGTGCAGTGGGAACAATTTTGTGCCTAATGTGCTTGGAAATCTTTTGCATATAGATACGGCCATTACACGGCTATTTGCTTGCTCTGCAATTCATACAGTAAATGACCCTGTTATATGTAAGGAAGGTCAGGACTGTGTTTAGAGTTATGTTGGAGATAGAGGTGTATAAGCATGTATCCTAAGGTTGTGATAAGTCTCTTTACTAGTGTATCTTACTTCTCCTTAAGGAATAGTAGGGTAGGAATTGGTACCTCCATATTAGAGGTATTCACAAATTTCAATATCTTGAGGGCATACCATCAATGTCTTACCACGAGAACCACAACTTTTGATTAGAATTATTGTTGTTCAGCAATAGGGAAAGTACAGCCATCTTTAAATTTAGATTCAATGTAGTGACACTGCTTGTTCACATGTATGGGAAAATTTTCTACAGATGGATGGTTGAGGGCAACACTGTGTTAAGGCGGCTAAACACCTTCAATAACTGAGGGCCAATAAGACTATGACCAATTTTGAGTATGGCAACCAGCAAGAAGATGGATGGAGGCAATCAAAAATGATGGCATGACATTGCAAAACCTAAGGACCCGAACAGAACTGGAAGTTCTGGGGGAAAATATTTTTAGTGGGTTTATTCCTGCAAAACTGGTAAGGATTTGAAGGAGCCCATACTCTCCAGGGCTGGCCCTGTTCTTCTTTTTTTTTCCCCCAAAAGGCTTTAGATTTCCAGTTTAGGGTCACTCCGTGTGTTCTTAGGCAGAGCCCTATACAAAGATTTAGCAATGAACAACATCTTGAAGCTGGCACAATTACTTCTCACTCCGTAAGAGAAAACGGTGCTACCTCTGGCAGTTTCTTACTGCGCTTACGGAACTGGCGCCAAAATTCTGCTCTGCACCAAATCCAGCCTGCTATTTCTTTTAATGGGGGGGCTCGCTAGTTTGAGAGGAGAGGTACTGAGAGCGGAGGCGCACAAGCCCTTCCATTGAAGGATATAGCAAACGGGATTCGGAGTCCGCAGGTGGGGGTTTCGAGTGGAATTTCGGCACCGATTTCATAGTGTGAACCAGCCCTTAAGAACAAAAGGGCATGCTGAATTTCATGTTATATATGCCAAACAAACATTGGCTAAACATCTCATACAAGTAAGATGGTTGGTTGGCCCTGCTGAAGGCATGTGGGCACACGTTTCATTCTGCTTTAAAGGAATAGGTTCCTTAGAATCTCCCCCGAAAGATACTTTTCTCTAGTTGAATAGAGGATAGTCTGGTTTACCGGAATTGTGAGGATCATCATCCCGGAGGAGCCCTTGATAAAGAATGAAGTCAACAGGGCCTACTCACAGATCCATGTTATAACACCATCATAAAGGTAACGTATACATGATTCATCAACCAAGGCGGAAGCATCCAGTTTCCGTCACCACTATCCCACGTCTCACGTAATTTAATTGCACCTTTGTCTAAAAATAAATATCAGCGATCCGCCGACTCCCAACATCTGTGACCTTTATTTAATTACTAAATAAGGGGCAGTTTTCCAGAGGAAAGGAATAGAAATCGCATACATCAGGCCTTTTTAAGAATTAATGAAGACGTCTGGGGAACCGAGCGTGCTGAAAGCGGAATCTCTGAATGCTAATTCCTGACAAAAGGCGTAAGACTTTATGGCAGGAAAGGGGGTCAGATCTGAACAGCTACTAGAAGTGTGTGGTTGCATAGTTTTAGATGGGTTGCTATGGTAACCCTCGCTGGAGCGTGATGTCTCCGGCTTCTAGTGTGCATCCATCCTCCAGTATCTCACCATCCTTGGTGCAGTCTCTTGTCTTGCATTATAAAGATGAAGGCTGCATCACTTGATGGGTGAAAGAAGTGATTTTGCACCCCCCCCCCCCCCCCCCCAAAATGTCTCAGGCGCTATCTGCCTTGTCCTACAGGGATTCGGGGGAATTACACAGCTAGAGTCTTTATGGTTGATGCTTAATTCTTAGCAGGTTGGTGTACAAAACCCCTTGAGTAAAGCTTAAAATAGTCTGCCCAGGTATTACACAGCACAGTATAACCTTTCCGGGTCATGTAAAGCACAAACCACTCTATCATAGATAACAATAGAACATAGTGCTCTCTCCTTCATGTACCATACAAAATTTTCCTTCAAGTAATGTACAGACAATCCATTCTCTCAGAGTCAGGAGGTTCAGAACAAAACACTCTCTCAGGGTCACGTAGCTGAAAAAAACCTTCTGGGTTATAGGCTGCATAAAACACTTTCTCAGGGTCATATACAACACAAGCACTCTCTCGGGGTGATGTACAACACAGAACAGGCTGTCCAGATCATATACAGTATATAATACTCTCTCAGGGTAATGTACAGAACAGACTGTCCAGATCATCTACAGTACATATCACTTTCTCTGGGTAATGTGCAGCACATATTACTGTCTGAAGGACATATACAGCACAAGGCTATGTTCACACTACGTATATTTCAGTCAGTATATTTCAGTCAGTATTGCAACCAAAACCAGGAGTGGATTAAAAAGACAGAAAGGATCTGTTCACACAATGTTGAAATTGAGTGGATGGCCGCCGTATAACAGTAAATAACGGCCATTATTTCAATATAACAGCCGTTGTTCTAAAATAACAGCAAATATTTGCCATTAAATGGCGGCCATCCACTCAATTACAACATTGTGTGAACAGATCCTTTCTGTGTTTTTAATCCACTCCTGGTTTTGGTTGCAATACTGACTGAAATATACTGACTAAAATATACATATACTGACTGAAATATACGTAGTGTGAACGCAGCCCAAAACTGCAAAAGTGTTACTCATATACAGCATACTGTAAAATACCCTCACATAGGTTCACAACAAAAGACCTTCCCTGGGTAATATACTTATTCTGGGATAGGTGCAGAACAAGACACTCTCACAGGGCGATGTATAGCAAAAGAATCTGCTTATGTACAGAAAAAAATACTTTCTGCAGGCCTTGTACATCACATTACAAAACACACTGTTAGGGTCAGATAAAACACATAAAACTCTTAGCCTTATATACAGAACAAGGGTATATAGCAGAGTCTCTCGGGGTCAGGAATTAGGGCTGTATTACATGGCCCGACCCTGCAATGTAAGCGGGTGCTGATCTGCTAGATTAGTGCTCGATTACCGAGCCCATACACAGCTCGATTTCCGTGCAGCAAGGACTTTATCTATATACACTCACCGGCCACTTTATTAGGTACACCTATCCAACTGCACGTTACCACTTAATTTCTAATCAGCTAATCACATGGCGACAACTCAGTGCATTTAGGCATGTAGACATGGTCAAGACAGTCTCCTGCAGTTCAAACCGAGCATCAGTATGGGGAAGAAAGGTGATTTGAGGGCCTTTGAACGTGGCATGGTTGTTGGTGCCAGAAGGGCTGGTCTGAGTATTTCAGAAATTGCTGATCTACTAGGATTTTCACGCACAACCATCTCTAGGGTTTACAGAGAATGGTCCGAAAAAGAAAAAACATCGAGTGTGCGGCAGTTCCAGGGGTGATTCTAGCCTCTCTGCTGCCCGAGGCGAACTATAGAATGACGCCCCCCCCCCCCCCCCCCCCCCCCGGTCAATCCGCCCACATTATAATCCACTACTGCCCCCCCCCCCCACTGCTGTCCCCAATAAACATAATGTTTGGTCCCTTGCTGCACAGAGGATGTCAGGAGAGGAGGGGGCTGACTTTATAGGAGAGGTCCCAGCAGCACAGAGGATGTCAGGAGAGGAGGGGGCTGACTTTATAGGAGAGGTCCCAGCAGCACAGAGGATGTCAGGAGAGGAGGGGGCTAATCCTATAGGAGAGGTCCCAGCAGCACAGAGGATGTCAGGAGATGAGGGTGCTAATCCTATAGGAGAGGTCCCAGCAGCACAGAGGATGTCAGGAGAGGAGGGTGCTAATCCTATAGGAGAAGTCCCAGCAGCACAGAGGATGTCAGGAGAGGAGGGTGCTGATCTTTTAGGAGATGGTCCCCCTCTTCCCCCCTTATAGATGGTCCCCCTCTTCCCCCCCTTATAGATGGTCCCCTCTCCCTTATAGATGGTCCCCCTCTCCCCCCTCCCTTATAGATGGTCCCCCTCTCCCCCCTCCCTTATAGATGGTCCCCCTCTCCCCCCTCCCTTATAGTTGGTCCCCCTCTCCCCCCTCCCTTATAGTTGGTCCCCCTCTTCCCTCTCTCCCCCCCCTTATAGATGGTCCCCCTCTCCCCCCCCCTTATAGATGGTCCCCCTCTCCCCCCCCCCTTATAGATGGTCCCCCTCTTCCCTCTCCCCCCCTTATAGATGGTCCCCCTCTTTCCCCCCTCCCTTATAGATGGTCCCCTTCCCCCCCTATAGATGGTCCCCCTCTTCCCTCTCTTCCTCCCTTATAGATGGCCCCCCCCCCTTATAGATCGTCCCCCTCTTTCCCCCCTCCCTTATAGATCGTCCCCTCTTTCCCCCCTCCCTTATAGATGGTCCCCCTCTTTCCCCCCTCCCTTATAGATGGTCCCCCTCTTTCCCCCCTCCCTTATAGATGGTCCCCTTCCCCCCCTACCTTATAGATGGTCCCCCTCTTTCCCCCCTCCCTTATAGATGGTCCCCTTCCCCCCCTACCTTATAGATGGTCCCCCTCTTTCCCCCCTCCCTTATAGATGGTCCCCTTCCCCCCCCTATAGATAGTCCCCCTCTTCCCTCTCCCCCTCCCTTATAGATGGTCCCCCCCCTTATAGATGGTCCCCCCTTATAGATCGTCCCCCTCTTTCCCCCCTCCCTTATAGATCGTCCCCCTCTTTCCACCCTACCTTATAGATGGTCCCCCTCTCCCCCCCCCCCTGCACAGCAGATAAAACAAAAACAAAAAACAGCACACAACTCACCTACCCTCCGTTCCCCCGTCGAGCCTCTCTGGTCTGGTCCCGGCTGATGTGCGGCTGCCCGGGGTGTCCCGTCCTGTCCCCGGCAGCGCGCGCATCACAGAGCTCCCCGTGCGCCTGTGACTTCCGGCGCACAGGGAGCTCTCTGATGCGTGCGCTGCCGGGGACAGGACGGGACACCCCCGGCAGCCGCACATCACCCGGGGGACTAAGGCTGCATTCCCACGTTCCGTGATCCGTCTGCATGTACTGGAGCCCCCCCCGCGCCCGGGCAGTATCTGTAATGAGATGCTGTGAGCGGGGGGGACTGTATTCATAAGCGCCGCGCTGTAGTATCAGCACGGCGCGGCTGATTTAGTACAGCGGGGCGCTTATGAATACAGTCTCCCCCGCTCACAGCATCTCATTACAGATACTGCCCGGGCGCGGGGGGACTCCAGTACATGGTACAATCAGTGGCGGATTATAATGTGGGCGGCCGCCCGAACCGCCCATATTATAATCTGCCACTGAATGCCGCCAGAGCCGTTTTAATACATTGGTGGGCCCAGTGCACAGCCCTCAAGAGTGGCCCCCCCCTTACCTTTCTGCACATTGTATAATGTACTGAATTTGCCCCCACACTGTATCAAGAGCCCCAATACATACAGTAGTTACCTTATAACACTATTTCCACCATACAGTGATTACATATTACATAAAAACTGCACTAAACAAAACAGAAAGATATCACCAATGATACCATTACATAATACCGCCACATCATGACCCCTAACACTACAATCCTATAACAGAGTGCAGTTACATCCAGTGACTCACCGGGGGTGTTTTCTCCAATCAGAGTCTGTCACCTTTTCTTTTTCTCTCCATCCAGCCTGGGCCACCTTGAAGTCTTCTCCTGGCTGTGAATCTTCTCTCCAGAATCTGCCAGACAAATATTTTAGGCTCCAACACATACAGTAGTTAGGTCCCTTGTACCCCTATACAGTAGTTACACCCCTCTGTACTCCTACATAGTTACACCCCTCTGTGCCTCCATAGTTTTAAGGTGTCCCTGTAGTATATAGACCCTCATGTGCTCCTCCAGTTATATACAGCCCTCCTGTGCGCTCCCCTATTAGTATATAGCCCCCCTGTGCACTCTCCCCAGTAGTATATAGCCCCCCTGTGCTCTCCCACAATAGTATATAGCCCCCCTGTGCTCTCCCACAATAGTATATAGCCCCCCTGTGCTCTCCCCCAATAGTATATAGTCCCCCTGTGCTCTCCAATAGTATATAGACCCCTATGTTCTCCCACAATAGTATATAGCCCCCCTGTGCTCTCCCCCAATAGTATATAGCCCCCCTGTGCTCCCCCCAATAGTATATAGCCCCCTGTGCTCTCCCCAATAGTATATAGCCCCCCTGTGCTCTCCATAATATATAGCCCCCCTGTGCTCTCCCCCATAGTATATAGACCCCTGTGCTCCTCAATATGATATAGCTCCCTGTGCTCACCAATAGTATATACCTCCCCTGTGCTCCCCAATAGTATATAGTCCCCTGTGCTCCCCAATAGTATATAGCTCCCCAGTGCTCCCCCATAGTATATATTCCCCTGTGCTCCCCCATAGTATATAGCCCCTCTGTGCTCCCCAGTAGTATATAGCCCCCTGTGCTCCCCAGTAGTATATAGCCCCCTGTGCTCCCCAGTAGTATATAGCTCCCCTGTGCTCCCCAGTAGTATATAGCTCCCCTGTGCTCCCCAGTAGTATATAGCTCCCCTGTGCTCCCCCATAGTATATAGCTCCCCTGTGCTCCCCCATAGTATATAGCCCCCTGTGCTCCCCCATAGTATATAGCCCCCCTGTGCTCCCCCATAGTATATAGCCCCCTGTGCTCCCCCATAGTATATAGATTCCCTGTGCTCCCCATAGTATATAGACCCCTGTGCTCCCCAGTAGTATATAGTCCCCTGTGCTCTCCCATAGTATATAGGTCCCCTGTGCTCCCCCATAGTATATAGCTCCCCTGTGCTCCCCCATAGTATATAGCCCCCTGTGCTCCCCCATAGTATATAGCTCCCCTGTGCTCCCCCATAGTATATAGCCCCCTAAGCTCCCCCATTGTATAAAGCTCCCTGTGCTCCCCAGTAGTATATAGCCCCCTGTGCTCCCCAGTAGTATATAGCTCCCTGTGCTCCCCCACAGTATATAGCTCCCCTGTGCTCCCCCATAGTATATAGCCCCCTGTGCTCCCCCATAGTAAATAGCCCCCTGTGCTCCCCAGTAGTATATAGCCCCCTGTGCTCCCCAGTAGTATATAGCTCCCCTGTGCTCCCCAGTAGTATATAGCTCCCCTGTGCTCCCCAGTAGTATATAGCTCCCCTGTGCTCCCCCATAGTATATATTCCCCTGTGCTCCCCCATAGTATATAGACCCCTGTGCTCCCCAGTAGTATATAGCCCCTTGTGCTCCCCCATAGTATATAGCTCCCCTGTGCTCCCCATAGTATATAGCTCCCCTGTGCTCCCCCATAGTATATAGCCTCCTGTGCTCCCCCATAGTATATAGCCCCCTGTGCTCCCCCATAGTATATAGCCCCCCTGTGCTCCCCCATAGTATATAGCTCCCCTGTGCTCCCCAGTAGTATATAGCCCCCTGTGCTCCCCCATAGTATATAGCCCCCTGTCCTCCCCTATAGTATATAGCCCCGTCCTCCCCCATAGTATATAGCCCCCTGTGCCCCCCCATAGTATATAGCCCCCTGTGCCCCCCCTAAACCCCCCCCCCCCCGTAGTATATAGCTCCCCCTCCCATATAACATTGAAAAAAACAAACACTGTTACTCACCTGGGTCCACGCGTTCCTCTTCTCTTCCCTCCTGTGGCCGCACTTCCTGCGGTCACAAGAGGCTGCACTCCCCTTACCCTCGCGCCGACGCTCCAGTGACGTCGGCCGCTAGAGGGAGAGTGCGGCCTCTTGTGACCGCAGGAAGTGCGGCCACAAGAGTGAGTGACTGACAGGGAGGGAGCCAATGGCTCTCTCTCTGTCAGTGTCGCTGCTGCTGCAGCGCTGAAGCGCCGCAGCAGCAGCGGACGGGGGCAGCGGCGGACGGGGGGGCCCTGCAGGGGGCGCCATGGAGGGGTAAGTAGATTACTCATCCATGGCGCTCCCCCCTGACAGGCTGGTGGCCGGAGCCCTGTGCGACCGCATTGGTCGAACATAGCAACAGCCGGCCTGCTCGGGGGGGGCCCCTTTAACCAGTGGGCCCGGTGCACGTGCACCATGTGCCCTCTGGTTAAAGCGGCCCTGAATGCCGCCCCCATGAAGATAGCTGGTGGCGCCGCCTGAGGCAGACGACTCAGGTCGCCTCATCATTGCGGCGCCCCTGGGCAGTTCTGTGGGCGGAAATGCCTTGTTGATGCCAGAGGTCAGAGGAGAATGGGCAGACTGGTTCGAGTTGATAGAAAGGCAACAGTGACTCAATTATCCAACCGTTACAACCAAGGTAGGCAGAAGAGCATCTCTGAACGCACAGTACGTCCAACTTTGAGGCAGATAGGCTACAGCAGCAGAAGACCACACCGGGTGCCACTCCTTTCAGCTAAGAACAGGAAACTGAGGCTACAATTTGCACAAGCTCATCGAAATTGGACAGTAGAAGATTGGAAAAACGTTGCCTGGTCTGATGAGTCTCGATTTCTGCTGCGACATTCGGATGGTAGGGTCAGAATTTGGCGTCAACAACATGAAAGCATGGATACATCCTGCCTTGTATCAACGGTTCAGGCTGGTGGTGGTGGTGTCATGGTGTGGGGAATATTTTCTTGGCACTCTTTGGGCCCCTTGGTACCAATTGAGCATCGTTGCAACGCCACAGCCTACCTGAGTATTGTTGCTGACCATGTCCATCCCTTTATGACCACAATGTACCCAACATCTGATGG
Organism: Dendropsophus ebraccatus; assembly: GCF_027789765.1. Taxonomy (NCBI): domain Eukaryota; kingdom Metazoa; phylum Chordata; class Amphibia; order Anura; family Hylidae; genus Dendropsophus; species Dendropsophus ebraccatus. The sequence goes on from NC_091459.1 coordinate 121,868,716, forward strand.
CTACTTTCAGCAGGATAATGCGCCATGTCATAAAGCTAGAATCATCTCAGAATGGTTTCTTGAACATGACAATGAGTTCACTGTACTCAAATGGCCTCCACAGTCACCAGATCTCAATCCAATAGAGCATCTTTGGGATGTGGTGGAACGGGAGATTCGCATCATGGATGTGCAGCCGACAAATCTGCGGCAACTGTGTGATGCCATCATGTCAATATGGACCAAAATCTTTGAGGAATGCTTCCAGCACCTTGTTGTATCTATGCCACAAAGAATTGAGGCAGTTCTGAAGGCAAAAGGGGGTCCAACCCATTACTAGCATGGTGTACCTAATAAAGTGGCCGGTGAGTGTATATAGTCCCTGCAGCCCTTGCTTTTTACATGAAAAACAATACAGTCTATACTTACCTATTTCTCCCCAGTGTCCTGCAACCTTTCGCTCCTTGTTCCCCGCTCACTAGTGACGCTTCTGGCCTTGTCTCTTCAGTGACAGACTGCTCAGCTAATCACTGGCTGAGACGAGACAGTGCAGCGGCAAGTGATTGGCTGAGCAGCCTGTCACTGAAAAGACTAGGCCAGACGCATCAGTGGTGAACAGGAAGCATGGACAAAAGTCTGCATGATAACGGAGGAGCATAGGTAAGTATAAACCTTGTTACTTTTACACTGTCATCAGCTGTCGGCCGTGCACCACTACACGTAATGATGTGCAGCTGGTGGTCTATAATTTTTAAGCAACGATCAGCCATTGATCAGTTGATTGTGGACTTTATTACTAGCAGCCAAAATCGGTCTGATTCTGCATATAATCGCCCTGTGTAATAGGGCCCTTACACAAAGAAACCTCTCGCACAATGACAGCTCTCTTTTACAGATTGTTATACAATAAAACACTCTCTCAGGGTCAGGTACAAAGACATAGGTACACTTTTGCAACCAACATGCAAATCGCACAACTCCATCTGTAAATATTTTATAAAACAAATTTGAGCTTAAGTTGATTATATGACTTTATGACTATAGATAACCTTTAGGGTACAAACACCAGTGGCGGATTAAATGTACCCTGGGCCCCGGGCTGTCCACTACTGCCCCCCCCTCTCTGCTGGCCGCAATAAACATAACGTTTGGTCCCTTGCTGCACAGAGGATGTCAGGAGAGGAGGGGGCTGATACTATAGGAGAGGTCACAGCAGCACAGAGGATGTCAGGAGAGGAGGGTGCTAATCTTATAAGGGAGGTCACAGCAGCACAGAGGATGTCAGGAGAGGAGGTTGCTGATCTCATAGGGGAGGTCACAGCAGCACAGAGGATGTCAGGAGAGAAGGGTGCTGATCTTATAGGGGAGGTTGCAGGGTCACAGCAGCACAGAGGATGTCAGGAAAGGAGGGGGCTGATCTTATAGGGGAGGTCACAGCGTCCCAGCAGCACAGAGGATGTCAGGAGAGAAGGTGCTAATCCTATAGGAGATGGTCCTCCTCTCCCCCCCCCCTTATAGATGGTTACCCTCTTCCCCTCCTTATAGATGGTCCCCCTCTTCCCTCTTCCCCCCTTATAGATGGTCACCCTCTTCCCCCCCTTATAGATGGTCCCCCTCTTCCCTCCTTATAGATGGTCCCCCTCTTCCCTCCTTATAGATGGTCCCCCTCTTCCCTCCTTATAGATGGTCCCCCTCTTCCCCCCTTATAGATGGTCCCCCTCTTCCCCCCTTATAGATGGTCACCCTCTTCCCCCCTTATAGATGGTCACCCTCTTCCCCCCCCCCTTATAGATGGTCCCCCTCTTCCCCCCTTATAGATGGTCACCCTCTACCCCCCTTATAGCTGGTCCCCCTTTCCCCCCCCTTATAGCTGGTCCCCCTTTCCCCCCTTATAGATTGTCCCCCTTTCCGCCCCTTATAGCTGGTCCCCCTCCCCCCCCCCTTATAGCTGGTCCTCTTCCCCCCCCCCCCTTATAGATGGTCCCCCTCTTTCCCCCTTATAGCTGGTAGTCCTCCCCCCCCCTTCAGATGGTCGTCCTCCCCCCCCCCTTACAGATGGTCCCCCTCTTTCCCCCTTATAGCTGGTCCCCCTTCCCCCCCTTATAGATGGGCCCCCTCTGCCCCCCCTTATAGCTGGTCCACCTTCCCCCCCCCCCTTATAGATGGTCCCCCACTTTCCCCCTTATAGCTGGTCCTCCCCCCCCTTATAGATGGTCCCCCTTTACCCCCTTATAGATGGGCCCCCTCTGCCCCCCTTATAGCTGGTATCCCCCCCCCCCCGTGCAGATAACACAATAAAACAAAAACACAACACAACTCACCTGCCGTCCGTTCCACCGTCGAGCCTCTCTCCTTCTGCAGCCTCCAGCTGATGTGCGGCTGCCGGGGGTGTCCCGTCCTATCCTTGGCAGCGTGCGCATCAGAGAGCTCCCCGTGCGCCGGAAGTCACAGCCACAGGCGCACGGGGAGCTCTCTGATGCTTGCGCTGCCGGGGATAGGACGGGACACCCCCGGCAGCCGTGCATCAACCGTGGCTCTACAGTGGCGGATTATAATATGGGCGGCATGGCGTGGGCCCCCCCGGAGCCTCAGGCCTCGGGCGGCCGCCCAAACCGCCCATATTATAATCCGCCACTGACAAACACACATTACAGATCCACAGCGGGTAGGCAGACATACTCGCAGCGGGATTGACATGTCAGGAGACTTCCCCGTTAACCCCCTGCCGGCCGTAGCATATACATTACCTGCTCTGCAATCCGACTTGCTTCAGGGGTTCCCGGGTGGACGTCCCTCTCAGCCAATCAGTTTGCTGCGTCAGGGCCCCTGAAAGATCAGGAAATGCCCCAAAACATGTGCTTACACAAACCAACCCTTTTGTGACCCGAGTTCACAGGACTCTTCACAAGTATGTACATTGCCATTAATTAAAGTGACACTGTCACCCCCTTTTGTGCATTCTGACATCTCTACACAAGTGTAAAGGGTAAATTTAGCCGTTTTCACACCTTATTTTATATCATACGTCATGGTGCTTGTTCAAGTAAAAAGTAATCTTTTATCAACTGCAGATTATGTTAAGTGGGCGGGGCATCTAGGCATTAGCGCCGCTTAGCCTCGCCCACAACGTCACCATTGGCCCTGCCCCCTTGGCCATTGGTGGGCCGCCTTTGAGGGGGTGGGGCCTAGACCTTTAGGCCAGCCTGTTCCAATGGCTGGTGAGGGGGCGGAACCAATGGTGGTGTTGTGGGTGGGGCTAAGTGATGCTAATGACGTGAGGCCCCGCCCACTTAACAATCTGCAGTTGATAAAAGATGACTTTTTACTTGAACAAGCACCATGACATATGATATAAAATAAGGTATGAAAACCGCTAAATTTACCCTTTACATTTTTGTAGGGATGTCAGAATGCACAAAGGGGTGACAGTGTCACTTTAAAGAGTTTCTACCTGTAATATGGTGTTTTATCCTATATCTCTCCTCACCTGAACTAAAAACAGAAGCTTGTGTAGGTGCAAAGTAATATTTTCAAAGAGTATCTCAAGGTTTGCAAGATTTGTTCCTAGAAGCGAATACATTTTTTTTTTTTTGACCAGTAAGACTGAAATATTGTAGCAGTAAAGTGTAGTGCCCATATCTGGGTGAAAACAGTGGAGATGCGTGAATTTCCAAGACATGGGACCTAAAGGGTTACGTTTATTTCTTGATAAAAGCATCAGAAAGGCATGCAGAGCCATTCATGCTCCACTGGGAACTCTGGGAAGAAAGGATATGCAAAGCGGCTCTCACACCACCCTTCCAATGTAGCTTTCTCTTAAAGTCAGTGTTTTCCATCAGGTACATTCGCTTTAAGTTTTGCTCATGGATAGAACAGCGCTGGTGCTGCAGTCTTTTCTTTTTAACCATGGCCCAGTTCCCATGTATGGCACTGTTCTATTCACGACACCGGCCGGGGGTGAAGCAATGGAGGCGAGCTGGCCCGCCCTTAGTGGGAGGAAACCCCTGCCCCTCTCTCATGCGGCTCTATTATAATAATGGAGACAGACGGCGCCATGCACAGGAACCAGGCCACAATTCCAAAAAAGGACTGCGGCACTGGCTTCCTGCGCTGGCGCCGTTCTAGCTATGGGCAAAACATAAAGCAAATGTACCTGATGGTTCAATCGCTTTAAAACATGACTTGGAATTTACACCAAGCTATAGATCCCTCCAGAAGGCTGCACCCTGCTCTGTACTGATGAGGGGCAATAATTGTTTCTGTGTATTTAGCAGTTATATCCTCAGGCTTATCAGGCGGTTTGGAGCAATGTGGGCGGGACCACTCACCAGAGCACCGATCCGGCCTGCCTACCCCTTCTAATGAGTATCAGTGGGCCGGCCCCCAGTGCACCAAATCACCCAATTAGCCTGTGGCTGTAACTACTAAATACACAGAAATGGCGCCAAGTATGACGGTAAGAGGCTTACTGTACACTCATCCTCATCGCCCCATGAATAAAAGAGAAATATCAGCAGGTTAGATTCTTATTTCAAGTATGATCAGGCGTTGATGAATGAGCTAAGGAGCACAGTTCCCGTATAATTTCCTATAAGTTCATCTATTTGTTTTATATATTTTAATCTTCATCATCATGTATAGGTGTAAGAATTTGTTGTCTTTTTGCATATTTGTATTTCCAAGGGGGCAATACATGTAGGTTTTGACTGTGTTGAGCGCTTTTTCTAGCACCCTACAGTGTCTCCCTGAGATTCAAAGTTTCCATTTATTAAATGTTCAACACCTTTGGGACCTGAATTTGTTGCAGCCTCTTGAGTCAAACAGTCACTTAAAATACTATACCACTGTAGGATCTTTTTACATAGGTAGTAAGGAGTCTTTACGGCCGCATAAAAGGGAGGGTCAGTGATGACATCTTTTGTACATTAAGGTCATCATTAGTTGCTTGGACATCTTTCCAAGTGAACAAAAATTAAAGATAAGTGCAACTTGAGTCCAGTCATTTGACATTTAAAGGGAATCTGTCAGCACCTGTGCCTTATCTAAGGTGCTGACAGTGTGCTGTAGCTGGCAGTCCTCACTCTTGTCCTCAGAGATTCAACTATATCTGAGTGTTTCTTTCAGACATAACTTGCCTACAGAGGACTGATCTGCAATCAGAGACACTTTCTGACAGCTGAATGAGCGGGAGGCCGGGGAGCATTGAAGAAGGAGGAGGAGAAAGGAGTGGTGAGGCATGCCAGTGTGTGGCACAAACAACTCCTCTTTGACTCTTCATTACAGTAGGAGACTTAAGATCCACACCACAGACAAATTATCAAAAGGCACCATGCTTACTAGGGGACTGCCATCTACAGCACTGTTAGTACCTTAGGAAGGGCCCGGGGAGCTGAAGAAGCTAAAGAAGTTGGATGCAGGCCTAGGGAGTCTGGGAAAACATGGATGTCTCAATTGAACCTTATAAAGGCTCTGCAAACGAGTGCCGATCTTGCTGATCAGTGCTAGTTTGTGGTGCTACATCTGGAATTACATCTATAAGTTGGGGATTATTTTAAAAACAGACCCCTTCAGCTTGGGCTCCGGATTCAATATAAATTTAAAGAAAAATAATCAAAAAATTTTTCAAGTGAGCCAATTTTCGGATATTTTGTGATGATCACTTGTGAGATTGGGGAATCTGTAACTTTACAGTGTTTGCGGCCTTGCAGTTAATAAATCCAGTTCCACTAACAGCAGATATTCTTTGTAGAGTGATCGTCTTGGACTTTATTAGCTTTTCTCGCTCCCTCTCGTGTGAATGTTGGTTGAAGTTTTAGCTGCAATATGCATCCGTCTTCAGTTCACTTGTAATTTGTGTAGTATTTTACCCAGGAGATCTATGTTGTTGTGCAGGCGGCATAGAAAGCCTATCAATAGTGCTGAGATGTGGATCGATTCTAATCTGCTCAGCACTGCATATAGTCTATATCTAGTAATGTGTTATTTCAAGCTATATACTCATTTCTCATGGGTATTGCTTAAAGTCCTAGCTTGCTCTATTTCTTCCCGTGATAAAGGACAATATGGAAGTCAGGCGTTACTTATTAAAGTGGACTCTCACTTTTAAGGATCTGCTTTTTTAGATGAAAATAAGATGCGCTTGTTCACTTTGGGTTGTCTTGTCGAGATTTTCATAGGAGGCTATTATTGTCTGTCATTGTCTAACAATCTCATGTCTGTGGTGAACAACTGAGCAAAATAGAATTGGACCTGTCCTATGCTTTGAGGATTCATGTAGGGGGCTGTATTTTAGCAGGTATAATCTTGTACATAAGGGGCAGTATTATAGTAGTTATATTCCTGTATATAGAAGCAGTATTATAGTAGTTATATTCTTGTATATAGGAGCAGTATTATAGTAGTTATATTCCTTTATAAAGGAGCAGTATTATAGTAGTTATGTTCTTGTATATAGGAGCAGTATTATAGTAGTTATATTCCTGTATATAGGGAGCAGTATTATAGTAGTTATATTCATGTATATAGGGAGCAGTATTATAGTAGTTATATTCTTGTATATAGGAGGCAGTATTATAGTAGTTATATTCTTGTATATAGGGGCAGTATTATAGTAATTATATTCTTGTATATAGGAGCAGTATTATAGTAGTTATATTCTTGTATATAGGAGGCAGTATTATAGTAGTTATATTCTTGTACATAGGAGCAGTATTATAGTAGTTATATTCTTGTATATAGGGAGCAGTATTATAGTAGTTATATTCTTGTACATAGGAGCAGTATTATAGTAGTTATATTCTTGTATATAGGGAGCAGTATTATAGTAGTTATATTCTTGTATATAGGGAGCAGTATTAGGCTAGGTTCACACTACGTAAGTTTCCGGCCGTAGCGCGTTCCGTGAATAAGCGGCCGGAGATTTACATAGATTGCGTACAATGGAAAGTATACGATCTACGGCTGCACAGTTCACACTACGTACGAACTTACGCCCGGATCGTATGCGGCGCCGTAAAAAATGAACCAGACCATTGTTTCGGGACGGAAATGCTGTATTTTACACCCGTAGCGTAACATGCGGTCCCGTACGGAGTGGTGATTTCTTCATTTTTACACTTTGGTATGTCGATCCAAAAGGTTCTGTGGGGTGTCCAGGGCTAGCCGAAGATATCCAAGTAAAAGACTGCTGTCAGATCGCTACATACGCCGCTCGGGAAGCCTATGTAGCTTACGGGCGTAAGTTTGCGGACCGTACGTAGCCGGCCGCAACTTGCGTAAATCCAGGCCGGAGTTTTACACGTATATGTCCGGCCGGACATATACGTAGTGTGAACATAGCCTTATAGTAGTTGTATTCTTGTATATAGGGGCAGTATTATAGTAGTTATATTCTTGTATATAGGAGCAGTATTCTAGTAGTTATATTCTTGTATATAGGAGCAGTATTATAGTAGTTATATTCTTGTATATAGGAGCAGTATTATAGTAGTTATATTCTTGTATATAGGAGCAGTATTATAGTAGTTATGTTCTTGTATATAGGAGCAGTATTATAGTAGTTATATTATTGTATATAGGAGCAGTATTCGTACGAACCTGAACTCTCGGCAATGATTCCCGCTGTCTTCCACCTCCGTGGAGAGGGTGGATACAGCTGGAGGACCGCCTGGAAAACTGGGATACAGCCTATGGCTATGGCTGTATCCCAGTTTTCCAGGCGGTCCTCCGGCTGTATCCACCCTTTCCACAGAGGTTGAAGACAGCGGGAATCATTGCCGAGAGTTCAGGTTCGTACGAACCCGAACCTCGGCAGGTTCGGACCATCCCTTCATAGAAACAATATTATTGTAGTTTTATTCTTGTATATAGGGCAAGCCGGCTTACATGTTCACCAGAAGTGGCGTGGACTACACTGCCTTTCCTGGCACCAGCACAAACTAGTGTAGTCCACACCACTTCCGGTGCTCCCCTGTCATCTGCACTTCTATTAGGGCATCCTCCTCCGGTCATCACGGCACGGATCATGTGAATGAGGCCTTAGTTTGCAGTTTCAGGTGTTAGGTGTTAGCTTACACCCACTACTAGTTGACTTACTAAAGGCAAGGGAAATGCGTTAAGACCAAGTAAATATTAGCCAGTGTATCTGTAGACTTATAAAACTCTATGGAGTCTTTCAGAAATATGATCCACTCATTCAAATATACATCTAGATGGTGCATTAAACATGTTCTTCAAGCAGTAGTTTTTAGAGTTCTGTTCCATGGTTTCATGGTGATACATCCAAACACTGCCTAGTGCTAATGTTCGGATTGGTAACACAGGGGTTAATAAGATTGCATGCTCTAGTGCTTTTTTTTTTTTTTGCTACATTACCTATTCATTCCCTATTCTCCCTCAGCTTCACGTATTCCCTACTCCGCATTTTAAAATCCCAACTGGGCAAATTAAATCTGCAACATCCTGCTGGGAATAATTGCATGATTCTTGTTCGGGCTTCAAATGACTCCTTTTTTTTTTTTTTTTTTTTTTTTAACTTGGGGACCTCAATTACAATTTAAAATTCGTCCCTTGCAGCTGTCTTAGAATCCGCTAGGTCTAAAGTGACTGGAAATCCTTCCATCTGTTCATGTGATGTTCGACTTGCACTAAACCTTGTTGGTTATAAGATTTCAAAAAGAAGCTTCAAAAACATGAGCCGTGTTCTGTTCTTAAAAAAAAGAGGTCGACACTGTGATACTACGCTAGTACCTTCCTTTTTGTCTTTTTTTCTTTCCCTTTCTTCTCCTCCTCCTCCTCCCCCCCTCCCCTCGGCTTCCCTCCCCTCCCAGCAGCAAATAGCTGTCAGCCCGATGTCAGGAATTAAATTATAGTTGCACACGCGTCCTTGATTACATTGTTTCATACACACTGCTATTAGCATACTGAAATTAAGCCTAATTTTCCCCGGGTTCACCTCGCTGGATGACAAAGGCTCAATGTAACGGAAGATACAATCTACTCTGTTGTCTACATGAAAGGGTCCTTGAAGAAAGAAATGAAAAATAATGATCAAATAAAAAAGTAAAAATAAATAGGAAAAAATCGACTGATTATTACAAAAAAAATAAGAAAAATTGTACCATAAAAGTGACCATGTGTTATCATGAATGGACTCTCTTTGTATTCTAGGTTCTTGTGCAGAAGCATTGGTTTGCACAGAATAAAGTTGAAATAAAAGTTACATCTAATTGTAAAATAAAAAATGTAAGACTTTTTTCTTTAAAAATGTATAAACTTTATTTGCATACGTGAAAGATTCTTGATCATGGTTGGAGCCGAGTAAGTAAAAAAAGGAATAAAGATTACCTAGAAATAAATTTAGTATCATAAAAATTATCCCATTTCACCATGTAGGGACTCTTTTAGACTTCAAATCTAGATTTCTGGGCTGATGTCTTGTGATTGTCTTTTTGAGCAGAAAATACAAAAGAGTTAAAATCGTAAGAAATAAAGATTAAAGGACAATTTCAGCAACATCTTTTTTCCGGCAATTAAAACATATTGCAAAGTTATATAACTTTGTAATGTATTTTAATTACCGGTCTGCGACCCTTCCCCCCCCCCCCCCAGAAGTATTAAAAAGCATACTTACCTGATCACTGTTGACCATAGATTCCTCAGCCACCGCCAACTTGTGTCAATGTCATTATCTAAAGGGAGGCTGGCCAAAACCTAGTGTCCCTTGGTTAGGCCAGTCCCCCTCTTCTCCATGGCCAGATGACTCACAGTTTGCTCAGCTCTGATTGGCATGAAAACATTTTTACTAAAATTTAGTTCTAAGAAAATAACTTCTTGTCACAATGTATGGTGATCACATAGTTTTTGTGATCCTAGATTCTTTGATTAAAATATACAAAAGAGTGTTAAATTAGTAAATTAAACCATATTTACAAAAATGTAGAACCATTTTTCAGCATGTGTGGACTCTCTTAGTGTTCCTGAACCTAGATTCTGGTACCAATATTTTGGGATCTAATGTCTGAACAGAATATACAAAAAAGTCAATAGAATAGAAATAAAGATTAAATAAGTAAATTAAAAGTTTACACAAATGTAGAACCCTATGACTCCTTCTATAGTCTTAGTATTCCTGAAACTAGATTCTTGTTCAGATACATTTCAATCATCTGTCTGAGCAGAATATACAAAAAAAAATCTAAATAAAATAGTAAGTAGGTAAATGTAAAGTGTTTACATGAATGTAGAACCCTGTGTCACCATCTATGGACTCTTTTAGTAGTTGAGATTCTCGATTCTAGTGCAGACGCCTTGCAATGGTGTGTTTGAACAGTATATGCAAGTATATTGAGGAATATAAATGATTTTAGATATTGGCTTTCGCTCGTGACACCCCTGCGTTTGTTGGGTGTTTGCATAATTCATCGAGCACAGTCTGATATCCTGTGCATACATCCCCTGTTAATGAATACTTATTAGCATTGTGTCTTAAGGGCAAGAACACTTGTCTCTTTTTTTTTCCCCCTCTCCCCCCTTCCAGAAAAGAGGACGGTGTGAAATTGCTGTATTTTTCATTAGATGCCATTATTTATCATTATGTCCTGCTCGGCGGCTGCTGTGAAAGTCATTACACAACCTCAGTGCTGGATATCGGGAGATACTGCTTTCCTTGTAAGTGAAATATTCTCTATCAAAATTGTTACGGCGGCGCGAAAACATATCAGTGCGCAAAAATAATGGGCACGTTGGGAACGAGTTGCAGGCAAAATTTTTTTTTTATTTTCGTTCTTTTTGAAAGCGATCGTCGTATTCCTTGTGGTTTTTTCTTTTTATCGCTTAATGACAACATTCGGGAGATCACCTGATGACCTGGCGTGTCAATTTAGCATCCGCAATGGAGTCGTCCATTCTGTGGTCTATTAAAATTTATGAGCACGCAGCTTATCAGTTCACTAGGAAGCACTGACTTTAATGTTGAGGTCAACTCCTTATGGAGGCCTGTTAGATACTTATAGGGAGAGAGGATTAGCAAATGATGAGGATAGTTCAAAGTAGAAACAAGATAGAGCTAAAATTCCTAAAGAGTTTTTATGGTTTTCAGTCTCAAAATATCATATAAGATGGATTCAAAATTCAGCATCTCTAAATCCAGAGTTGAAATAAACCCTGTAAGTGGCTCAAAATACTGTAGTACCTACACCAAGGGGGTTATACCATGAAAGGTAAGACCTGGACTTGGAACAAGATATAGCCAAGGCCATATTTTCTGCTAATTTCCATACCCATCATCAAAGTCCAATTTATTACCTACATACCATGACAGGAAAACACCACCATAATGTAGGTGTGTAATATGACCATAATATGACTGGATACCACCATGCTGTGACTACAAATAACCATGCCATGCCCAAATAACACTACCATACCACAATTGGATAACACCATCATAACATGACTCGATGATACCATCTCATGACTGATTAACACCACATAGTGTGTCTGGATGACACCACCAAGCAACAATTGGATAACACCACTGTAGCATGACTTGATGATACCATCATATTGTTACTCAATAAAAAAAATACTACAGGAATACCAAAATTACCACCATATATAACCGAATATTACATACTGTACCAGACTGAATACAGTGATGATATAGCAGAGTATCACCACACTACAGACTACACGTGTCAGTAATTAAGAATCGAGGTGTTTGCTATCACAATTCATCGTAATTTGGCCCAGACGTCATAACCACTTTTTCAGATATAGCTCATCTTTGGCTTCTGTACTTTCCCAGCACACCCACAACCTCTTCACAATCCTCCACACTTCTGCCCAGTACCTCCTTAGTAGTGTTGAGCGGACCTTTCAAAATATTTAGGTTCAGCAGCCTTATCCGAATGATCATTGTTAGATTCCCCCCGGATGCCGCATTAGGGAGTCCTGGAAAACATGGCTACAGCCATAGGCCATAGACTGTACTCATGTTTCCTGGCAGCCCTAGGGCTGCATCCAACTTCTCCAGATACCAGGAATCAAACCTTGAGCGTTCATGTTCGGATAAAATTGCAGAACCCAAACATTTTGACAGGTCCGCTCATCACTACTCCTTAGGCCTGATATTCCTGGATCTAGGCCAAAGTACACCCTGGGGTACCACCACACTACATGATCTTCTGTAACCGGTGGTTCAGGTCATTTAGTATGGTTCCCATTTATAGGGAACATTATATTTTAGCACGTTGCCTTTTTTTATTTTTTTTTTTATTTTTTTTTTTAGCATGTTGCAGTTTTTGATGGCGAGGGGAGGATAATATTGTGCAGACTGTGACAGCACCTTCTGACATGGGAGCACTGTTAGCAGGGTTCTTTTCTCCTTCAGAGCTAACTAGGTGGATGACGTAAGTGTAGAAGGAGTCTGGGTAAGATATTATTATAGTCTCCACATGATCTGGAAGAGTTTCAGGATTTTCCTGGATCGTGCAAATTGTGTAATATTTTAGTCCCATTAAGATAATACCCAACAACACCTATCTGCAACAAGGAAACTATTAGCAGCTTCTCCAAGAGTGAAAAAGACTCCCTGTGACCTGCAGCACTAGGTTTTCGATTTAAAAGATCAGATACTTAAAGTGTGCCTGTTGTTTAAAAGGTGTTTTTTTTTAAACCTGCCTGGTTTTGTTAAGTTAACCCTTCCCAGTGCTGACAAGGTGATTTTTGAGCTTCTATTGCTGTAATTCAGTACCAAGATCTTCTTGGTGCACAGATTTTCTGTTTCAGGGGACAGGAATGGAGATGGGCTGTCTGATAATAGTACTCACACAGGACCTCTTCCCTCTGTGGCCAATCACAGCACAGCACTTACTCCTCTCTGCTGTGCCATGATACATTGCTGGAGAAAGTGCATCATGCTGGGGGGGGGGGGGGGTGATTTACACAGTACCATACTATAGGTGGCATATGGAGGGAGAAGAGGTTAATTAGGCACTGGGATTGCAAGGTGCCATGTTAGCAAAAAGGGCAGGAATAGCAGTCTCACAGCAAGGAAGGGGTTACACTTATACCTGAACTGCTCCTGAAGACAAGCCTACAGAGGTGAGCAAGGCAATTAAGGTAGAGGAAGAAGGACTGTGTATGTACAGCAGCAGTACAGCAAGGAAGGGGTTACGCTAAGCACTGACCTACTGCTGAAATAAGAAGAAAGCCTTGATCTGCCTTTTTTGGAGGTCAGAGAATTAGCACAGAATTTATCTTCCCTATGCTAAATCTACACTAGCTATGCTCCAGTTCATTTGTATTTTACCATGATATAATTGCTCAGTGTTTGTGTGAATTTTGTGTTGTGTATTCCTCCTTATTTCTCATTCTGTTCTATGAAGTACACAACATTTATTCCTTCTCCCGCTCCTGGCACAATAGGCCGGGGTCGTGGGTCACTCCTATCAGAAGTGCATTAAGCTGCCCTGGGGATCCCATCAGAGACCTTTGTGCCGTCTTCACAGAGTGCAGAGAAGATATTTCTGGCTTGCTGCAGGCTCCCAAATAAAATGCAATGGTGGTGATTCAGTGTATTGGCGATCTAAGAGTCAGAGACTGCGAAAGGAGAATTAGTCATAGTAAACTATAATGAGACTGCCGTAGGTAGCAGTTATAGTATTCCTGACAGCAGTTTTATTGACTTGCTGCTCCTCTGCTTATACAGCACTAAAAGTCCCAACATGCCCTGCAAGACCGACCTTATCCCATCAGTCTACTGTTAGCATCTGTATTGTTCAGATATATGGATAGGAGATAGATACAAAGACAAGACTCTCTTGCCCGGGATGCAAAATCTGGCGTCATCATAAAGAGCCCCTTTTTCTCTTCGCGATAAGGTCAGGGGGTAGTTATGGGGCTATGCAGAAAGACTTGTTATGGGCCCTCTTTGGCTATGTCTCAATACACATATACATCCAATGCCTCCCAAGAGCTACTTTCCTAGCCAACCCTGCTCTACATTGATAAAATTTGGGGCAGTAACCCCAAAGTAGTCATCTAAAGATGGGTGACTCCCTTTTTAGGGGTGATTTTGGCTTTCCTAAAATCTCTGCTCATGTTTGAAGGCTGTTTCATTGGTTGGAGATTGACTTTAGGGAACTTGCACTAGATAACATTTTCTTCTGATAGAGAGCTAATTTGCATACCATTTCCCAGGAAGCATTGCCTGTAAGGTGTTCTCCACAAGGAGTAGCAATCCCCACTGATAGATATACTTACACATAATATACATTATTTATTTTTCTTCTGTGGCTACGAGTATCCCTAAAGCCCCTATTCCACGGCCCGACTCTAAGAAGCAAACGAGCGCTGTTAAGGCTCGTTTGCTACTCGTTTCCCGCTCGCTGCCGCCGCTATTACACGCGGTAGCAGGGAGCGGGTGAGTCTGGGGAGGGCTGAGGAGTTGCAGGGGGGGCTGCCCGGGTGATCGCTGATCGCCCGGGCAGCCCATAGGATATAGCTGCGGTCTGCTGTCGCCGCTCCACGGAGCGACGGCAGCAGATCGCTGCTATATGAGTGAAAGACAAACAACTTCAACGATCAGCCGACATGAACGATGTTGGCTGATCATTGCCTCCTATTCCACGGGACGATTATCGGCTGTAATGGCCGATATTGGCCGATAATCGTTCCGTTGAATAGGGCCTTTAGGTCAGGACCCACAGGACTGCACACAGTCTGCCACTACAGTGCAACCATGAAAGGTCAGCCCTTGGGTATAATGCATGATATGCTACCTTTATGACGTATTTGATCCTTGGACCCATATTGGCGATAAGCGATTATCATGTGAAGATTCGCTATAAGGATTGATCGCTAGTGAAAACTAGTGATTTTGTGGGGAAAGATTCTAAGGTTATTCCATTTACAGATTGCTCCTATAAACAGTCATTTTTGCTTTGTTATATGTTCGCTAATCTTTCCTCGGGACAATCCACACAGCTTGTTTTATCTGCAAACGACTTATGAGACGAACAGATATGGAAATGATCAACAAACTACCAACAATGGTTTTTCAACTTGTCGACAGACAACGATTAGCGACTTTTCGTTCATCATTTGATCATTGGGTGTTCTTACACTAGTAGATAGTAGCTCATTCTCAGTCATTATAGTGAATTTTAAATGATAACCGCACCATGTAATATAGGGCCTTTAGATTGTGATCTATGATGGAAGATAATGTTGGTGAGTACAGTGAGTAGGGAGAGGGGATTACATTCAGGAGGCAGCTATGTCTACATAGCTAGAACATAATTATATAAGAAACTTTATGTAGTTGCCCACAGCTTTATTGGAGGTCAGATGGTCAGAGATAAAAGGGAAGCCTTGATTTACCCAAGGGCAGTGGTGGGGAACCTTCGGCACTATAGCTGTTGCAAAATCACAATTCCCATCATGCCTTGAAAAACCAACGATATGGCTGTCCAGTGGTGATGCATAGCAACCTGCATTATTGATAGATGGGCATGATGGTCATACACGACACAGGACGTGGCTCAATACTTATATTTAAGACAACCAGACACCTTTTTTTTCAGTGGTGGACAGCCCCCTTAAGGTGACCATATTCTGGTTTTGAGGATCCCACTGTCTGTATAATGAAAATATAGTATGGCACCTGGCACCAACCTTTAGACTTTGGATACAGAAGCTATGGCGTGACATAAACCCCTCAGATCCCTGGGGTTTCCTGGTGATCAGTCACTGGGTGCAGTAATTGGGTTGTCTCCATAAGGCGAGTTCTTTGTAAACCTGCGTCCTTCCTCTCAGCCACACAACAAGCCGCGATGAAGTTTTGAAATGTTTAACATTTCTAGTTTTATCTTCATTTCAAGTCAATAGAATTTGCCATCCATGCGGTGACTGATCTGCGCCCTGCAGAACTTCCAAACTCTTTTACTAAAGCATAATCCAATGTATTACTATACCAGACGGGTTTGTGCGCCGCAGTATAAAGATGGATGGTGGAAGATTTCAACGGAAGGCATGGAAGGATTTATTAGTGTCGGCTTTATCTCACTGACCCCTTTACGTTGCTGTCTGAATGTTGAGATAAATTATACCAGGTTATTACACAAATGGAGGTATAGCACCCCAATATCTCTAGGGAATAAACCCTACACAGTAATGGCATAGCAACACTTGGGGTACAGGATAGTGACACACTGACATTTGGGGTACAGGATAGTAACTTATTGGGGTACAGGATAATGAAACACTGACACTTGGTGACACTCTGACACTTGGGGTACAGTATAATAACACTTGGGGTACAATATAAGGACACTTGGGGCACAGGATAATAACAGTGACACCTGGAGTATATAGGAGGATAGTGACACTTGGGATACAGGACCCTGACACTTAAGGGGACAGGATAATGACACACTGACACTTGCGGTACAGGATAGCGACACACTGACACTTGGGGTACAGGATAGTGACACTTGGGATACAGGGCGCTGACACTTGGGGTACAGGATAATGACACACTGACACTTGGGGTACAGGATAGTGACACTTGGGATACAGGGCGCTGACACTTGGGGTACAGGATAATGACACACTGACACTTGGGGTACAGGATAATGACACACTGACACTTGGGGTACAGGATAGTGACACGCTGACATTTGGGGTACAGGATAGTAACTTATTGGGGTACAGGATAATGAAACACTGACACTTGGTGACACTCTGACACTTGGGGTACAGTATAATAACACTTGGGGTACAATATAAGGACACTTGGGGCACAGGATAATAACAGTGACACCTGGAGTATATAGGAGGATAGTGACACTTGGGATACAGGACCCTGACACTTAAGGGGACAGGATAATGACACACTGACACTTGCGGTACAGGATAGCGACACACTGACACTTGGGGTACAGGATAGTGACACTTGGGATACAGGGCGCTGACACTTGGGGTACAGGATAATGACACACTGACACTTGGGGTACAGGATAGTGACACTTGGGATACAGGGCGCTGACACTTGGGGTACAGGATAATGACACACTGACACTTGGGGTACAGGATAATGACACACTGACACTTGGGGTACAGGATAGTGACACGCTGACACTTGGGGTACAGGATAATGAGACACTGACACTTGGGGTACAGGATAATGAGACACTGACACTTGGGGTACAGGATAATGAGACACTGACACTTTGGGTACAGGATAATGAGACACTGACACTTGGGGCAAAGGATAATGACATGCTAACACTTTGGGTACAGGATGATGACACTGGGGGTACAGGATAATGACACTTAGGCTACATTCACACATCCGTTGTACCATAGAACCAATGGCATTCAATGGCCCTGTTCCCATGTCCGTTTGTGTGTACGGGGCCGCTATGCGTGCCGTAAAAAAAAAGGACATGTTGAAATGAGGACCGCATTTTGCGGCACGGATCGCTAAGCTAATAAAGCTGCAATGTAGTGCTCCGTGAAGCACAAAGCACTACAGATGCACATTCGTAGTGCGGGCCTCGGGTCTGCGGTCGCAGACTGCAACTACGGGTGTGTGAATTTAGCCTTAGAGGTGACAGTTTTGCACTAACATCTATAGTTTGCGGTATCATTGTATGTGGGGGTTGTATAGCGGATGTTCATCTTCACTACATTGAACATTAATGATTTATTGTCAGCCCGCGCTTTCTTTCTAGCAAACACTTTTAATTTACTGGAGGTCACCGCTTTATACTAAAAATACATATTACTACGGTGCACGCTGAGGGACGAGATCGCAAGGGTCTCCCATTCTGAGGCAAATTGCCGACTGCCATCTCCATGGAAACTGGAGCTGGGCTTCATAAGAGCCTTTTAATAGAGATTTACAAAAGCTTAACGTACTAAAGTCTAACAACATCCATTAGGGGGAAAACAAGCTCTGATGACACGCTCGCTTCCACCCTGCTTTTTGTTTGTGCTGATACACGCTCTTCCTATATACAACAAGGCACACTGCAGTGTCACACATCACACCATTACACATCACACTGTGACGCCACAGATCCCAGGCAGCAAACACAACCTCATCCATGAGCACTGTCTCTGTCATTTACTTACATTTTACAGGCTATACTTGTCATGCTTATTGTCAGTGAATGAGAGAATTAATATAAAAATATAATAATAAAAAAAATATAATAATATCCAGTCTGGGCGATAATTATAACTACTGTAAAACTCCTCCTATGTACAAGAATATACTATAATACTGCTCCTATATACAGGATTATAACTACTATAATACTGCTCCTATATACAGGAATATAACTACTATAATACTGCTCCCTATATACAGGAATATAACTGCTATAATACTGCCTCCTATACACCAGAGTGTCTGTATATGAATTGATCAAGCCATATTGCCCCGTGTACCACCGCGCAGGTCCTCTGGTCCACACAGGTCCCTACGCTAACTCCACTCCCTGTCGGTCAGCGACCGCCAACCCCGCAAAGCGTGCACATGCAGGGAAGGGAGGCCATGGAACGGCCCTGCAACCCCAATGTCACAGGACCAGACCCAAAAAGCCCCACCAAAACCCAGCCAGCACCACCGGCGGGGAAGGCTGCCCCCAAACGACACAAGTATGAATATGGTATTACACTTTCCATTGCTGCTCTCACAGAATGGGGAAGACATAAGGTCCAGAGATGTGAGCACAGACATATCCCGCTAACTCTGGTCACGTGGGTCCTATGAAGGAGTGCGAGCTGTTCAGAGAGGGAGAACTGTGAAACACGAACTGGAGAGAATGGAACCGCTGCACATCCCATCTATGGCTGATACTAATGCCGCTAGGCCTATATTAAAAATCAACACCAGAGTGTCTGTATATGAATTAATCAAGCCATATTGCCCCGTGTACCACCGCGCAGGTCCTGTATAACTACTATAATACTGCCTCATGTACCACGTGAAGGTCCCCTGGCCCATATGAGTGCTTACACTAAATCAACATTGTGTCAGTCAGTGACCGCCAACCCCGCAAAGCAAGCGCAAGCAGGGAAGGGAGGCCACGGAATGGTTCTGCAACCACATTGTCACAGGACCAAACCCCTAAGGGCCCCCCAAAAACCTAGCAGGCGCTGCCGGTGGAGAATGCGGCTGCCAAGTAACACAAGTCTGAACAAGGTCTTACCACTCACCACTGCACCGGAGGTAGAATGGGAGAACTAGGAGGTACTTACCATGTGTGCACAGGTGTTTCCTGCTAATTGGGGTCACATGGGTCTTACAAGGAGGAGTGCTAGCCACAAAGAAAAAAGGGACAGAATACATAAAATGCACAAGCCTGGAGGACAAAAATGGCTGGACATCGCACCCATGGTTGATTCGTTTGATTTGTTGATTCGTGGCTGAAACCTGTTCAGCTACATTAAAAACCAACATCAGAAATTAGTATATAATTTGATCAAACCATATTGCCTCATGTACTGTACCACGTGCAGGTCTCTGACACACGAGTCCCTACTACTATAATACTGCTCCTATATACAAGAATATAATTACTATGATTCTGCTCTATATTCTAATTCATAGGAGACAGTTCGGTAATGATGACCCCACCTCGGCCCGACTGTCTTCCTGGCTGTGGGGAAGGTGGAGACAGTCTGAGTCCTCTCTATAAAACAGGGATACAGCCTATGGCCTATGGTGTCCTCGCTTTTGATTGTATCTAGAGATGAGCGAACAAGGCCAAAGAAACCGAACCATCAGCATTTGAGTGCCGCTGTCTTCCCGGTCTGTAGGGAAGGTGGAGACAGCCTGAGTCCCACCTGAAAAACAAGGATACAGCCTATGGTGTCCTCGCCTTTGATTGTATCTAGAGATGAGCGAGCCGGCATTTAGGTGCTGCTGTCTTTCTGGTCCCTGGGGAAGGTGGAGATAGCCTGAGTACCGTCTGGAAAACAGGGATACAGTATATGGCCTAGGATGTATCTATCCCATCTGGAAAACAGGGATACAGACCATGGCCTAGGATGTATCTATGTTTTTCAGGTGGGACTCAGGCTGTCTCTACCTTCCCCACGAACCGGAAGACAGCGGCACCCAAATGCAGATGGTTCGGGTTCATGCAAACCTGAACTTTGGCCCAACTCGCTCATCCCTAATTGTATCACATGAAGATACTGCCATTTTTAACTCTTTAGCTCTTTTTTTAAAGACATTTCACCTTTAAATGACTTTTAAAACATTTATTTACTCTTGTGCTTTGCGTTATCTAACACCCCCCCCCCCCCCCGCCCCCCAGCTCTTGTGCCCGCTGCTCCTGGTAGTTTGAAGAATGTGCATCATTTCTTTGTTTTAACACTGCTAATAATTTTTATAAAAATACCAACTTTTTGGAAAGGATACAACAGAGATGGTTTATGCTCCACTAAACAAACCGTCAAGAGACAGAAATGATTACACTGAAAACACAAGAGGTCAAGCTTTGGACTTCTTATTCCGACAATCCCAGTATTTAATATATTTACAAAGAGAAAAGCAGCGGTGCAGAACCCGCATCAGAAATTCCCGTCTGCCTAATGGGTTTTGATCAGCAGTCGGCATAGATTTACTTTAATAAACTAGGGTCATAGGTCAGCCTCTGCGCTCCTACAGTCATGTCTTCCCATCAGAGATCTTGATTGGAAATGTCCTAATAGATATGTGTGTATAATGTTGCTGGGTTTGTGAACGGAGGATGCAGTGTTTTAGTAACTCATGTTTCTGTATATATATTTTTTATCCTTTCGGCTCACACCCTTTCATCTATTGCATAATTATATAATGACCGTCTTTGATCCCTATGTTCTAAATATGATATTCAATAAACAAAGAAGAAAGTCTGCAATTTTTTTGCTAGAAGAATTAAACTGAGTGTTTTTGGCTTCTGGATAAAAAATGTTTTAGTAGGAGATAGAAATAAGGAGCAACTCAGACATGCTCAAATACTCGATCACCCATCAAATGCTCGATTGTTTGGCACTTAAATACCAGTAACTGAAAAAGTTTGATGCAGCCCTAGTGAGTCTTGAAAAACATGGCTACAGGCTATGGGCTATGGTTGTATCCATTTTTTCCAGGACTCCTTAGGTCATCATCCAACCTCTTCCAACACCAGTATTCAAACTTCCGATTGTCCTCGAGTATGCTAAAATTGCGCTAGTCTCTAGTAGGAGGAAATGGGCAATAACATTTAATGTGTAAGTCAATATCTGTTCCCTTGGTAGTAGTGCTATTCCCAAAGGGGCATTGAGTGCAATGATGATTATCCAATGATTCCCGGGTAGCTGCCAGAATTTCCATCTTTTTCAACGACCTCAGGACAGTTGGCCATGCTGTCTTGAAAGGGAACATTGGAGGCAAAGAGCTGTATCCTTACTATCAATTCAGGTAGCTCATAGACTAAAACAAGCTGAAACATTGGACCTTCGGAGGAACAAGAAACCGGGCACAACCACCCTGGGTGACAGCTCTACTGGATTGCTAGACATTGGTGTACCAGGGCTCAAATGTCACTATTTGTTTTTGTTTCTGTGAGCAAAGTCTATTTATATATCACCTAATAACGTAAAATAACCCAAAATTATTAAATAAAACATACAAATAACAAAAACTCAAGGTAAAGGTTCAGAAATACTTAAAACTTTTTTTTTTTTAAAGAGGCAGGAAAAATAAAATGTAAAATTAAAAAAATGTTAATTTCATACACAAAAATGTTAATTAAATTCCTTTGTTCCCGGCAAGGGCTCTCCAAGCGTTAACCACCAATGTCACTTTTCTAAAGAACTTTTATTCGCCATTATTTTCCCTACAAAATGTTTGTTCTGACAGCCAAAGGAGAGGAACAAACATCTTTGGAGAGATCATGTTGTGGGGCTGTTCACTCTCGATTAGACCCATTCATTACTTTGTGCGCGGCTACTTTATCTAACCGTGTAAATGACACATCTCACAATAGCAGCGAGCAGGAATAATTGATCGCTCTGTAATTACACATGATTAAAATGACCCTAATAAAAGGGAATCGGCAAATCGATGTCATTATAATTTTGTTTGTATATTATTACTTTTATCTGCATTCTGAATATTTCTGCACCACTAACCGTCTGGAATAAGCTACAGCATGTTTTTGTTGTCACTTTGCGGATGGGGGGGGGGCATGCGCCTTTTTTTTTCCCTGTTTATAGACATTATTGTTTTTTTTGTGGTTGTTAAAAATGTCAGAGTTATTTACCACTTTGGACATGAGTGGATAAAATAACATGTAATTTAGGTTGGAGGCTATAAGTACAGCGGCACAGTTTGTACTGATTTCCCATACAAAGTCCATCTGTTTTTTAGGAAAACCAGTTTTGTCTACATATTTTATTTCCTTACCTTGACCTAACATAAGCTCTGGACTCCAAAATTAGTAGAAGTTATGGAATTCCAAGGTTTGTGCCTTTTAAAGGGGTTGGCCACTTTATAGTAAAATAGTTTGTTGTACAGTAATAGTAAGTTTACTCAATGTGTATACTGACAGGAGCTCCCTGTGTACCTCATAGAGCTAAAATCAGACTTCTCTCCTCCAGGCTGTGCTGCCCTGCTCTGTGGTGAGTCTGTCCATAAGATGGCTGACATGGAGGAGCATGTGACCATGCCCTGCTCGCAGTGTCCTTCATAGGCATAGAAAGGCTCAGTGGTTAACACTGGGGGGGTGGGGCCACCTTATGTACAGACTCACCACAGAGCGGGACAGCACAGCCTGGAGGAGTCTGATTTTAGGTCTATGGGGTACACAGTAAGCTGCTGTCAGGCTGTCAGTAAATGCAGTGAGTACTTAAAGTGTCACTGTCGTGAATTTTTTTTTTGCAGAAATCAATAGTCCAGGCGATTTTAAGAAACTTTGTAATTGGGTTTATTATCCGAAAAATGCATTTTTATCATGAAAAAGCAGTTTGAAGCTCTCCCCCCTGTCTTCATTGTTCTCCTATGGAGAGAGCTAAAGAAAAGACCAAAACAGGACAACAAAGAGTTAATCTACAAATCCCTCACGGGATATCTCCTGTGACAGTCACCAGTGACCTGTCTGAGCTCAGATTACAGCTGTCACCCAGCTCTGTGCCTGTAATCCTCTGTTATCTGCTTTCTGCTGTCGGCTAACTCCCTCCTTCCTCCTCCCCCCTCTCCCTAGAGCAGACAGGGGACGTCTCCTGCAACAAGTCACAATTTTCAGATTTTTCAGAGTGGATGAAAAAGAGGAAGGAGGGGGGGGACCTGGGAAAAGGCTTTTTACATGCAGATAATGGCAGATTTGGCTAATAAACCCAATTACAAAGTTTCTTAAAATCGCCTGGACTATTGATTTCTGCAAAAAAAAAAAATACGACAGTGACTCTTTAAGCCAATACTGTACACTGAACAATTTTACTATAAAGTGGTCAACCCCTTTAACTTTTGACCTACCAAACCTTCTCCTATGTCACTATCCTTACCTACCTAACCTTCTCGTATGTCAGTAACCTTCCTACCAACCCTTCTTCTATGTCACTATCCTTCCCTACCAAACCTTCTCTTATATCAATATCCTTACCTACTAAACCTTTTGTCCCTAACCTTCCTACCAAACTGTCTTTAATCTTACTAACCTTTTATAACAAACCTTCTCCTCAGATATTGAGCATTTGTGACCACTGGGGCTGAACATGTAAAATGAACTTTCAAAAAAAATTCCTATAAACCAATTCATCAATACTTTAATCATGTGGTATTGCCAGCATTCAGGTTTCCACATTTCTAAGAAACGACTGTACAAGAAAGATGTATTTGATATCACTATTAATAATACAGTAGTAGCTAGGTTTCCAAACACTTCAGTATTCGTAGCACATTTTCCCCTAAAGTATTTTTCGGTACTCAAACATTGTTCACTATCCGAACAAAATCAGGGAAGATAACTGTTAGCTGAACAACAGAACTATCGTTCAGCTGTTATTGAGCTGCCCAGACAACAAGGTTACAGGAGTAGGGATTCCCGCCATAATGATGGGAATCCCTGCTCCAGTGGGTGGGCAGGAGCCAGAGGGGGGCTTCCTGCTGGGCATTTTGGGGTGCCCTCGCCGAATGATGACCCGTAGCTCCTGCACAGTGGTGTCCTCCCTCCCCAGTTGGCCGGCGCACTCAGCTGCTAAGGAGACACGGCAACTGCCTGGGCTGCTCTCCTTTTCCTCCTACAAATGACTGCTGGTAGTATGAAGCATATTGGGGGATGCCCTTCGGGGATTGTGTAGTGGGGGTGACCCAAGCTCTGTGCACAGTGACATCTCCCCTCCCCAGGCGGCTGGCGTGTCTCCTATGCAGTGTGCCTGCCGCCTGTAGAGGAAGAATATCGCCATGGAGGTGCTCCAGGGCTACTCTCCTTCTCCTCCTGCACAAGACTGCTTGATATATAAAGCAGGGCTGTGGAGTTGGCGCCATGAAGTCGGAGCAAGTTTTATTTAGAGCCAGAATCTGGAAAAATGTACCTACATTTTATTATGCAAAAAGAAAAAAATGGAGGTAGGGATGGTCCAAACCTGCCGAGGTTCGGGTTCGTATGAACCAGAACGCTCGGCAGCAGATTCCCGCTGTCTGCCCGCTCCATGGAGCGGGCGGATACAGCGGGAGGAACGCCTGGAAAACTGGGATACAGCCTATGGCTATTCACCCAAGATCCAGACCCTGTTTAGGGTGATATGCCACTAGTCCAAGTGGCTAAAAGGTGAGCACGCTACCGCTCTCTTTCTCATTAATTCATACCTCTGGTATCGCACGAGGCGCCAGTTCCGTTTTTTTGCTCTTTTTCTTTTTAGTTACATTTTATTATAGAATTATTTTTATATGAATTTTATAAATGTTCCTCATTAATATACTTTATGTTCTATCAATCTAAGAACCTTATTTATAAAAAAAAAAAAAAAAACAAAAAACAGAACACTTTTACATATGTTTAGTTAAAAAAGTGTGAAGCATTTCCTCCATATATTAATAATAAAGCACTGGCCCTATTAGATAAGGTTGGTCGGGGTAAAGTTGACAGTCTCTATTCGTCAGTTTGTTTTTGAGCTGGAAGAGTCCATTGTGTGGGATGGGAGATATTTGCTGTTCTCCTTTTGAAAGGCTGAATGATTGTATATGAACAGCAGAGTAATATGAAGATATCCTGTGTAATATAGAGAAGGAGGAGGAGAAGAAGCCACAAGTAGTGTAGCAGTAACCTGTGTTCTTTAATGTGGTGTTTTCTTTCTGGGAATAAATTGGGTGTTTTTCTTCAGTATGCTATGGCTGCAGCAGACTGTGTGTGTGTGTGCTATGGCTGCAGCAGGCTGTGTATGTGTGTTTGTGCGCTATAGCTCCAGCAGGCTGTGTATGTGTGTGTGTTTGTGTGCTATAGTTGCAGCAGGTTGTGTGTGCGTGTGCACGCGCTATGGCTTCTGAAGGCTGCGAGTGTGTTTGAGAAGGAGAGGCGGAAATTAAAGTGGTATTCTGGGCAACAGTGACAAATCCAGGGGTGGTGACATAATAAAGAAGTCCTATTCACCCATCCCTGTGCTCCTGCAGTGCAGCGTTACAGCTCATGGTCCCCCACCAGTCTCCTGATCCTGTGATGTCGTGGCCCCACTCTGAAATACCAAGTTAGTGAGTGAGCCAGGACACAGCTGCAGTCACTGACTGGTGAGCGGGTAGTTCCTGTTGGGTCACGATGATTCAGGATCTCAAACCTGGCCCTATGTCTGACCTCTATATCACTATGGCTGACCCCTCTATATTACAGGTATCTGGCATTGTTAGCAGTGTGTCATTGTGTATGGTGAATATTTAGTTAGAAACATAGAAGTGGAAAAAGACCTCCTGCACCATCTAGTCTAGTTTTGAGTTCTCTGGTACATGGTGGCTGCATCCACTGCTTAAGATTAAAATGTATGACTCATCCATGGGATAGGTAATAAGTAACTAGTGGGGGTCTGACCATGATCATGAGAACAAGAATCCCTTGTCCATCAAGTGAATAGCAGTGAACAGTCTTGGCTGCTGATCCAAGCTTTAATTTTATGTATCTCACCAGAGAAATGGATCATCTAACCCTTAATTAGTCAGCTCTGGCTAGACTAGGGTGACGAGTCTTGGAAATTCTTCCATACATTACCTTTATGCCATGCAAGAAGATATGACCTTTCCTGGTCAGGTTCCCAGGTCATGGTCCCCAGTATAGTCTGAATTTTGCCGTAGATGCATAGATGTAAAAGAAGTATAATCAGGATTGTAGCTGAGGGTTATTCCCTGGGAAGGTGGTCAGAATGCAATAAGTCTAAAGATGGGATAGAGACATTGTCAGAAAATACGAGCCAAAAGTTACCCACCATTCAGAAGGCCCGTACATATAGATATTGATATACCTGATTTTAGAGCTGCTTCCTATTCACATGAAAGGGACAATGCAACAATAGAAGGCATGAGCACCCATATATATATATGGCTCGAACTGAAGGTCAGACCTTCCCCACGTATCAAAAGCGCTGTCCGATGGATGGACCTCAAATATCCTGATCAGTTGCTTAAAGATTAAAAAAAATTTTTTTTTAAATGAGTGTGTATTGGCTTCCTTGTTTTGAGCTAAAACCATGCCAGATATAGTGTTAGGCCTAGTAAAAAGCCTGAAATGGACGAAGAATGACAAAGTGTCAAAGAAGACTTCTCCCCCATTCTCTGCACTAGGCATAATACAGTGTATTATTGTTGTTGTTATTATTATTATTATTAGCCTCCTTACCCTTAAATATATATTTTATGTATTTTTCTTTGTCCAGTTATCCAGACTATCTTATAATCCAGCTCCTATCAGGTCCCATCTGTGCCATATATTTTCTGGATTTGCATAATAACAAAAAAATGCCATAATTTATCCTGGATCTAGTTTACTATATCTCAGGTAGTAAATGTTCATCCATCTATTGGGAGGTTGTACATAAGAAAGGAAAAGAAATTGTAGCCTGAGCAGATAATGATTTACTGTGACTCAGGTTGAGCGAGGTAGAGAATAATGAATGGGATGAGGCCGAGGCCATGTTTGCCGGAAGGCGATAGATTGAAGAGGAGTATGCTTGTGTTTGCATAACAAGATCATACAGCTTGTGATATGCAGTGTAGAGCATGTGTTCCTTCACCCTGGACCTCCGCTCTCCATGTCGCCCATTTATCAAATCAACAAGCAATGGAATCACTAATGATGGCAGCCTGGAGGGAACCAAGGGTTATTACACGCCATACGCCGGCTGCAGGTCCAGCATAAGGGTCTCTAGTGCCGAGTGCATTTACTAACTGCTTGTAGATTAGTGCTGATTCTGGTCTACACCAGGGTGGTCTTCCCAAAGAGCCAGAGAGGTTTATATGTGTAACTTTTGTCACCTCTCCTGGGAGGGCTGATCAGAGAAAAGACAAAGTCTACGGCTTTATCACTGACATTGGAGAGATGCAACAAGGTTGGTCAAACCCAAAAGGTGTAACTACTGCTGTAGAAGGCTAGAAGCCATAGGACCTGCTATGGGGCCCAGGGGTTAAAGGGGTTCACCCGACATTCATTCGGGGCATTGCTGCAGTCAGTGATTGGCTGAGAGTGTTTCAGAGACGAGTCAGTCTTGGAAGTAGTTGCCACAGCGTTTAGTTTGGGACCCAAAAATGCCACAGAAGAAACCCCAGGGGAGCTTGTTAGATGAGTTTGGGTTGTTTATTATTTTCTTAGTAACCCTAGCAATATATAAAAAAATGAATGTCCAGAGTACCCCTTTAATGGCCCACTTAGGTGTAAGAGCATTGAACCTTCTTGTCTGCTATGTTACAACTGCTCGGTGGGTCCTCAGATATTTGGCACAGTTATTTATACCTGTGCTGCTGTTTCAGTTTCTTGGCAGGGGGCCCATCTAATTTCTTATGTAATGTTAAGCCACTGCCTAGCTGAGTGCTTCTGTCCCTTCCATCTACTCATTATGGGGGTTTTCCATGTACAGACCCTCGTGTGTGAACACTTATCTCACATCAATAACATTTGTGTGGCTGCTTACTTGATGTTTGATTGGTTTTATGTCTTTAAGAAAGTAAGATATTGGGACAGGAACCAAACAAGTGCTGGAAGAAAATTTACCAAACTGAATGCACATAACGATACTCACCCTTTAAGGATTGTCTCTCAGCTCTTATACCAATAAGCAAAGGCACAAGTCACAGACATGATAGAAAACAGGTAACTAGACAGCCACAGTGGCATGTAGTCACACTGTCTCCGCCATCTTCCCTGCCAGCCATTCGCACTTGATTGGCAGCCTTAATATTCCAGTGCTCGGCCTGCCAACCAAGCTTGAGTGGTTGGGAAGAGGTTGGAGGCAGTGTGACTACATGTCGTTGCAATCCTGCATTGGAGAGCTGTGCCTGGCAGCTGTAAGGTACTGGGGCCAGTTCATTCTTGGTGGAGGTGATTGGTTCTCTTTAAGGGGGTTGTTTGGGGTGCAGAAACCTTCTGTTCTTTGGTGCTCATTTCCTGTGTTTTCACATCTCGAGAGTACGCGATGGTCAAGATATACACCCACCCAATACCCAATCGGCACCTGTGCAATTTGTGTGGTACATAATAAATTGACTCCTGTGGAATACATAGGAGGACTGTTGTCTTGCTGGAATCATAGTGTTGTCGCTAATCACCTAGATGTATGGTCAGCCACATTAATATATGTTAGCATGGCACAACCTTACCATTCTATACAGTCCCTGACAGAAGTTCTGTTGCTTATCCATGTTGTAGAAACCAAAGGTTATAACCTGACTTAAAATTCATCCGCTGGTTTTAGAAATGACTCATATGAAAGCTGAAACCTTCCAAAATGAGTTTGTTTTTTGTTTTTTACGAAAACATCTTGTGATATAATGCAGCCAATCCTAGTTTACAGCCTCACCTGTGCTCACTAATCGGTCGGGTAATTAGTGGGTGTGTATAAAAAGAACTCCAGCACCCCAGACCTTCACTCGAACAGCAACTTGATCTCTGACAACATGCCGAAAATTCACCCTGCGACCAAAGCCTTGATTATCAAGAGGCTGAAGACCAGATCCACTGCAGAGGTGGCTGCCACCTTTAATGTGTCTCAGCGTCAAGTACAAAGAATTAAAAAAAGATTTAAAGAGACTGGAGAGGTTTTTGACTAGCCCAGGTCCGGCAGACCCCTCAAGACAACTGCTCAGGAGGAACATTTCTTGGTTCGAAAATCAAAAGCAAGCCCCACTTTCACTGCAGCACAGCTCCAACAGGCCTGGTCACCTCAAGTCCCTGTGTCAACTAGAACAGTTTGTAGGATTCTCTCTCGAAATTGAGGAATTAGTCACCAGAAGCCAGCACTAAACAAAAGGCAAGTAAAAAAAAACGTTTGGCATTTGCCAAGGCCCACAGTCTGCTAAACGGATGGACCCTGGAAAAGTGGCAGAAGGGGGATTTCTCAAATAAATCTTCAGTTGAATTACACCACAGCCACTGCAAATACTGCAGGAGACCTACTGGAGCCCTTATGGATCCATGCTACACCCAGAAAACAGTTACGTTTGGTGGTGGAAAGATCATGGTCTGGGGTTACATTCAGAATGGGGGTGTGCGAAACATTTGCAAGGTGGAAGGCAATATGAATAGCCTAAAATATCAATAGCTACCTCTATCATTCCCAATCATAAAAGGGGTCAAATTTTGCAGCAGAATGGTGCTCCATCGCATACATCCATCTGTACATTAATGTTCCTCAAGTCAAGGAAGATCAAGGTGCTCCAGGACTGGCCAGCCCAGTCATCAGATATGAACATCATTGAGCAGGTTTGGGGTAGGATGAAAGAGGAAGTTCGGAAGAAAAACCAAAGAA
Source organism: Dendropsophus ebraccatus (assembly GCF_027789765.1). NCBI lineage: Eukaryota > Metazoa > Chordata > Amphibia > Anura > Hylidae > Dendropsophus > Dendropsophus ebraccatus. Next base: position 121,898,677 of record NC_091459.1, read on the forward strand.
TCTTGATGACCTCTGGGAGGCCTGTAAGACAGCATTCTGTGCTATTCCTGATGACTTCATTAATAAATTGTATGAATCATTGTCGAAACGCATGGATGCTGTCCTTCAAGCTCATGGAAGTCACACAAAATATTATATATGGCTCTAATAGCTCCACAACTTCATTCACCAATATTAGGAAACATTTCTTTGTATTTGAAGTGAATTATTTGTTTGATTTTCGCATTACTTTCTGTGGGCGACAAAACTTTTTGTCTTGCAAAAATCTGACCTTTCTGTGTTCCTGAAATGATTGATATTTCAGCAGTGACGCAATTTTATTTTTGTTAAAAAAAATAACTAATTTGGGAGTCATTTCTAAAACCAATGGATGAATTTTAAGTCGGGTTATAAGCTTTGGTTTCCACAACATGGAGAAGCGACAGAACTTTTGTCAGGGACTGTAGTATTCCAGAGGAGACACTTATGTATCCTATTGGTGGCTGCAGGTAGCCACCGGTTGTAGCACGCAGCTCTTCTAATACAATATTTCAATTCATCTGACAGCAGGGCGGGTGTTTTCTACTATATATAGAAGATTTGAGCCGTCTTCTGCTTCCCGCACAACCCTTGAACATTCTGGATAAATGAAACCTCCATCAAACACATGGAAGGAAATTATTTTATTAACTGGGAGTAATTTTCCGGATCACATTGAGAAAAAATTATGGAATCAGCACAAAGAAATTGCAGTTAGTCCTTTGTTGTCTTCGGCTTGGACTTCTGTAATGAAGCTGATTCTACATCAATAGGATTCCAACTTTCTCATGGACCAGTTTTTTTTTATTTTTTTACTTCAATCATTAAGTTTCAGCCAGATTGAGCTGTGAACTGCTTGCGGCCATACCATTGATTTGTTTTTTCTTTCCTAAAGGCAAATGCATGATTTATCCCTGGCGATCACTTTCATCCAATCCCTCACCCTCCATGACTCTTCTCTTAAGCACACTATAATATATCTTTTCTCCTTAGATTTTAATGCTTGTTTTTTTATTTGGCTTTTTTTATATGTACATCTCTTTTTATATGATTTCTTACAGTTTTGTCACAAACATTTACTTCAGTTTTCTCCAATCTATTACGCATTTTTTTTGTTGGGTATGTACTGTATTAGCTTTTGGGGGGGGGGGCATATTGCTGTGAGGTTTCTATCCTGGTTCTTTGATGTCTTCCTTGCTCTACCTGTATGTTTCCCTTTATTGCGTTCCTAGTTTCTTTATCCTTGCGCCATATTTTACAATCTTCTGGCTAGGAGCAACTATCATCTTTTGCCAATCTCTGTTGCATTTTCAACTTAAAGGGGACATATATCAAGCAGTGTACCTTGTGCTTCTTAGCATTTTGCTGGCTTATGTGTGATGTGCACAGACCTTCGTCAGTTTTACTAAACAGTGTAGCTCGGTGTATGTGTGAATATGACATCTGTTTTTTTCCTTCTGGACTCTTGTGGACGTGGTTATGCCTAAGAATTTTCTTAGCTGTGATTTATCACGTGCACATTTTGGAATATTCGCATATTTATTCGCATCTGTACTCCAGTCCCAGAGTAGCAGAACTTTCCTAACTAAGGTCAATTTATAAATACCTGCAGTAAAATGCGCAGCGCCAGGGAAGCTATGGCAGGGTATGTATAAACCAACATGTGAATATTCATAAATACTTGACTAGGCTGCAAACATATAAGCCAGTGCACAGTGATAAAAATATTCGCAAAAAAGGGTGCCAATGATAAATGTCCTTTCCATTGTTTCACTTGATAACTCTCTTTTTGGGTCCATGTTTTTAGACACATGTTTTTTACCTTCCTTTTTTAGTTTTAGTTAGACCATAGCACACAGCTAACTGGGAACAACCAAGTTCTTCCGCTGGACTTTTGTGGATCATTTCCATCTTTGTAAAATACATCCAATTGCTACTGTACAATTGACATGTTTCTTGTTGGTTAGGAGGGGAGTGTATTTGACAGTTAAAGGAGAAGTCCAGCAAAAATAAAAAATCTGGTGCAGGCAGAGGGGAACATAGTAAAGAAAGTATACTTATGTATCCTTGTGCCCCTGCTGTGCCATATTACCGCTCCCAGACCCCTGCCAGCCTTCTCCAGCTTCCCCTCCTGCAATGTCACAACCCGGCTGATGGACTACGCACTTAGGCAGGATCTGAAACTTCCACCAAGAAGGTTATGTTGAACCTTTAAGAACCAAGACACAGCCCAAGCACAAGCCTGAAGAAGGACGTAGTGCGAAACGTTGCAAAATTGTCATGTAAAATGACAACATAGAATAAATTCATTGCATCTACACTTTAAGTGGCTTGCTGTGAACACTAGTGCATTATCAATACTGTCATTACTGTGTAGAGTGAAAGAAGGGCCATTTCGATTGCCTGGCAGTATAATGGAATATTTGTCTGACAACATTTATATGGTGCTATGCTTGGCCCTTTAAAATTATACCATATTGCACCATTATACAGTCATTGTGGGTGGGGACTGTTATGGACACATTGGGGAAAATTTATCAAAGGGTGTAAAATTTAGACTGGTGCAAACTGCCCACAGCAACCAATCACAGCTCAGCTTTCAGCTCTGTTGAAAGGAAAGCTGAGCTGTGATTGGTTGCTGTGGGCAGTTTGCACCAGTCTAAATTTTACACTCTTTAATAAATCTCCCCCATTGTGTTTGGCCACAGTTGTGCCATTTTTAGCTGGGAACTGTTATTGGTTGTTTGTGCTTGGGCAATGTTGTAGGGAACCATGTTTGGGCACTGGTGTGGAGCTGTTAAGAGGTTATTAAGGCAAGGAACTATTATAGAGTCGTTATGACTGGACATTGTTTATGAGGTCATTGTGGCTGATTACTGTTTTATGGAGGTTCCGCACCTGGGACTATTATAGTCATTGCGGTTGGCAACTGCTATGAAGTCATTGTGGCTTGGCATTGTAAATGGATTATTGTGGTTGGGGACTGCTATGTTGTTATTAAGGCAGGGCATTGTTGGGGGTTCAATTATGTGGTCATTGTCGTTGCCTATTATTATATGACATAATTGGCCATTGTTATTGGGTCACTGTGGCAGGGAACTATTATATGGATCATTGTGTCTGGACAGTGTAATGGGGCCTTCGTTGTTGTTGTTCGCTGCTGTGGAGTTCTTGGGTAATGTTATAGATTCATAGTAGCTAGGCACTGTTATGGGGTCATAGTGGCTGGTTACTATTTATGGGGTTATTTTTGCTGGACACTGTTAAGAGGTCATTGTGGCTGAGTACTGGTTCATTTTTGCTGGGTACTGTTATGGGGTCATTATTGGGCACTGGTATTGGGTTTCTGTGGCAGGGTGCTGTTATGGGGTCATTGTGGTTGGGTACAGTTATGGGTCATTGTTGCTGAGCATTGTTATGGGGACATTGTTGTTGGCAGGGCTGTGGAGTCGGTAAGCCGCAGCTCCGACTCCAAAATTTTATCAGGTTCGACTCCGAGTCCCGACTCCTGCTCCTTCATAAATGGCCAGTCATATACCAGCGGAGTTATTTATCACACTGGCTCAGCAGCTTCTCCCTAATGTCCTACATGATCCTGGGGCGACTTCTGAATAAATAAAGGAATACTGTATATAAAGCAGATTCTCCTGTGTGAGTAGTGGATGCAGCCAGTCTCCAGCCTCCATGTCCTGAACTACTCACAACTAGACTAGATGGAGCAGGTGGTCTTTTCCTGCTGACAATCTTCTATGTTTCTAACTAAATATTCACCATACTTAAAGAAACACTGCTAACAATGCCAGATCCCTGTGATATAGAGGTCAGCCATAGTGATATACAGGGGGTCATACATAATGATATAGAGAAGTCACACATAGTGATATAGAGAGGGGTCATACATAGTGATAACACCACACTGAGGACAGAGGTTACTGATACACTACTTATGTCTTCTCCTCCTCTATATTACACAGGATATCTTCATATTACACTGCTGCTCAAATACAATCACCCAGCATCCAGGAAGAGAACAGCACAGATCTGCCCCCACACAATGGACTCTTCCAGCTCAGACACAAACTGCCAAATAGTGACTGACAACTTTTCCATGACCACCCTTATGTAATAGGGCCAGTGTCCTATTACTGATATATTCCCCCGACCACCCTTATGTAATAGGGCCAGTGTCCTATTACTGATATATTCCCCCGACCACCCTTATCTAATAGGGCCAGTGTCCTATTACTGATATATTCCTCGACCACCCTTATGTAATAGGGCCAGTGTCCTATTACTGATATATTCCCCGACCACCCTTATCTAATAGGGCCAGTGTCCTATTACTGATATATTCCTCGACCACCCTTATGTAATAGGGCCAGTGTCCTATTACTGATATATTCCCCCGACCACCCTTATGTAATAGGGCCAGTGTCCTATTACTGATATATTCCCCCGACCACCCTTATCTAATAGGGCCAGTGTCCTATTAGAATGTTGCTCATAATATATATTCATGAGCAAAACTTAAAATTCATATCAAAATTCAATTCTACATTTTTTAAAGATTTTTTTAAAAGCTGGAGTCGGAGTTGGTACATTTTTTTCAGACTCCGACTCCAGCCAAAACTAGCTCCGACTCTGACTCCACAGCCCTGGTTGTTGGGCACTGTCATGGGGTCATTGTTGATGGGTACTATTATGAGGTCATTGTTGCTGGGCACTGTTATGAGGTCATTGTGGCTGGGTACTGTTATTAGGTCATTGTTGTTGGCTACTGTTATGGCGTCATTGTTGGGCTGTTATGGAGTCATTGTGGCTGGGTGTTGTTATGGGGTCATTGTTGGACACTGTTATTGGGTTTCTGTGGCTGGGTCCTTTTATGGGGTCAGTGTGGCTGGATGCTGTTATGGGGTCATTGTGGTTGGGTGCTGTTATGGGGTCATTGTGGTTGGACATTGCCATGTTCTGGTACATTAGATTGGAATATTTTGACTATTTATCCTACTGTAAAGACTTGGGATGGGTCCTCAACTTTTGAGCTGCACGTAAAGCCTCCAAGTCTCCCAGTGGTAATTTCTCTATTGTAAGCGGGTGTGATTTCATGTCTATATGTGATGTCAGTAATAAAATCATGGCCAAATGCAATTAAACCTGAACAGACACAATAAAAAAATAATCAATTTATGATTGTGTAAAGATTTTTTGCATTTTTAAGATGCAGGCACAGTGTTCGACCTTTCCCCGAGTTACTTGATAGTCAAAGTGCGTAAGCGGCAAGGTGCTGATTATGTGCAGAACAGGGTCTGCCCGTGCACGGCGCCTCGTAATCCTGCAGTTATAGGGAGTCTGGCTGGTTAAAGCTATAGAGCTGGAGAATATATAGAGAGCCTAAATATAACCAGGTTATGAGAGAGCAGCTGCTTATTAATAAAACATGTTATTGCGTATATGGAACGCTGTAAATTACCCTGATAAGCCCCGGCGACAGCTCCCTAATGTGCAGCATTTCAATAAAGATGGCACATTAAGTCTGCCGCTCCTACAGTTTATTAATACAATTGTCTTTGTGTTACTGCAGCCCTGGTGTTGAGCATCCGGCATTAAGAACTTGTCACATATTCAGGAGATTGTAGGAATCAGAACTGGAGGTCCCATGTGGAACAATATATTGTTTTAGCTGCATTTTTTTATCTCTCCTGTACAGTGATCTATTATTTTTATAGCGCCGGCGAATTTACAATAATTGAGCAACTAAAATGGTTCAAAGGGTATACCTACCGTATAGACAGTCCCTTATACGGGTAAGCAAGAGAGAAAAACAGACATGGAGTGACATTTTATTCTTCTCATAATTCTGGAGAGGATATGATTGTTGGTGGTGACATGTATATGATTATCCTCCTATATGATACTATTGTATCGCCCTATTCTGGTCAGGAAAAGAATGTCTATCACAATGCCCCCTATATATAAAAATATAACTACTATAAGGTCGAGTTCAGACTTCATAAGACACCGGCCATTCTGTTACCCGGACGTGTTATAGAATGGCCGGTGTCAGTGAAGTTCATCCCAGCCGCTACTGCAGTACCAAATATGCAAAAAGAACACTGCAGAGACACCATCACATGTCTTGACGTCAGTGAACTAGCCAGACCTCCCTCCGGGAAGGAACAACCAAGCCAAGGAATGTCTCCAATTAAGGAAACCACCTAAGCTAGGTATCCATCCACAGACAGCTGTTTCAGGGTTTTTGCCTCTCATCAATGTGGAGTAGGTTTCTGGCTAGTGGGAGCATTGACTAGTAAGTGCATGCAAAAGGACGCTGGTTGACCTCAGGGATATCAACCAAAACACTGCAGAGACACCATCACGTGTCTCAACGTCAGTGTATTCTAGAACATTGCCCCCTGGGAAATCAAATATGCAAAAAGAACACTGCAGAGACACTATCACGTGTCTCAACATCAGTGAACTAGCCAGACCTTCCTCCGGGAAGAAACAACCAAGCCAAGGAATGTCTCCAATTAAGGAAACCACCTAAGCAAGGTATCCATCCACAGACAGCTGTTTCAGGGTTTTTGCCCCTCTGCAGTGTTCTTTTTGCATATTTGATTTTGGCTTGGTTGTTCCTTCCCGGAGGAATGTCTGGCTAGTTCACTGACGTCGAGACACGTGATGGTTTCTCTGCAGTGTTCTTTTTGCATATTTGATTTCCCAGGGGGCAATGTTCTAGAATGCACTGACATTGAGACACGTGATGGTGTCTCTGCGGTGTTTTGGTTGATCTTCCTGAGGTCAACCAGCGTCCATTTGCTACTGCAGTACCGGCCTGGATGAACTTAAAGGGGTTATCCAGTGCTGCAAAAACATGGCTCTTGTCTCCAGTTCAGGTGCGGTTTGCAATTAAGCTACATTCACTTCAATAGAACTGAGCAGCAAAACCCCGCCCAAGCTGGAGACAGGAGTGGGGCTGTCTCTGGAAGAAAGTGGGCATGTTTTTCTAGCGCTGGATAACCCCTTTAATTTCTTAAGAATTGAGATGCAGGCACATTCCGGTGCACCTGTATCTCAATTACACATAGCTGACAATATAAAGTGCGGCCGGAGCCGCACCTTCCATTGTTTGAACTGTCAGTGTTGTGCGGACACTATTTAATGAATAGCGGCCGTACAAAACTGACATGTCAGTTTTTTCTGCAGTCGCAAGCAATCCTGGCCGGAGTGTATTCATTGGGGGAACATTTATTAAGTCCGGCTTTTTTTATGCCAGGCTTACAGATGTCCTCACAGCCACCAGAGCTCTGAGGATTTATGTAAAGGCGCACTGCCTCAACATAAATCCCATGCGCACAGAGCTTGTCCCTGTGAACAAAGTTAAATCTACACTAGCTCAAAGCTGGCGTAGGTTTCACTATCATTTTAATGCCGGAAAAACAATAAATGCGGTGCACGCAGAAGCGGCCCCCACTCTCCTTGCTGCCGCACCCCCTCCCCGCGACTCTGGCGCAAGTGATGCAGGGAGCCCATTTGCGAATAAATTATTTGCAAATCAAGCATTTGCGAATAAATTTATTCGCAAGTTGGCTCTCTGCGCCAGAAAAATGCCCTTTGCGCCACATGATAAATGTCCCCCTATGTATATAAACTCGGTCCAGGATTCCATTACAACCAATGTAATATGCAATTTCATTAAATAAAGGCTGTGGTTGCAAAACTGCAAATACGGATGTTGTTTAAGAAATTATATGTTGTGTGAACATAGCCTAATACTGTTCCTATACACAAGAATATAACTACTATAATACTGCTCCTATATACAAGAATATAACTACTATAATACACGACATGGAGAGAGAGGAGCGGCCGCACATCCCACATATGGCTGACACTAGTGCCGCTAGGCCTATTTTAAAAACAGTCAGGGTGTCGGTATATAATTTGATCAAACCATAATAGCCCCGTGCACCTACCCCAATGTCACAGGACCAAACCCAAAGTGCCCCCCCAAAACCCGGCCGACACCACCGGCAGGGAAGGCTGCCCCCAAACAACATAAGTATGAATGTGATATTGCACTCACCAATGCTGCTGAAATCAGAATGGGAAAGACATGAGGTACTGACGTGAGCACAGGTATATCCTGCCAATTTGGATTATGTGGGTCTTAAGGGGGAGTGCCAGCTGCTCAGAAAGAGAACTGTAAAACACGACATGGAGAGAGAGGAGTGCCGCACATCCTACATATGGCTAGTGCTGACACTAGTGCTGCTAGGCCTATTTAAAAAACCGTCAGGGTGTCGGAATATAATTTTATCAAACCATAATAGCCCCGTGTACCACGTGCAGGCCCCCTGGTTCACACAGGTCCCTAGGCTAACTTACCACCGTGTCGGTCAGCGACCGCCACCCCCGCAAAGTGTGCACGTGCAGGGAAGGGAGGTCATGGAATGGCCCCGCAACCCCAATGTCACAGGACCAAACCCAAAGTGCCCCCCCAAAACCCGTCCAGCACCACCGACAGGGAAGGCTGCCCCCAAACAACACAAGTATGAATGTGATATTGCACTCACCAATGCTGCTGCAAACAGAATGGGAAAGACATGAGGTACTGACATGTGAGCACAGGTATATCCTGCCAATTTGGATCATGTGGGTCTGCACGTGCAGGCTTTGCGGGGATGGCGGTCGCTGACCGACACGGTGGTGAGTTAGCGCAGGGACCCGTGTGAACCAGGGGACCTGCACGTGGTACACAGCGCTATTATGGTTTGATCAAATTATATACCGACACCCTGACGGTTTTTAAAATAGGCCTAGCGGCACTAGTGTCAGCCATATGTGGGGCCGCTCCTCTCTCTATGTCGTGTATAACTACTATAATACTGCTGCTATATACAAGAACATAACTACTATAATACGGACATGGAGAGAAAGGAGCAGCTGCACCTCACACCTATGGCTGACACTAATGCCTCTCAGCTATATTTAAAAACCAACGCCAGGATGTTGGTATACAATTTGATCAAACAATATTGCCCCATATACCACGTGCCGGTCTCCTGGTTCACATGAGTCCCTACACTAAATCAACTCTGTGTCGGTCGGCAAGTGCTAACCCCACAAAGCGAGCTTAAACAGGGAATGGCCTTGCGACCAAACCGTCACAGGACCAAACCCCAAAGGGCCCCCCCCCAAACCCAGTAGGCACTGCTGACAGAGAAAGCTGTCACCAAGCAACACAAGTTTGAACAAGGTCTTACCACTCTAACTACTATAATACTGCTCCTATATACAAGAATATACTATAATACTGCTCTCTATATACAAGAATATAACTACTATAATACTTCTCCTATATACAAGAATATAACTACTATAATACTGCTCCTATATACAAGAATATAACTACTATAATACTGCTCCTATATACAAGAATATAACTACTATAATACTGCTCCTATATACATGAATATAACTACTATAATGCGGTTCCATTCTCTCCAGTTCGTGTTTTACAGTTCTCCCTCTCTGAACAGCTAGCACTCCTTTATAAGACCCACATGACCAAAATTAGCAGGATATGCCTGTGCTCACATGTCTGGACCCTATGTCTTCCCCATTCTGTGAGAGCAGCAATGGTAAGTGTAATACCATATCCATACTTGTGTCGTTTGGGGGCAGCCTTCCCCGCCGGTGGTGCTGGCTGGGTTTTGGTGGGGCTTTTTGGGTCTGGTCCTGTGACATTGGGGTTGCAGGGCCATTCCATGGCCTCCCTTCCCTGCATGTGCACGCTTTGCGGGGTTGGCGGTCGCTGACCGACACGGTGTGGAGTTAGCGTAGGGACCCGTGTGGACCAGAGGACCTGCGCGGTGGTACACGGGGCAATATGGCTTGATCAATTCATATACAGACACTCTGGTGTTGATTTTTAATATAGGCCTAGCGGCATTAGTATCAGCCGTAGATGGGATGTGCAGCGGTTCCATTCTCTCCAGTTCGTGTATAACTACTATAATACTGCTCCTATATACAGGAATATAACTACTATAATACTGCTCCTATATACAAGAATATACTATAATACTGCTCTCTATATACAAGAATATAACTACTATAATACTGCTCCCTATATACAAGAATATAACTACTATAATACTGCTCCTATATACAAGAATATAACTACTATAATACTGCCTCCTATATACAAGAATATAACTACTATAATACTGCCCCTATATACAAGAATATAACTACTATAATACTGCTCCTATATACAAGAATATAACTACTATAATACTGCTCCTATATACAAGAATATAACTACTATAATACTGCCCCCTGTGTACATGAATATAACTACTATAATACTTCTATGTACATGAATGTAGAATTGAAAATGTGAAGTTTCCTATCCTATACAGATTGCTGGAATTGCTGTGTGTATCTGTAGTTATGTCTCTTAGTATTTCTCTTTCTCTACTTTTGTGCTTTATCCTGCATTACCTCATCCTCATGCCGGTGGGTTGAGTGATTTTTCTACATCATTACAGATCAGTATTCTGCTCCGCTTCTCTTACATTCAGCCTTATGAGGGCAGCAGAGGCTCAGCTTTCGGCACAGCCCTTGTTCTGTACAGGATGGTCTAATGATGTTGATTTCCTGAATGTTTTTGAAGTACCAAAAAATGAGAAGGCATTGAGGACATGAGAGCGATTCACAGCAGACAATCAGCTCTCCAGGACGTTGTGTGTCTGTTCGGTGATTGTGTTTGCACACTGTGTAACAATGCAGGTCTGCGCTCGGCACGTGCAGCGGTGATAATCTGCAGATCCATGGACCTTCAGTAATTGGAGAGCCAAGCGTCCTACATTTAGAATAATTGCTCATGATCAGTGCAGGATAAGTCATGGAATGTATGTACACAGTGACCCCACCAGCAGAATTGTGAGTGCAGCTCTGGGGTATAATACAGGATGTAACTCAGGATCAGTACAGGATAAGTAATGTAATGTATGTACACAGTGACCCCCACCAGCAGAATAGTGAGTGCAGCTCTGGAGTATAATACAGGATGTAACTCAGGATCAGTACAGGATAAGTAATGTATGTACACAGTGACCCCACCAGCAGAGTAGTGAGTGCAGCTCTGGAGTATAATACAGGATGTAACTCAGGATCAGTACAGGATAAGTAATGTAATGTATGTACACAGTGACCCCACCAGCAGAATAGTGAGTGCAGCTGTGGAGTATAAGGGTAGGTTCACACTATGGAATCCACGTGAATAAGTTACGTTGGATTCCATGGCTCGTACCCGTTCACGGCGGCGCACCTATCCGCCCGTTCCATAGACACCATTTTATGGCCGGGCTAATTATGCATTTCGTCGAAAGAACTGACATGTCTATTCTTTCGACGGACAGCAGAATCGGCCCGGCCATAGAATGGTGTCTATGGAGCCGGCGGATATGCACGCTGCCGTGAACGAGTACAAGCAAAGGAACTTCGCGTGGATTCTGTTTTGTGAACCTACCCTAATAGAGGACGTATTTTCAGGATCAATGCAGATGTACTCATTAATGTCTGTCTTGCTCTGTACATGTCTTAGTGTTATATTGACAGGCATTTTCTATGTCCCACTATGTACAAAGATTGCAGAGCAAGTTGTTTCAATGGGTCCAAGGTTGCCATTGCAGCCTATACATACTCCATGTTCTTATCACAAGGGAGCCTGTCGGATGGAGCCCCCTTTCTATTTCGTAGTATTAGGGTCCTTTTCAATTTCTTTAACCAGTGAACTGGACACCATTTCAAACTTTTTTACTGCACTGCTAAAAAAGTCTATCAGTCCTACTATAATTTCTAAAAAAAGTTAATTATACAGAAAATAATCTGTTGGAGACTGCCAGTAAATGGCTGTATGTTTAGTGTCCAAGGGGTTAAGGTCTCAAATTAATTTTAGAGACATCGAAACCAGGATAATAAGGTGACAACTTTTAGGGAGGACCAGGACTAACATGGCGGGGTCATAGTTCATGACGTGACACTCAGCTGCTCAGGAGTTAAGAATCGGGAGAGGAACTATTCATCAGTAATGGAATGAGACCCAACATCTCGAGTTACAATTTGCTGACCAATTCCAAAACTGCATCTCCCAGCAGCCTGAGCATCTGGTAAAAACCTCAACAGCCGAGTGATCGTAAGATACGAAAGTAAGAAAAAGTTCCAAGTCAGCAGTTTGGGAGTAACGCCTTCATGGTAGATAAGCTTCTGTGCCATTCCTTGTTGTGAGCTCTGAGACATGGACTCTTCTCTGTCCTTGTCTCAGTCTTACATCTCCTGAGTCATCAGTGCCGGACCTAATGGAGTGGAACAGGCAGAAGTGAATGGTAATTACTTATTGAGCTTCCAAGGGTCCAGATGAAAGTAGGACACAGATAAGGGAAGATTGTGAGCGCCTGATGGATGATCTTGCTTAACTCTTTGCGGCTCGGGATGTTTTGGAAATCGAGGTGGCATATGGGCAACCATGTGCTGAAGCCTTGACGGTCACTAACTGTGAATGGCAAACTGATTAACCCTTCACAAAAAGCAATAAGGCATTAGGGTCAGATAGGATCCCCGCCGGTACTAGTACAGACTTCATGGAATAGTGGCAGGACATGCAGGAGGGTTTCCATCGCTCCCATTCATTCACAGTCACGACCAAGCACATATTCAAAGCTTGACACTGACCTTATCCCATCACCGGTCGCGGTCTCAGCTGCCAGTCCCCCATCTATATCTCACAGCTGAATAATATTGTACAGGTTATATACTGTAGAATGAATCTACATGAGCATTTATCTACATTGCTTCCGATAGGGTCATAAAGACCTTTGATGCATTTTCAAACTGAAATACGTTCATTTTATTGCTGATTTCTCCATTATTTGGACTTGCTCAGAGGGGGGAATATAGCCCCCTGACACTGTCTGCAGAGCTCATCTGGGTCAGACTCCTGCTGATACCTGGAATTGGTGATTACATGATCACCGACATGGAGGAACAGTATTGTTTCCTGCTAATCTGTATACACAGTGCCCATTGGGCAATATGTGTGTACAGCGACCAGAAAAAGAGGGATAGTAATACTGTCCATGCCTTTCCTCTGGAGAGCCTAGCTGTCATTTACAGCTGCCCCCTCCCCATCCACCAAGATAGCATTGCTACATCACTTTGCATAGTAAAATTTTGACCATCCAGATGTCGGCAAGTGGTTGAAGAGAGTCTAGCCAAGCAGGATTTAGAGTTCAGCAGTGAAGATCAGCTGATCCAGAGTAAAGGATCAGCTTATAGATAGTTGCATGATCATTGACCCATCGGATATGATTATCCATAATTGGATGAAATTGATCTTACGTCGATGGCAGGCCTCCGTGTCTTCTGGCCATGTTTGAATAACTCTCTTCCTAAGTGGCATTGAGATTACTGGTATTGCACATTTTCAAGTGAGAATTATTTTTGGAATACTTTCCTTTATTAATTTTTCTTCTTTATTCCGAATTAAATGGTTACAAGCGGGGAAATAATAGCGCCATAACCTTACAATCTTTTTCTAAACATCTTGACTTTGGCCGTCATCTTTCATTTCCTCCTTATCCTTTTCGTCTCCGGTCCTCTGTATAAAGATGTTTTATACCCTTCTTCCTTCATGTAGAAGTCGCCCATTGTTCTTTTATATTCGTTTTATTAGTAAATTTTCCGACTGTGTTTTTTTCTCCCCCTCTTTGGGTGTTCAAGGGCGGCTACACAAGGATGCCGTCTAGTCTCGTTGACTCTCATCTTCACAGTTTTACAGATGTAAGAACAAAGAATCAATTAAAATCAGTTTAATGGGCTGTGAAAATGGTTGTGTGGTTGGGTTTTCGAGCAGAGGGTGTCACACATTCTAATGAAGTAGAAGGTAGGTGGCTGCTTTCGAGTCCACCTGTAAATGTAAACAATAAGCGGCTGATCATTCTGCTGGGAATTGACTACGATAACACTCCACAGTGTGATTACAGGGGAACCTGGCTCAGGAAAGAAAATGCTTATAACCATTCTTTCGAGAGAGAAGAATGTTTGGAAATCGTGATTGACCACCTTGCATTCCCGAATGGGAGACCTCTCTGACCAGACACGCTGGTTGTGATGTCTTGATAAATACATACTGATGACAGAGCTAGATTGTGATGCAAAGTGTGAATAGGAGTAGTATAAGACACCGAGTCTCATAGATGATCGGTGAGGATAACACAGTGTATAGATCCTTTGTGTGGCCAAGACCTATTCTTTCAAAGCTACTAAACCTACAAATAAATGAGAGGAAAAAATAGTGCAAACATGTTCATTTTGGCAGGACCAGCCCACAGTCTTATGTGTATGGTGGCCTCCCAACTCCCCTCCAGTGGGACATTTAGGGAGAGAAAAATTGGCTGTGTTAATTTTCAACCTCTTGATCCTTGTGTTCTCAAGGAGAAGGAGTCAGGCAGCGGCATTCTGTCCTTTCTTCATTTAAAAATACTGCCGAACAGGAGGGAATCGAAGTGCTTTTAGGCCAAACAAGCTTCGGACAGCAGCTATATTATGTGTGTGGCCAACCCAATGGGGTGTCCCAGTTTTGAATGCAAAACGTATTCGACATAAAAAAACTGAGCTAAGCTAACAGGAGACTTTGTTTGCATATTCTTTTGGAGTGTCCAGATCTGACAGATTTAATAACGTGTGTCCATCTATATGAGATAATAAATCTGGAAAAGCTTTTGTTATAATATCGCATAGTTCTGTTCCGCTTACCAATATATGAATATTTTGACAGTTGGGTGTTACCAGTTGGGGGTATGTCCCTGCACACTTTGACACTGGCCAATCGGTGCTGACACTGGCACACTATACGGACACGTGTGTCATGTTAACACCTGGTTGTCAATTCATGGACGCATTTTCAGACGGGTAGCGCAATGTAGCTTTATAATTTATATTTCATGAAATATACGAGTATTTATTAAAGCAGACCTGTTGGAAATGGTATCAGCTCCTCTTTCGCTGTCTTATAAACATTCTGTAATGTAGAAGTAAAGTTCACATTTACATCTAAAGCAATTAAAGCAATTTGCCCCATTTATCAGAGATCCTTCTGGGAATCTTTAAACTGAAAGCAGTACAATGTGCAGGTCACGAGCATCAAAGGCAGACGAAACCACACCCGCCATGATGTCTAACAGCTACTCAATGTCACCGCAGCATTGGACAGCTATTGGATGGATGTTGTGAGCGGGCATGGTTACCCACACTATACCCTCTATGGAGAGAAAAAAAAAACATGGCAGCATATCCATAATACTTTTCAGCACAATTTACTACTAACATCCGGAGTTTGTTACATTTTGATCAAAGTGCATAAGCCCACACACCACATCAAGGTTTCTGATGTGGGGTCCCTAACTTAACCCCTTAAGGACCCATGACGTACCGGTACATCATTGGAGTCTTTAACTTAAAGACCCATGACATACAGCCAGTGGTCTGCGGCGCTATGAAGTGAGCTCACTTCATAACACGTGCATAGAGTCTGCCAGAGGCAGTGATCATTGTTAGTAATCCAATGTAAAAGTCCCCTAGGGGGGACTTAAAAAGTGTAAAATAAAAAGGTTTAAAAAACACCATAGCCCCTCCCCCAATACATGTTTAAATCTCCCCCCATTCCCATTTTATAAATAAAACATAAAAATAAATAAACATATTATATACCGTAGCTTCCGATCTATCTATGAACGCTATGAACAAAAAGCACAAAAAAATACACCAGGATTGCTGTTTTTTTCTTATTACATTTTATATTAAAAGAAAATTAATAAAAAGTGATCAATATGTCCGATCTACAAAGATATGGTATTAATAAAAACTAGAGATCATGGCGAAAAAAATGATGCCCCATACAGCCCCGTAGGTGAAAAACTAAAATCGTTATAGGAGTCACAATAGGTCCATTTTAATCATACCTATTTGCAAAAAAAAAAAAAAAAAACTTAGGCTGGATTCACACTACATTTTTACAATGTGTTTAAAAAAAAAAAAAAAAAAAAGAAACTGTTAGAAAAACGGATGCAAGTGTGTGCATCGGTTTTGAGGTGTTTTTCCATTGACTTCCATTGTAAAAAAAAAAAAAAAACGGATCAAAACAGATCGTTTTTTTTTACAGACACAAAAAAGTTGTCGACCTCATTTTTGTGTCCGTCAAAAAAAAAAAGGATCTGTTTTGATCCGTTTTTTTGTATAATGGAAGTGAATGGAAAAATGGATCAAAATGGATGCACACACTTGCATCCGTTTTTTTCTATCCATGTTTCATCAGTTTTTTGCAAATAACAGATTGCAAAAACGTAGTATGAACCCAGCCTTAACTGTTAAAAAAACTGTAAAACATTAGAAAAGCTATGTAAACATGTATATTGCTGTACTCAGGCTGACCTATAGAATAATGGTATCATGTCGGTTTTACTGTAAAGTGCATTACACATACACAAAATTGTATTTTTTCCCAATTTAACCCCATAAATCATAATTTGAGGGTTTCATCATTAATTTTATTGTAGATTGAGAGGCACCATTACAATGTACACCTGTTCCTGAAAAAAACAAGTCCTCATATGGCCCTGCAGATATAAAAAAAGAGAGAGGTATAGCTCTTTAAAGGCAGAGAGAAGAAACCAAAAACGCAAAAGTGAAAATCGGCATGGTCCTTAAAATCATTTTGGGCTTTTTCCTTAAGGGGTTGATAATAGTGCAGCCCAGTGCTGCAACCACCACAACAACTACGCCACGGGAGCAGCCCAGTTGCCCAGCACCCCCAATGCTGCCAGACACAGCCCTTTTGGGCCCTGGGCCATAACACCTGCTGACACAGTGCCGCCACACCAATGGCTGCCGAAATGGAGACTTGACCACAACCAGGAGAAGCAGATGGAACCCACACTTGATCCATGTGGCATGCACCTGCCCCCTCTCATCTCTAAAGGTATACTTTAATACTTTAAACCTATAAGTGGAGCATTAGAAAGAAGAACAAGTAAGACCATTTCTGCTCCCCTGACAACCCCCTTAAGTAGCAAGAGGCCCCTAATCACCCAACAATGGTCAGAAGTGTATTCCCTTAGTGTGTCTTTAGTATATCTTTTTTTTTAAGGCTATGTTCACACTATGTAAAAGTACGGCCATTGTTGCCATCGGCTTTATATATAGTGGAACATTGCCTACATTTCTATGGGATCCCGGCCGGAGCGTTTAAACATCGTATACGCTCCGGCCGGGATCCCGCGCAGACCCGCAAATAACTGACTTGTACGGCTACGTACGGTCCACGAACTTACGCCCGTAAGCTACGTACGCTTCCCGAGCGGCGTACGTATCGATCTGACAGCGGTATTTTACTTGGATATCTTTGGCTAGCCCTGGACACCCCACAGAACCTTTTGGATCGGCAAATCAAAGTGTAAAAAAGAAGAAATCACCACTCCGTACGGGACCGCATGTTGCGCTAGGGGCTTAAGTTACAGCATTTCTGTCCCAAAACAATGGTCTGGTTCATTTTTTACGGCGCCGCATACGATCCGGGTGTAAGTTCTTACGTAGTGTGTACTAACTGTGCAGCCGTAGATCGTATACTTTCCATTGTACGCAAACTACGTAAATCTCCGGCCGCTTTTCACGAAGCGCGATACGGCCGGAAACTTACGTAGTGTGAACCTAGCCTAAAACTGTATAGAAAAAATACAGATTCTGCCTTTCTATACACTGGCTATCAAACAAGATGTATACCGCACACTATACTTTTCTTTAACATTGTGGCTGATTGCTGAACCATGCCACTCTATGGCAAAAACTTGAGACATGCTCCAAATGTATACCCCTGAGCCTATTCTGTTGCTGTATTGCCACATCCATTCATTCAGTCATTTTCTAGCTCTCAAAAGATGAGATGAATCTGCTGCGTCCCAATCTACACAGCAAAGCTGCTAAGCAAACTGCGGAAAACAGAAAGTATCTGTCTATTTTGATTGCTCACAATGTGTTTTATATGGATCGTCACATAATAAACACTCATTTCTTATTATACTTTACATTAAAATAATAAAAACCTAAACACAGGCTAATGGGAGACTTTCTTGACATCTGTCCAGACCATCGTACCCTATGCAGTGTGCGTTTGGCCATACAAGTATGTAATAGTATTAAGTAGATTAGTAAAACCACCTTTTACATTCTCTACAAAGTGAAAACTAGAGTCTATTAACAGCTCGGTCACTTATTGTGCATCCAGTCAATTCTCCTGGAATCCTACACCTCGGTGAGCCGACGCAGTATTATTATGAGCAATATTACCGCTCTAGAACCGAGAGGCTGCGAAAGGTCACTGCAATCTCTTCTAATTGAATTCTCCTCTAAATCCCGGAGATCCTGGGGTGTTTTATTGATGAAAGCAAAATATCTGTTTTAAATTATACATTAACATTTCTGTGGTAACGTTACTCCTGCGGAGCTGTAATCCTGCAGTCAGGGACGCTTTAATGGGCCCTTAATCCTTGATGCAAAATAAAACTTAAAGCTTGTGCTAAAGGGATTGAAGAACATGTGAAGGTTTGTAGGATGGTTTATTTATATAGCGGCAGTAGACGCTGTAATCCCATCAGTCCCTGTGCCCGTTGGGGTTTACTTAATCTCCTACGCACTCCGGAGACAATGTCTTGGGAAGTCAATTGACCTGTTAGTATTTTTTTAGATTCTTAATAACATTAAAGAACCCAGAGTATCCAACAAGTACTGGGAGAACATGAAAGTCCACATACATGATGCCCCTAGTTGGATGGACAACCAGGGTCCCAGTGCTACAAGAAACAGCCCTGACTGGGTGGCCACTTGCTCCCCGTAGAAACCTTCCACTGCTACCAGTAATAGATAGCTATACACATTAGATATCTGTTGCCATAGCCATAGGCTGTATCCCAGTTTTCCAGGCGTTCCTCCCGCTGTATCCGCCCGCTCCACGGAGCGGGCAGACAGCGGGAATCTGCTGCCGAGCATTCGGGTTCATACGAACCCGAACCTCGGCAGGTTCGGACCATCCTAAATCATAAACCATTAATAAAATGCATGTACCTAAAAGTTTAGGGAGGGCTCTACTGACCAAGGGTCTTGGCTCTCCCTTTGGACGGGAAATGTGGACACTACCCTAATGTTTACGTGGTCATTCGAACTCTGATACCATCATTTTTGGTGGGATCCATTGACAATATAATGCCATGTTATGTATCAATGTGCAGTGATGCTTAAAGGGAACCAATCACATCAAAAATGCCTCAGAAGCTATACATACAGGGTAATGAAGCCCCCTGAACGTTTCCATGCTTGTAACTGACATCCATGAGCTTTGCATATAACCTCTGAAAATGAAGTATGTAAATGTCCGATGCCGTATGCAAATTACCCTCAACTAGTCATTTGGGCATTCCTCATCACCAAACTAGTTACCGATGATGTGCTCGAGTTGGCTGTAATTCCACCTCTCTTGGAGGGTCATGCCCAGGGACGCACCCTCTGGATGTGATTCTCAATGCAAAAGCCTGCTGCATGTCACGGAGGGGCCGCCCCTAAACACACATTCTTCCAGAGAGGTGGGATTACATTCAACTCGAGCGTGCCACCAATGACTTGTTTGCCGCTGAGGAAAGCCCACATGACCAGTTGAGGGTAATTTGCATTTGGCATGGAACATTTACAAACTTAGTTTGGGTTGATGACTAGTCACTGGCCATATTACACCGGGTGATTTCTGCCTGTAAAGCCAAAAATCACCTCTTGCTAAAGGGAATCTGTCAGCACCTTTTCTTGGTCTGAGGTGCTGACAGTGTGAGGAAGGTCTGTGTGTTGTAGTGGCGTCTCATACCTCTGTTTTTCCGATCGGTCCTGTACTTTCTGTAATTCATCTTCATAACTGTCAAAGAGGGGGAGTGGTGATGGCTTCGTGCCGCACTTCGTGCCGCCTCACCACTCCCTCTCCCAGCTTGTATTGAATCCCCCAGCCTCCTGGCGTCATCATCAGTATCTTCCTTGTTCTGTGAAGTGCGCGCACGCTCCAGCTGCGATTCGCCCATGCGCCGCAGTGCGTCGGACCGGCACTGAGCAAAGCTATTAAGGGCATAGGCTCCAGCGAGATACGGCGCATGCGCGAATCACCGCGGCAGCGTGTGCGCTTTTCACAGAACAAGGAAGATACTGATGATGTCACCAGGAGGCCGGGGGACCGGCTCCATGAATATTCAATACAAGCTGGGAGGAAGAGTGGTAAGGCGGGCCGAAGTGCGGCATGAAGCCATCACCACTCCCCCTCTTTGACAGTTGTGAAGATGAATTACAGAAAGTACAGGACCGATCGGAAAAACAGAGGTATGAGATGCCACTACAACACACAGACCTTCCTCACACTGTCAGCACCTCAGACCAAGAACGCACACCAAATAAAAATGAATAAAAAACATCAGAGAGCAGCGAGATATGAGAGGCAGAGAAGGAGATACAGTAATACCGGTAGAATACAAGGATGGGCCAGATGGGTGAAAGAGATGTGTTTTTCTAGGCACAGTGCCGCTCTACCGTATCTCTTTTTTCCATACCCTAGACACCTGCAGCTTGCTCTGCCCTTCATATGGTCAAAAACAGATGTGGCCGTTTTTGAGCCCCCTCCACAGAATGCAGAGACTGTAGATTTTCCAGTCCAGTTCTAAAGTTTTTCGCCATATAAGATGAAAGCCGGCATGTAAGACGTCTCCTGACTTTAGAGAAGATTTTCATGGGTTAAAAAGTAGTCTTATACGCAGGAGAATACTGTATTTGTAATTATTTTTCGAAGGTATGCAAATGAATCCTTTCAGACCTCACTGATTTATATTGGGGTCCAGCAGATGACTAAAGTCCTTTTGATGGCTAAAGTTGTAGATTCAACATCTTCCAACATCTGATCTGGAAAAAAAAAATCTGGGAATTTTTTTTCCTACAACCATACGTAACCTGTAATTTCTTCTTATGTTTTTCAGCTAAACACCATGTTAATGGCAACTCAATGGTGGAACCATTTCCTGCAGGGACACAGATGGCAATATTTGGTAAGTAGTTGAAAATCTTTTTTTTTTTTTGGCTGTATCCGAAGTAAAAAACTCCTTATTATTGTCAAAGAGTGTAGAAGTAACCAGTTACTGGACCTTGGTGTGTTAGTTTATCGAGGCAACAATTGTTGAGTTGTGCACTTCAGGGCAAATCCTTTTTGGTATTAGACTCCTCCAATGATAAGATAATATATGGGCGTTTTGCTGCCGGGACTCTTAGCGATATCCTGTTATCTGATCTGATTGTCTGTGATCTGCGAGGAAACAAGTATTCGCTTTCCCTGCAGCAAAACCACAGGTGAAATAAAGTTCTGCAAGATGAAATAAATAGGCTGTCCATATAATGTAGGACTGAGCTAGATCCTTCAAAGTAAGAAATGTTCTTTGTAGCTATTCTTCACTCTGGTGGATAGAAAGGGGCATCAATAAATCTTAATAAGACATTGAATTCATGGAATTTTTTAAATCATAGTTTCCTTCCATAAAGAGTTGTCCAGGGAAAATTAACTTGTCCCCTATTCAGGCTGTGCTGCCCTGCTCTGTGGTGTCTTTCCATAAGATGGCCAAAATGGAGGAGCATGTTACCATGCCCCACCCCCCCAGTGTCCACCACTAAGCTTGTACATACCTATGGAGGACACTTGGGGCGGGGCATGTTGACATGCTCCTCCATGTCGGCCATCTTATGGACAGACTCACCACAGAGCAGGGCAGCACAGCCTGAAGGAGGGGAGTCTGATTTTAGCTCTACGAGGTACACAGAAAACGGCTGTCAGTAAGTATAAGGAGTACACTTACTAATACTGTACATAGAACTATTATACTATAATGTGGCCAACCCTTTTAAGGTCAAGCAGGTCCACATTGCCAGGTAGTTAACTTGTTGCGTCTTGTTTACAAAGTATAAAGAACCATTCGTTGATAAATTAATAGCAAATATGCAATTTGAGCGATCAGCCCCGATTAATTACTCTTTTTCTTTCATGAAAATATAGAATTGAGTTGTTTAAAAGCCGACTGAGCGCACCCCACTGTTGTGAACAAATGAAATCGAAATTAGGACGGACGGCTGCGTCAGACTAATAATGTCAGTCGGCCCCCCAAATTGAGTTGGATGGAGGACTTGTTTAATTTAACGTAATGAAGTTTGTGTAATTACACCGGGAGCGCGGTCACACTGTGATAATGCTCTAATTTATCACTTTGGGAAAACATTTGAATGTAACTATGGACTCCAGGCAGCAAGCCGGCCCATCGCCACTGCAATAAGTCACTCGGGCGCAAATAACTCTTTTATAACCAGGTACAATTGGGTCAATTCAGGGAAATGGACAAGTGGAGCTCGGTTGATAAAATAGCATTATAGAGAAGTTTCTCGAGTCTTGTTAGTCTTTCGAGTTATTTGAGTGTTCCTTCTGCCAAAAATAAATCCAAATGTGCAGTAAGGTAGCAGTGACATCTTAATGGGCAACTATCAGCGGGTTAGATGAATCTAACCTGGTGGTATTTCTCTACTGCACAGGAGACGCTGAGGAGGAAATTATGTGTCTTACCTTCCTCCTTGGTGCTGTTCCGGTGCAGTTAGTCTTTTGCACCACAGTCCAGTGAGACCCCATAGCCCCAATCTGCCCCCGACCAGCCCAACCCTTTCTAATGATAATTAATGGGGCGGGCCAGATCAGCACTATGGGGGCGGGCAGTGCTCCTAACGGGTGCCTCAGTTCTCCTAATGGTCTCACCAGACCATGGAGCAAAAGATTAACTGCACTAGAATGGCACAGAGGAGGAAGGTAAGACACATAGCTTTGTCCTCAGAGCCTCCTGTGCAGTAGGGACATATCAGCAGGTTAGATTCATCTAACCTGCTGATAGTTCCCCTTTAATCTGCAGAATCCATCTGTATACCAGCAGGCCGATTATGGTAGTCATGTTAATGGACACTCAGTCTTTATAGAATATAACTTGGAAGTGATGAAAAAACTTTTCAAAATTTTGTATCATATATTCCTTTTCTAATTTTTGAGGTTTTACCTTAAAAAAGGATAAACATTGTGAAGAACAGACTAATCTCATACATAGTGCTCAATGCCAAGTAATTTGTTATAAGTGAAAACCATTGGCATCCCGTACACTTTCCATTTATACCCCCACACATCCACTGTCCATATTAATATAACCTCCCATCCCTCCAAAAGCCGCTCAAGATGTATACTCTAGTCACATATCACATGGCATTAAGATTGCATCCCTGACCCCATACTGTACTTCAAAATTGTTTTCTGTTGCTGACAATGTAACATTCTTTCAATGATTAAAGGGTGAGCAGCGAATTAAAGGAGTCCCACCAACTATGAAATCTGCAGGAAGGCGGATTGGTTGTGAAAATAATTAAAGTTAACTCACCCGTTCCTCGTAGCACAGCCGCCGGGTTCCATTCCCTGCCGCCAGGGGTCCTGCTGCTCTGCTAGCTGCAACGTCATGACCCCGGCTGAGTGATTGCCCGCTGAGCCAATCAGTGACTGGCTGAGCAGGCAATCACTCAGCAGCGCAGTGAAGTCGCTACTGCAGGAGCCGGGTACATGACTTACCCGATTTCCTGCAGAAGACTATGTCCTGCAGCAGAGAACGGGACATCTCCTTTAAGTTAGATACAGCTCTAGTGGAAAGGGAAAGTATATGCTCCCTTCTTGTTTGTTAAAAGTTAAAAAAAAAAAAAACAGTTGATACAAAACAAACAAACAAAAAAAAGACATACATAGACATGTCTCTGTAGCCAAGATAGATAGATGGAAGATTGGACAACCATGTTTTGTGCCTCTCTTTAGTGGGATAACAGCTAAAACTTTAGTACATTTAGTTCAGACTCTAGCCACAGAGTCCGTATTTAGCAATTCAACCCTTAAAATAAATTTGGGGTCAATAGTGGGTTAAAAAAGTGCCACCACTTTCCTAGCATCTCCTGAACTCCAAGGTGTAAGCAATTGCAGATCTGTTAGTGACAATGAGAGGGGTTGGGATGTGATGATAATAGGGAAGTGATGGAACATCGGCCTCCAGGACATTTACTAGATTGCATTTGGAGCTATCCGGTGCCAGTGAACAGCACCCTGGTTATATTTACAACAGCTGTTTAGCACTAAATAAAAAATATTTTCTGACCCTCTCCCGAAGGTGCTCCCATTCAGTTGGCCTTACAAGTTTTGACCAGATTTTTTGGGGGACTTAGTAATGAGATATGTTTAAATTAGTTTAGGTTTGTGGAGTCCCTTCCTATCTTCGTCATGTCAGTTACTAGGCTACCCCCGTAAACAGCCCTTCTTAATAGCAGATTCAAAAAGCTGTAACAATAGATTGGCCTAAAATTCAACATTTTGGGGGAATTTACCAAGATTGGTATATCCATACACACCGGTCTTAAACAAAGACCTCTTCCCCACACCATGGACTCTTAAACTAGACACCTGAGATAGGTTGGGTTCATACTGATGAATTCTCGCGGATAATGTCCGCGGAATTCCACAGTATGTCCGCACGCCTTTCCGCCGGCTCCATAGACACCATTCTATAGGCCGGCGTATTCCGCTATCCGCCGAAAGAAGTGACATGTCACTTCTTTCGATGGATAGCGGAATACGCCGGCCCATAGAATGGTGTCTATGGAGCCGGCGGAAAGGCGCGCGGCCGTGCGCGCGGACAACTGACGGAATTTCGCAGAGTTTATCCACGAGAATTCTGTAGTGTGAACCCACCCATATAGAGGAAGCCTTTGTGGACTGAGGAGTCCAAGATGTAGATCTTCAGTTGTTTGTGCACAAAAAGAAACAATGGAAGACTACAAATTTGGGGATGAGGAACAATATTTGGAGTTTTTGATCGAAGTCATCAATGAAAGCATTATGTGATTAATGTGTAATTTCTGAAGGTCTGACTGCTAGAATCTCCACTGATCGCGAGTCTCATCTCAGTAGAGCTGCATTTTAGCAAACAAACTACACATTGAGTACATCATTCTTCATTCGATGAAAGATCTTGACACCCCCTTTTTCCCCCTTCTCATCATCAGTAAGGGTCTGAGCCTCAGACATTGAACATTTTGTACCTATTATGTTGATAAGTGATATTGTTTGTAGGCCAACCCCTTTAAGAACGTACAGGTTTGCGTATGACTATCTATCTAAGGCTCCTTTGTAATCTAAATAAATCTGTTGACGTTTTAATGGGTTTAATATTTTCTTTTTATTAACTGGACTTTCTAAAAGACAGCTTAGCGGCAAAAAATTATTTTGTTCTTTTGACATAAGCCAAGGAACATATCTTACTTGCTAACCAGGTTAACTTCTTTTTTCTGAAGCCGTTCTGTTCCTTCACACGCCTCCATGTTGTCCTTGGCAGTGTAGCTGCTCTAGCACCGCTTCATTTCACCCAACACGTGTGTTCGGAATGTGCAGTCATACAGTGAATAATATGTATTCATCATGTCGTGTCATCCATAGCAAAAAGAAAAAAAAACTAAAACATTGGCATAAACTCCATTCAAGGCCTAAGCCAACCGGGGTATACATGGTTACCATGGTGCTGATTGTCAGGAACAAAACAGCCGCCATGTTGTGCGCAATCACACATTTTATACAGTTTTTTTATTTTTATTGCATTATACTTTTTTTCTTTTGTATGATTTTTAGTTTATTTACCATAATTGTAATTACTGTGAATGTCAGACATTATGGAACAAATATAAATGATGTTTCTAGCAACAAAGTTTGCCTCCATATCAGCCTTGTTCATTGGTTTTAACCCCTCTCCAACCAACACCAGTCCATAGAAATTAAAGTAGAAGTTCGGAAAGTTAAAAAATTGAATTGGCGGGGGGGAACATCATAAACAATCATTACTCACCTCTCCCCGTGCCTCTCCAGTGCCAGATTGAAGCTCTGGAACCCCCACTGGATTACGAGATCTCTTGCTTCTCAAATGTCATGACCCAGCTGATGGACTACCCGCTCAGCCAGCCAGTGACTGGGTTGGGACAACACTGCAGTCACTAATTGGCTGAGCGGGCAATCCATTAGCCTGTACAGGCATTTTCCCAGAGTCATTACATCATCAGAAATCGTGGGAAAATTGTCTTCTGGCAAGGGTCCTGTAGCTGTATTGCGGCGCTTCGCGGATACGAGGAGAGGTAAGTAATGATTGCCTATTCCCCCGCCCCCTGCTCCTGTCAGACGCTCTACTTCTCCTTTAATAAATTTAATGAAAACCTCCCTCCATCCCACACTGCTGGACAGTCAGAGAACACCAACAATCCATTTTTTCCCCCAGTAGATACATCACATTGATAATTTCTGATTTTTTTTCTGTACTTTTTTTCATGTTGTTATTGTTCCTTAGCTCGTCAAACTTCACTAGGTTTCCGGTGCAGAAACCTCAAGTAGGTTGCCATTCCTGATATCACTTGTCCATCACACTGGCAATAGTACCAGTGTAGCTCTTTTTTTCTTAGCATCTTCAAAAATGAAATGCTGTGGCCAAGAGTAAATATTCTTACAGCAGGAGGAGCTTGTAGCTGGTTTAAGGTGTTGAAGAGGGAACATGTATCTTCTCACAAAGGGAAACTTGTGCTGAAACTATTTCCCGATTTGCTTGTCCCCTCCTGTATATGCTGTTAGGATACTGGGAAAAGTGTAGCTTAATAGCTGACCAAATAGTCTGACTTGTAGGAGCTCAGCTAGCAGACGTGTGGACTGACCAAATGCCAGACTCAGTCTGGTTTTAGGTTTAGCCCTTTCTAGGTTATCTTGGCTTAGAAAAAAATGGACACCTTCTTCTAGAAACAGGACCACTCTTGCTCTTAGTTTGGGTGTGGGTCTTGCAGCCCTTTTTATTAAAGTGAATAGAGTTTAATTACAATACCACACCCAACCTGGGGACAGGGGTGGTGCTGTTTTTACAAGAAAGTTACAGTGTTTTTTTACTAATCCTGGATAACCCCTTGACAACCCATGGTGTACCTGTACTTATGTTCAGGTTTATGTAAAACCTGACAGCTGCATTTAAACGGCTCTTTTCCCCCATCCATGGTGGTCTAGTGGTGGAATGCCCCCCCCCCCCCCTCCCAATGTGATCGCGGAGTGGTGATCAGTGCAATGGCACTGATACCGGATTGGCAATCCCTTACTCTGGGATCCAGAAGTCCAGAGCAGTGCATCACATATGTACTGCATAGATCTCTGTGAGAGATCAGTGTAGATGAATTAGAAGTCCCCACCTAAAAAAAAATTTCAATAATAAAAAAAATCCCCTCCCCTGAAAATGTTTAAATCACCCAAATGGTGATAAAGCAAAATGTTTCTTCTAATAATGCTATTGTGATAGCATAATTAGAAGAAACATTTGATGTTTTAATTAAAGTAAAGTATTAATTATTACAGTGAGCTCTATTGCCGGCAATATGAATTAATCCTATGTGTTTTTTTTTATTATTTATTTAAAAAAAACAAAAAACGCATAGGGTTCCCCCTATTTTCATAACCAGACTGGTTAAAAACCAAGCAGCAGCAGCCTAGTAACATCAGGGTGGGAAGAGACATTGGTTTAGGCCCTCCCCAGCCTAAATATTACCAGCCTGCTGCCGCCCCAGTCCAGGAGCGCCAATTTTGACGCTCCAGGACCACTGGCACCCGGCTCTTCCCAGTACCCCTGGTGGCATTGGGTACTGGGGTAATAATGGGGGGGTTAGTGTTAGCCATTTTATACCGGCTAACACTAGGCCCTGACTTAGTAATGGATTTCGTCTATTAGACAGCTTCCACTATTAATGGTGCGTTTACACAGAGAGATTTATCTGACAGATCTTTGAAGCTAAAGCCAGGAACAGACTATAAACAGGGATCAGGTCATAAACGAAAGACTGGGATCTATCCTCTTTTCAAATCCATTCCTGGCTTTGGCTTCCAAAATCTGTCAGATAAATCTATCTGTGTAAACGCACCCTAAGTCTATATAGTAAAGAAATAAAGACAAGACACAAGTGAATTTTTTATTTTTTTTTCAAATAAAAATACCCCCACACCCCTCATTGATCATTTTATTTAAAATAAAATCCAAAAAAACGCTGGTCATCGACGTAGTCCAGCGAATCCGACGTAATCCACAGGATACCGATATCTGAAAAACAAAAAGGGAGAAACACACAAAAAACACAAACAGGAGCGCAACACCCATCATTGTGAGCGGTGTTGTGCACCTTACAGTATGCAGCATCTTTACAGATCGCTGCTTACAGTCTGGCACCAAAGGGGTTAAGGGAGGATGCATTGCATCCCCCTTAAAGGGGTAGTCCGACGCTGATAAAAAAAAAAAAATTAGTCAAACACAGTTTTTACATTTACCATCCCTTCTGAGTCTGTCTCTGTTTGAATTTTCCGCTGGTCCCTGAAGCTCCAGTTGGTGGCTTCATTTTTTCTTTACTTCCTGGTTTGGGCTTTCCCATGATGCACTTTGTCTCCTGGGATGTCTAACTTACTCTGTAAAACTGTTAGATGGCTTACATCTTGTTTAGCCATTCAGAGCTGAGCAACCTGTATACTCTGACAAAGGTAGGCTGGCCTAACAGGGCTTAGACCCAGCTCTCTCTTGACAATGTCATTGTCACAAAATGGCTGCCACAGAAAAGCCTGGGGTCAACAGTCATTAGGTAAGAATGAGTTTACTTCACTTCCTGGTGGGGGATTGAGGGGGGAAAAGATAGGGAAGGGGGGCAGATAGGTGATTGAAGCATATTACAAAGTTATATAACTTTGTAATGTGTTTCAATTACTGGGAAAAAGCTTTTCGCTGGAGCACCCCTTTAACCCTTTGGGTGCCATACTGAACAATCTGGCCCCCAGGGGGTGAAGTAAGGGTCCCCACCTAATCCCTTGGGGGCCAGACTGATGTCAGACCGCACCCATACCAGCAAGGAAGGGGTTAAGTGACCCCCCCCTTCCTTGCTGGGAGGGGTGCAGTGCAGGGGAGGGGGTGGGGAGAGCTTTCTACTCACTCTCCGATGTCTTGATCTTCTATCTTCTATCTACTCTCTTCGCTGGTCCGCAGCACAATGAAGTCACTGTGCTGCGGACCGGCTCATTATATGTGCGCTCAGCCGATCAGCCAATCAGCTGAGCGCACATATAAAGCAAAATGTTTCTTCTAATAATGCTATTGTGATAGCATAATTAGAAGAAACATTTGATGTTTTAATTAAAGTAAAGTATTAATTATTACAGTGAGCTCTATTGCCGGCGATATGAATTAACGGCTTTAATAGAGTTTCCTGTAATAGTTAATATTTAATTAATAAAATACATTTTCGTTGTAATAATTTCGTTGTTCAATAATTTAATTAAAAAGAATCCATACTTTTGCAATTAAATATACTGTAAATAAATAAATATATATATATATTTATTTTAACAGTATATTTAATTGCACAAGTATGGATTCGTTTTAATTAAATTATTGAACAACGAAAGTTACTTTATTACAACGAAAATGTGTTTTATTAATTAATTATATTAAACAATTCAGGGATCGGCATTATTGCAGAGGATGGCTAACCCCCGTAAGGCCAATCCCTGAATTACTGATTTCCTGCTTCCCAGGGAGCTTTAACTTTATTAAAACAGCTAAACAAACAATTGTTTAGCTGTTTTATAGAACTCAAACCCTAATCTTTGCGAGATGCTCGTCCGAGTAACGAGTACCATCGAGTACCCTAATGCTCGAACGAGTACCAAGCTCGGACGAGCATGCTCGCTCATCACTAGTCTTAATTTTTTAAAAGCCGTCAAATAAAATGAAAGTTGCATATCGTTGTAATCGTAATGACTTGAGCAACATATAATATGTCACTTTTACCATAGGGCCAAAGGCATAAAAGTGAACAACCCCCGAAATAAAATAAAAAAATGGTGATTTTTAATATTTCACCACACAAATATTTTTTTCCCTGTTTTGCAGCATATTTTATGGAAAAATTAAATCTGTCATTGCAAAGTACAACTGGTGTCCCAAAAAATTAGCGCTCATATGGATCTGTAGGTGAAAAATGCAAGCACTATACCCTTTTAGGCTATGTTCACACAACTTATCAGACTTAAGTACCAGCTGGATGATCCGTCCGGCCGCAGAGCTCTGATGCGGGCGCATCAGCGCGCGCCCGCATCAGAGCTTCCCATAGCACACAGTGAACCAAGCAGCCGGAGCCGCTCGCTTCACTGACAGGTCTTTCTGCGGCCAGAATTCACTGAATTTCGGCCGCAGAAAACTGACATGTCAGTTATTTGCGGCCCCGTATGGGATCCCGGCTGGAGCGTATACAATGTGTATACGCTCTAGCCGGGATCCCATATCAGATAAGGTTATGTTGCGCCGATGGCAACAACGGACGTACTTTTACGTAGTGTGAACATAGCCTCAAACAGAAAGAAAAAATGAAAGTGCAAAAACAAAAATTGGCGTGGTCATCAAAGGGTTAAAGGGGTTATCTAGCATTAGAAAAACATGGCCACTTTCTTCCAGAGAAGGCACCGCTCTAGTTTCCAGTTCAGGCGTCGTTTTCAATTAAGCTCCATTCACTTCAGTGGAACCGTGTTGCAAATCCCCACCCAAACTGGAGACATTGGTTGAGAGACATCATGTGACCAAACCATCTTACTTTCATACATGTGATCACTGGGCATGGTAAAGACAAAGTAATAAAGTTAACCCATGCACAATATACCTTAGTGTATGCTGTTAAGCAGTGTTTACCAGTGTGACAAGTAAAATAGCAGCACATACAGTGAATATATGATACCTAAGCACATCTTGAAGTGCAAAGCAAGTTTTCCCCAACCACATAACAACTTTCTATATAATATAACTGGGATACTCGTATCGGCACACTGCAGTAAGAGAGGATGATAGTGACCATTTATATTATATATACAGTGGTACCTTGGTTTAAGAGCGTTTTGGTTTAAGAGCTCACAGTTTTTCAAAATTGTGACTTAAATCAAGAGCATTGCTTTGATTTAAGAGCTCCCTGTACTAGGGGCATGGCCTACATAGTGTGGTCTACAGCCCTGTACCGTGACCCAGGAAGTCTCCCTCACCTTTCAAATCATAGCAGATCCACTTCAGGCTGGGGCTCACATCAGAGGACAGGACTGTGGAGGTGATCTATACATAGCTGTAACCCCTGTCTCCCCAGACAGAGAGCGCTGCTATACTCTGCCCACATATTCCCCGCTCATTCCTTCATGCTCCCTGCAGTCTCTATCAGCCCTTATGTTTCCCATCCTCTCCATTACTGTACAGTAACGGATAATATCACATATTCTGCTGTTTCTGAATGTTTGTTTCATTTGTTTTACATGTTATTCAGAATAATAAATCATTATTTTTGGGGTGTGGAACCAATTGTCTGCATTTCTATGAATACTTATGGGAAAATTTGCTTTGGTTTAAGATTGGATTTGGATTACAAGCACAGTCGAATTATGCTCGTAATCCAAGGCATCACTGTATTTCATAATACTTTATATTGTATTTATTTAATGTATGTTATTGGTTGATTTCATTATTTAATCTTTTGCTTAACTTTTGTGTTTTTTATTTTTTACTTTTTTTTCTCATACATTAGTGTGAATGATCCAGACAGTACAGTACGACATGTTCCTAAAGGGAGCTGATCAGACTCGTTTTCTGCATTGTACTGCAAGCATTAATGCCTTTCAGCCACTGCCCTTCAATATTATATTTTATTGTACTTTATATTGTATCTATGTATTTTATTCTTTATGCCTATAATGACATTATATTTTCAAATTTTTTTCATAATTTTATCTTTTGCATCAGTTATATCTGACCTGTTTCTTCATCGTCATTGTTACTTTTATGCTTTTTTTCTATATTGTTTTTTGAGGGTTTTTTTTTTCTTATGCACTAGTTGTATATTGTGAATGTTCCAGACAGTACAGTGCGACGTGTTCCTGAGCGAAGCCGATCAGACTCGTTTTCTGCATTGTTCCGGTAGCATTAATGCTCTTAAGTGGCTGCCCTTTGTTCCCCCTGCACTTTTGTTCTCTACTCCGTGGGTGTGTTTTTTGCTACTTTATGATAAAGTAGGATTTTTTTGTTGTTGTTCTTTTTTATGTGTTCAGCATCTGAAACACTAAGTATTGTAATAACTTATCAAAGCAAGTAGGCCGGCCTAGGTTAATGTAAGTGTCTTATGAATAACTTTCAATTCATTAAATTAAAGGAAAATTGTCGACAGGTTAGAAGTAGCTCATGGGGCGCTCAGGATAAAGGAAAGTTCCGTAGCTTCATCCTCTGTGCCGTTTCCATGTACAGTGGTGCCTTTGTTTAAGAGTAACTTGGATTTAGAGCATTTTGCAAGAAAAGCTTACAGTTTTTCTAAATTGTGACTCGGTTTAAGAGCTCCCTGTACTGGTTGGGAGGGTGAGTGGGGGAGGGGATAGTCTGCATAGCGGGGTCTACAGCACTGTACTGTGACCCAGGAAGTCTCCCTCATCTTCCAAATCATAGCAGATTCACTTCAGGCTGGGGCTTGCATCAGGGGACAGGACTGTGGAGGTAATCTCTCCATAGCTGTAACCCCTCTCCCTGTACAGAGAGTGCTGCATGTATGTGCCCACATATGTCCTGCTCATTCCTTCATGCTCCCTGCAGTCTCTGTCCGCCCTTGTGTTTCCCATCCTCTCCATTACTGTACAGTAACCTATAATATCACATATTCTGCTGTTTCTGAATGTTTCATTAGTTTTACATGATTATTTTTGGGGTGTGAAACCAATTGTCTGCATTTCAATTATTTGTTATGGGAAAGTTTTGCTTTGCTTTAAGAGTGGATTTGGATTACAAGCATGGTCCCAGTACGAATTATGCTCGTAATCCAAGGCACCACTGTAGTTTGTCGTGTAATCCATATGCTACTGAAGCAGTTTGGTGCACTGGGGGTCGGATTACCACACTCAAAGCACCAATCCGCTCCAGCCAAGTGGCCCTTGCTAATGAATATTCATCCAAAGCTTTGTGGTGAGTGCAGGATTGACAACACTGCAGAGCCCTGCCCTTATATTCATTAGAAGGACGGGGCTGGATTGGTGCACTGAGGTGGTAGTCCCGCCCCCAGTGCACCAAATCACCTGATTAGCATATGGATTTAACTACTAAGTTCTCGAAAACAGCGCTGAGGATCAAGGTAAGAAACCTATCTTTATTTTCAGCCCCACACACTATAGAGGCACAATAGCAGGTTGAATACTTCTTACCTGCCTATAGTTTCCCTTTAATGTTCTGTGTACGTAACAATGACTTTAGGCAGGTTAGGTGAAAGGTCAGAAGGTAAAATTGTGGACTGGAAAGAACTGGTCTAATTTTTTTAAAGAGATTGTAATTTTGGGATTTCATGGATGAGCCAGAGCAGAAAGTCACTAGCAAAGTGTGTCTTATTCTCTCTATGTATGTGTTATGTATGTTTCTGCCGTGTGATACAACATTTACCGTGTGGCGGCGAGTGTAGGGGAAAGTATGGCCAGCCGAGGCAAGACCTATGGTGATCAGTTGGCTTGAGGCTATGTGCACACTTACTTTTATGGTCCGTATTTTTAGCCTTGGAAAAAACGCTAAAAATGTCAGCCCCTTTTTCTGCCATTTGGTCGTTTATGAGCTGTTGTTTGCATTTTTCTGTTTTTAGCACTTTTTTTTTTTCTTATTGCTATGGCAAATGCTATTTATAATTTGTAAACCAGCCATCTTTTGAGATTAAAATGATCCAAATTCATTTTTTGGAATCTAAAAGAAAAATTTTCTTGTGCGTTAATGGGTAAAAAGGTAATGGACCACGCACTTCATTTTATATCTGTAAAACTTAACAGAATGGGAATTTTCTGCTGTTTTTCACTGAGTTTAAAAAGATTATCCATGCTTACAAAAACGGGGCCACTTTCCTCTCAAAAGCAGCACCTCTCCTGTCCTCAGTTTGGAATGGAACTGAATTGTAATATCACACACAACCTAAGAACAGGACTGGCACTGTTTTTGCAAGAAAAAGTAATTCATTATTATAAAAAAAATTGCAAACCAGCCTGAATTTATTAATACATTTACCAGAAATGGTAAAAATTGGTGTAAAAATTACTTTTTTTTTTTCATGCAAAGCTCTGGAAAGTATGCAAATTTTTGCACTAATTCGTCAAAAAATTTTAATATTATAATATTAATAAATACCCCTCATGTCTGTACATTTATACAAGATTTGCATATACATACTTTGCACACCAAGTGTGCTTCCCATCATCTCTCTGAATAGAAAACAGGGCTGATCTGACTATATTTCTGTCTTACCCAGCTGGTTGTCACTTCTCAAACTCTTTCAGCCATCGGCCTATCAAACCTGCACATCTTGACTTTACAGCCAATAACCATTGTGGAGTCTCGTAATGTTTCCCGTCTTCCATGTTCCTTCAGTTATCTGAGACTCTTTTGTTTTTCCAGGCATGGGCTGTTTCTGGGGAGCAGAAAGAAAATTCTGGAGACAGAAAGGAGTCTATTCTACTCAGGTCGGTTTTGCTGGAGGTTTTACCCCCAACCCCACTTATCAAGAAGTCTGTACAGGTAGGTGTAACGGATTGGTAGCCATTCACGTCTTGAGGAAACATTGTGTTAATAGAAGAGGCATTGTACCATTTGAACCATTGTCTTGCTGTCTCTAGTTGTTGAGGGTGACAACTACACCACCTTATTAATTTAGTAGAGCTATACACATCTGATCTTTGATAAAAGGTTGTCAGAAAGAAAGTAGCCCCGGCAATGTGATTTTTGTTTTTCTATTCTGAAAAAAAAATAAATCCTTTTTTCCCCTGGAATTTTGGTTTTAGAGAGTGAGGTGCCATCTTTCATTAATGTACATCTTCATTGTATCTATGAGGTTGGCTAGTTTTTTCCTTTTGTATTTTTTTTTTTTTTTTTAAACAATATTTTATTAGTGGCTTATGTAATATTTGAACATACATATTGAAAATTCATTACATATTCAAAAAGAAAGTCGCTCACAGGCAACAAAGGATTGTATGTTTACAATATCATACAGATACAATGAGCCTTTGTAATAATTTCATTTTGTATTATTTGGACTTTTTTTTAGTCATCACCATATCCCCTGTTTGGTGTTTCAAAGACCACGTTCATTGATCATTATAGGAGTGCTGATGTTCTTGGCTTAATTCCAACCCACTTAAGTTTACTGGAGGATATAAGTAGACTGTCGTATACACCAAGAAGTTCAGGTCCTTTATTGATTGGCCTGGCTATGGTTATCAGTATAGGAAACTTGTTTACTTTTATGTTACACTTACTTAGATGCTTACATAGAGCAATCATCAGGAATGAAAATTGATTGGCCTGATTACTGGCCAATGTAGAAGGAATCCAAACTCCAGTTTTGGATAACACAGTCTGTGGTGTACTGGAGGATTAGAATGGAATTGTTTTCCCCATGATCCCCCAACTTCTAAAGTTAGAGTTTCATCTTCATGTTTTAGGGTACTGAACCACCAGAAAATTTGTTGGGCAGCCAGCTCATGTGGGTCTGTCATTTTTGGAAGAAAGGTACTACAAGTAATGGCCCCACCCTAAATCTCATCTCCAAGGATGCTGTGATACAGCCGAATTCATTTCATAAAGACCATTACAATACTCATCTTCCTCGTGCTCGATCACCTAGTATTTTTTTAATATTGGTCTTTTTTATTTATTTATTTTTTTATTAAATTAGTCTTTGGTTCTTGCCAATAACTGGGTACCAGTGCCAGCTCTTATTTTTTTCCCACCCATCCCCTGCTCACCATCTGTCGGGGCTCTTAGACTCAGTAGGCGACTGAGCACATGGACTGTCAAGTGGGCCATCACCCCACCTAGTTTTCAACTGGGACAGTACACCAAACCTCCGGAATGGCTGCTCTTTATAGATGATGATGGCTCATGGCTTGTGGGGGTTTACCATGGACATGGTTTGTCCAGGGGTGCTGTCATAACGCAATAGGACAGTCCAATGGACATTGAACAAATAAAAAAGTCAAGACCACTCTAGAGTAAAAACAAATTAGACGTTTCTTTGTCCCATACGTCAAGGCCTCCAAAACTCGCTTCAAGTTCTATATATATATATCAAAATGCCACGAATGTCTACAGTACAAATTGCAATAATAAGAGAAATCTGGATGGGGGACATGACACAAAAGAACTGCCTCCAATTATTGCCTTTTTTTGTTTTCATCATATCATTGGGTTTACTCCAGGTTTGATGGGTTAATGATCTGGGAAGATGTTGATCAAATCATTTCCAAGCCTAAATCATCCAAGTTTCCGAGCAGATAATTAAAGGGAACCTGTTACTTTCGGTCTCCATAGTAACCAGGCGTTAAAAGAGCCGCAAGAATATGGTGTTCTCTCCCTAATGAGAACGGCTTAGAAGCTTTCCCGATGTAGCTGTCACTGTCAGGATAATGGATCCATGTTGGGCCTTTGACATTTCTTGTTCCATTTCCATTGTTTCAGGTAGGCTGAAGAAATTTCACTAATGCTATGTTTAGGCTCCACGATAAGAGCCTTCAGATTTTTTTTTTCTCATAAAGTTGCCTATCCGAACCTTAAAAAAGCATTGGGGGAGCTGTCATATTTAAAATGACATAATAACTTGCCATGGTGCACCTATCGGTGGTCTGCAATTAGCTAATTATAATAATAGAGTTTTGAACCCCTCCTGCATTATAATTATGAGTGATTATGTTACATAGAACTGCAGGAAATGTTATTCTGCTTCCATTTATATAATGGTATAGGGCACTATTGTGTTTGTACAGTTGGGTGATTAGGTGTCAGGCTGAAAATTTCCACCTTAGAGGTCCAAACAAGACTATTGACACCAACATATGTCCTATAATGCAATTTTTTTAGGGGTGGTTCAGGGGCAGGGCTTAAATGTTTCACTCTTGGCAAGTTAAATGTTGGTTAGTATAGGGCATATTGTTAACTGATGTCATATCTCAACTGAATTCCACCAAGAACAATGGTTGACACTACCAGCTTTAAAGGGGTTGTCCGGGATAATTTGATACTTGCGGATCTTGCCGGAGCTTCAGGGTGTTGAGCCTGGAAACATCCAGGGACGTCCCACTCCCTCCGGAAATGGCCGGTCAGCATAGATCTTATACTGTCTATGATTGTCTACCGGCCATTTCTGGAGGGAGCAGGATGTCTCCGGATGTAGGATCCGCAAGTATCAAAGTATCCCAGACAATTCCTTTAAGAGGGTTGTGTACTATAAGGGTTCTTATAGGGAGACCCTAGTTCTAGACTTCCATCAATTAGCTGGAATGGAAAGTGTCTCTAAAGGGAGTTCATCTTCTTGGAGGACTCATAACACTGACATCTTATGGATTATAGTAAGCAGGAAACCATGTCTCCTTTGGCAGCGCTGCAGGGGAATAAAAATGTATTACAGTTGACTGCTAGGGCACCCTCAACCCCAACCTGTATCCTGTGGGATACAGGTTGGGGTTCCTGGTTGGGGACAATTTGGATCTTATTATTTTTGGGGAACCCTTTGAACCAAAAAATATTTGTTTAAAGGGGTTGGCCACTTTATAGTAAAATAGGTCAGTACAAAGTATTAATAGGTGTACTCACTGTATATACTGACAACAGCTCCCTGTGTACCTCATAGAGCTAAAATCAGACTCCCCTCCTCCAGGCTGGGCTGTCCTGCTCTGTTTTGTTTCTGTCCACAAAATGGCTGACATGGAGGAGCATGTGACCAGGCCCTGTCCCCTGTGTTCTCCATAGACACATACAGGCTCAGTGGTGGACACTGGAGGGTGGGGCCTAGTCACATGCTCCTCCATGTCAGCAATCTTATGGACCAAAACACCACAGAGCAGGGCAGCCCAACCTGGAGGAGGGGAGTCTGATATTAGCTCTGTGAGGTACACAGGGAGCTGCTGTCAGTATATACAGTGAGTACACAGGGAGCTGCTGTCAGTATATACAGTGAGTACACAGGGCGCTGCTGTCAGTATATACAGTGAGTACACAGGGAGCTGCTGTCAGTATATACAGTGAGTACACAGGGAGCTGCTGTCAGTATATACAGTGAGTACACAGGGAGCTGCTGTCAGTATATACAGTGAGTACACAGGGAGCTGCTGTCAGTATATACATTGAGTACACAGGGAGCTGCTGTCAGTATATACAGTGAGTACACAGGGCACTGCTGTCAGTATATACAGTGAGTACAGTTAATAATATTGTACACTGACCTATTTTACTATAAAGTGGCCAACCCCTTTAATGAAAACGATTTATTACAAAGAAAATCATGTCCCAGAGGATATCAGCCAAGCATGTTGTAGAGTTCACAACATTTGGTGTCTGGGACCCTTCAAAGAGGTCCAGATTGGTAGGATCCCAATTCTTAACCCCTTAGTGACCGCCGATACGGCTTTTTACGGCGGTCACTAAGGGTCCTTATTCTGCTGCCATCAGCTTTTTACGGCGATGGCAGAGAATAAGGCTGCCCCCACCCCATCCCCCCGGCTACCGGAGGTAGCTGAGGGGTTGGGGCAGTGTGTGGGGTCCGTCCCGCCCCCCCCCCTTACCGACAATCGCCGCTATTAACGTTATAGCTGCGGCCGTCGGTAAAGGGTATTACCGGTGCTGCCGCCGCCTTTCGTCTCCCCCCGCCGTGAATCTACGGCGGGGGGAGATGAAATAAGTGTCCCCCAGACCTCAGATCAGCCCCCCCTAGTAGGGCGATTACTAACCCCCCTCCCCCGGCGGCCATCATTTCCAAGATGGCCGCCGCCATCGCTGTGAACCGACTAATGTCGGTTTACAGCGATGGAAAAGTTAAAATGAATGAAAGCCCCATGCTCTCCGCCACCGGAGGTAGCTGAGAGCATGGGGCAGTCATAGGGGACCCCCCTGTTGGGTCCCGGTACAAGCGATCAGCGGTATATACTATATACCGCTAATCGCTTGTACCATGTGCCGCCGGCACTTTTTATCCCCTGTCACCATGAATGATTGGTGACAGGGGATAAAAAGTAATGTCCTCCCACCCCCCAAGTCACCCCCCACCCCCCCAGTCACCCCCATCCCCCAGTCACCCCCCCCCCTTCCCCATATACTCACCTGATCCTGGAGCTCCTTCCTCCTCGACGTCCTGGCTGGTTATGAAGTGCGCATGCGCTTCACAACCAGCCAACTCTGAAAATTTAAAGTGACAGAGACCAATTTGGTCTCTGTCACTGAACTATGATTACTGAGATAGAAAATATCACAGTAATCATAGTAATACAGTGAAAATGAATACGTAAAGTACAAAAAGTGACAAACATACAAAAAAATAAAACACACACTTTTTATTATAGTAATAATTGCAGTTTACTCCCAAATTACCCCTAACCCCTCCCCAGATTACCCGTAACCACCGCACATTGCCCGTAACCACCGCACGTTGCCCGTAGCCACCGCACGTTGCCCGTAACCACCGCAAATTGCCAGTGACCCCCTCCCGATTGCCTGTAACCACCCCAAATTACATGTACCCACCCCAGATTACCTATAAGCACTTCAGTTTATCAGTAACAATCCCAGATTGTCTGTAACCCTTCCAGGTTGCACATAACCCCCCCAGGTTCCCCGTAATCATGCCAGATTACATGTAACCCCCCCAGATTGCACGTAACCACCGCGCGTTGCCTCTGACCACACCACGATGCCTCTGACCACGCCACGTTGCCTCTGACCACCACACGTCGCCTCTGACCACCACACGTCGCCTCTGACCACCACACGTCGCCTCTGACCACCACACGTCGCCTCTGACCACGCCACGGCGCCTCTGACCACCCCAAATTGCCAATGACCCCCTCCAGATTGCGGTGCCCATGCCAGATTACAGGTATCCACCCCAGATTGCCTATAAGAACTTCAGTTTATCCGTAACCACCCCACATTGCCCGTAACCACCCCACGTTGCCCGTAACCACCCCAGATTGTCAGTAAGCACTGCAGGTTGCCCGTAACCACCCAACGTTGCCCGTATCCACCCCAGATTGTCTGTAAGCACTGCAGGTTGCCCGTAACCACCCCACGTTGCCCGTAACCACCCCAGATTGTCTGTAAGCACTGCAGGTTGAACGTAACCACCCCACGTTGCCCGTATCCACCCCAGATTGTCTGTAAGCACTGCAGGTTGAACGTAACCACCCCACGTTGCCCGTATCCACCCCAGATTGTCTGTAAGCACTGCAGGTTGCCCGTAACCACCCCACGTTTCCCGTAACCATCCCAGATTGTCTGTAAGCACAGCAGGTTGCCCGTAACCACCCCTTGTTTCCCGTAACCATCCCAGATTGTCTGTAAGCACAGCAGGTTGCCCGTAACCAGCCCACGTTGCCTGTAACCACCCCATGTTGCCATAACCACCACACGTTGCCCGTAACCAACCCACGTTGCCCGTAACCACCCCAGGTTGCCGTAACCACAGCAGGTTGCCCGTAACCACCCCAGGTTGCCGTAACCACAGCAGGTTGCCCGTGACCACCCCATGTTGTCCGTAACCACCCCAGATTACCTGTAACCACCCCTGGTTGCCCGTAACCACCCCACATTACCTGTAATCTCATTTTTTTTATTTTATTTTAGTAACTGCGCTATTCTAATAACCATTACTAGCTGCGGTTTTGCTCCTGTAAATTGGCGCTCCTTCCCTTCTGAGCCCTGCTGTGTGCCCATACAGTGGTTTATGCCCACATATGGGGTACCGTTGTACTCAGGAGAACCTGCGTTACAGATTTTGGGGTACATTTTCTCTCCTGTTCCTCGTCAAATTGAGAAATTTCAAACTAAACCAACATATTATTGGAAAAATTCGAGTTTTTCATTTTTACTGGCCAATTTTGAATACTTTCCTCTAATACCTGTGGGGTAAAAATGGTCACCACACCCCAAGATGAATTCTTTGAGGGGTGCACTTTCCAAAATGGGGTGACTTTTGGGGGGAATCTATTCTGCTGACACTACAGGGGCTCTGCAAACCCACCTGGCGCTCAGAAACTTCTTCAGAAAAATCTGCACTGAAAATGCTAATTGGCGCTCCTTCCCTTCTGAGCCCGGCTGTGTGCCCATGCAGTGGTTTATGCCCACATATGGGGTACCGTTCTACTCAGGAGAACCTGCTTTACATATATTGCGGTGACATTTCTCTCCTGTTCCTCGTGAAATTGAGAAATTTCAAACTAAAGGAACATATTATTGGAAAAAATCGAGTTTTTCATTTTTACTGTCTACTTTTGAATACTTTCCTCAAATACCTGTGGGGTCAAAATGCTCACCACACACCAAGATGAATTCTTTGAGGAGTGCACTTTCCAAAATGGGGTGACTTATGGCGAGATTTTACTCTGCGGACACTACAGGGGCTCTGCAAACGCACCTGGCGCTCTGAAACTTCTTCAGCAAAATCTGCATTGAAAAAGCTAATTGGCGCTCCTTTCCTTCTGAGCCCTCCTGTGTGCCCATGCAGTGGTTTATGCCCACATATGAGGTACCTTTTCACTTAGGAGAACCTGCGTTACAAATTTTGGGGTACTTTTTTCCTCTTGTTCCTCATAAAATTGAGAAATTTCAAACTAAAAGAACATAATTTTGGAAAAATTTTAGTTTTTCATTTTTACTGTCTACTTTTGAATACTTTCCTCTAATACCTGTGGGGTCAAAATGGTCACCACACACCAAGATGAATACTTTGAGGGGTGCACTTTCCAAAATGGAGTGACTTATGGCGAGATTTTACTCCGCTGGCACTACAGGGGCTCTGCAAACGCACCTGGCGCTCGGAAACTTCTTCAGCAAAATCTGCATTGAAAAAGCTAATTGGCGCTCCTTCCCTTCTGAGCCCTCCTGTGTGCCCATACAGTGGTTTACGCCCACATATGGGGTACCATTGTACTCAGGAGAACCTGCGTTACAAATTTTGGGGTACTTTTTTCCTCTTGTTCCTCGTGAAATTGAGAAATTTCAAACTAAACGAACATATTATTGGAAGAATTCGAGTTTTTTATTTTTACTGTCTTCTTTTGAATACTTTCCT